>NC_083760.1:8031514-8270433 GCF_963514075.1 Conger conger | reverse complement strand
CCCCCAGCTCCCAGCCTAATTACAGCATTACAGCCCAACTGTGTTCATAGAGCAACCCTCACTGAACGGGACTCAAGGGTTTCAGACCTAAGACCTAACCAACTGCATGCCGACACCTGGCTTGATTGACTGTGCCCAGCGCGGTGAAGTAATTTCCCGCCTTGTGAGGTCATACACAGGACAAGTTATGTCATCATTATTTGGGGTCGGGGTTAGCCACACCAGGCACTGAGATGCCAAATATGGAGGTGAGTCTTCTGGGAGAGGTCGATGAAAAGGTACACAAACCTCTCCCCAAACAGCCAAGCACAGCTATAATTGAACAAGCACTAATCAATGCCGTTTGTCAAACAGAACAAATAGGAACCGGCCTCGTCGACTTCAAATTCACAGAGGCAGAGAATGAATGGCATGCAATATGTGCTTCATCGTGATTCATCAATATTTGCTGCCCAAACAGAATCGATTATGTCTGCTTTGGCATTCGGGTGCGGGGCGAAGGCGAGGCGGGGAAGAGACGGAAATGCTGGCCGGCTTCCCGGATCGACACACGGACGCGGGAAGCGGAGTTAATATTCAAGCAAGAACGTCTGACTGAGCCGAACTGCAGCCGGGCGGGGTTTGCCCGCCGGGGCGTGAGCCGGGATACAGCGCTGTCCCGGTGCGGCTAACGCCCGAGACAGACCGACTCATCCCGCTCTCTGGGGCAGCGCAGTATCCCAGCTCACACCGCGGTGTGCAGCTCTCTGGGCTACCTGGAGAGACCCTCAGCGGCGCATGACTGCCTGACTTGAGTTCAGACTCGCTAAATATACAGACGGTAAAGCTACCGTCTACTGAAATTCGAAGCACTCCTCAAACTTGTTTTCCGGAGAAGAGCGTCTGCCAAGTGACACGAATACCAATGCATTCTGGACTCCAGCGCCCGGAGTAAACAGTCGATCCGGGATCGGTTTACCCGACCCCCGGATCCGGAAGCTTCCGTTTTCAGCGGAAGGCAGGCCCTTCGCATCGGTTACCTGAAGTAGTGGCAGCGAGCGGCCAGGATGACCCTGTGCGCGGGGAAGCGCTTCTCCTCCACGATGAAGGTGACGTCGCTGTAGGCCTCCCCGGGCACCAGCGCCCCCAGCTGCTCGGACAGGAGGTGCACGTGGTCGATCTCCGACACGGAGGCCAGCGGCCGCAAAGGATGGCTGTTACTCATGGCCGCCACCGGGGGAGCCCTCACATCTGTCCGAGACGTCAAGAGGAAAATGGAACAGTAGCACATGCAGGCCAATCACAAGGTTCTTTCCCTTCCCTGTCAACCACAGATTACGTGCACATACCTCAACATATTTTTATCAAATCAGTATCTATGCAACTGAGCTGGCTAGTCTGTAAATCGGTCGGTATTAAGTTTCCTAGTCCTAAAAGCTGCTGCCTTCCAGGCTTCACTGAGGGAAGGAAAGCACCTTGGGCAAGAGGCTGAGCTGTCAGCGCTAATTTACGCAGGGCACACTCTTACATCCTAACCCCAGGTCATAGTGACTGTGTGTACAACAGCAACCAGGAAGTAATGCAGAGATCCTAGATAGTCTTACAGCAGGGTTATGAAAAAACTCATTTGTTTGCACACTCTTTCAGTTCAATTCCAAATTCTATTTGATGTCAGAGGGCAGTTTCAAATGGATGTTGTCTTATATTGCCGTTGTTGTTCTGGGGTTTTTTATTCATTTTTTGATATGGAAACGCAATAAAAACAGCTCTTTAAACCGACCCTACCATAACTCGTCTGGTGCGCCTTGGATTCACGCCGTGGCTGCAGCAAATTCGCCCCTATCTTTGCTCATCTTTTTCCTTATCATAATTGTTTTTCGTGGTGGCAAATCAGATAAAATGCAAATGGCACCTCAAATGGTCAGAAATTGCATTACCTGATGTCTTTTTACCTCTTTGTGTATTCCTTTGTCTAAAACTTCTAGAACGGGAACTTTAAAAAAAAATTTTTTTTAGGAAACGGAATTCTTAATTCTTTTCATTTCTATTCTTATTCAGTGTGACTTACAACGTAAGTTCACGTACAAAGACTGACCACTTGTCAACCGCCCTGTTGAACATTATATAAACAAGAACAAGACCAACCTAAAGAAGATAAAACTAAAAATAGCAACAGAAATGTAACACTAAAAACAGAAATAAATAAAATGTCACTGTGCTGCATCATGTACTGTCACTATTCCATTTTACAGAGAGAAGCAGCCGTTTTTTCAGTACCTCTAAATCAGTCTGAACTATGATTTTCTATTTTTCTTTTCTTTTTTATTTGCAGGGGGTTACCAGAGTGGTAGGGTACTTCAGGAGGAAAATGCTCCCAAATCCCTTTTCCAGTACATGTAATGCAATTATCAGTACGAGTTTGATAAGAATACAAATATATTTCATCATAAAAAGAAAATAAGGTATCATCGGTAAAGCTACGGTTTTATATTGCCATTTAATCAGGGAGACCTGTACACCAGCTTGTTAATGCAAACATTTAATCAGCCAATCATGCGGCAGCAAATAAATGCATAAAAGCATGCCGACGTGGTCAAGAGGTTCAGCTGTTGACAGAATGAGGAAGAAATGTGATCTAAGTGACTTTTCAGTCTGTTGAAACAGTTTGCAGAAAATGGTGCGAAAAACACAAAACATCCAAAGAGCAGCAGTTCTGGGGGCAAAAACGGCTTGTTAACGAAGGAGGTCAATGGAGAAGGGCCTGACAGGTAAAAGCTGACAGGAATGCGACAGTAACACAAATGGCCACACATTACAACAGTGGTATGAGGAAATGTGGTATCTGAACACAAATCGCATTCAAACCATGAAAAGTGGATAGGCTACAGCAGCGGAATAAGTCTAATTAAAACATAAGTCCGATAAATAACTAATAAAGCGCTCATTGAGTGTACATAAACTATACCTGTCCGATACCAACACCGGCTGAAGGACTCTGGCTACAGGCCAAAATGTGCCACTCACTGTGCGACGTACTATACGATTACATACGAGACAGTACACCTTCCAGCTAAGTGGCAATACAGTTGCACCAACGAGCAAATACTGCATCTCCGAAAGAAAAAATAAAACTGTAAACTTGCACACAACCTGTCCGTATCACATTTATTGGGTGTTCTGCAGTTTATTTGTTTAAACATAGACAAGAAAGTGTTTTTAAACGCTTATTTCGGAATGCAAGATTGTTAAAATAAGCTCCAAAGACGTCTCGGAAGAACCGAAAGGCCCACTCTGCAACAGGACCTGCAGTGCAGCACTGTAACGTACTGTGCTTTCCGACAGCAGAATCGTGCAGTACAGAGAGGCCCAGTACGGACTGTGCTCAGACAGTGGGCAGGGCAGGTAACTCCGCTGCACGCCATAAAACGGTGGCGAGAGACGTTGCAAGACAACGACTTTGCACAAATACTCCCGATATAATGCAACAGCAATGTTGACTTAGATATGTATATGAGCAGATCATTGCTAAAACTGGTGACTATTTTACGTTACACCGAATTGGTATAGCATCGATTAGCATTAGCTGATACTTCTTACTATACTAAGCTAGCTAGCTAGCATTTGAGCTAGCAGCTCTACTCTGGCAGCAGGTTGGTAAATTAGCCAGTTAGCTCACTAACTAACGTAGGTTACATAATGTTTGCGTTAATATGTGCGGAACAGACTCCTCTCTCCACAGTTCACACAACATCACACCGATAGTGAGCTGTAAGGTAAGACTCCTTCTGCGACATACCAGTGTCTGGACTTGTCCTCTTCTTCGTCAGCTACGAAGTATACCTTTATGTGCTGCGGTCTGGTAAGCTAAATGAAAAAATATTTGCGTTTTTGTCGTGGTTCTATAATTAACAGTAATACGAATTAATATTCAACAAACCGTTGTACGACAAAAATATTCTGCCAGTAACTGAGGGCACAACCCGGATGTTATTTACTGTGCGGACTTTGCTCAAATGAGTGGACGGATCTACTGAGCGCCTCAAGCGGTAAGGAAGTGAAGGGCAGGTAACAGCTTTAATGCAAATAATATTGAACGAATGAAAGGATAGGCTACCATGACCATCACAGTATCCTGTAAATCGGGCTCTGTATCCCAGGTGCTTGAGAGCTCCAGTGTGTGCAGATTTGCTGTTGCTACTCAGCACATAGTTGCAATTAAAGCAGTATTAGATTTGTTGGTGGATTCGGAGGTTGGAGATTGTGAGGAGATATAGTTTGGTCATACTCGTCTAAAATAATGAGTTCACCTTAAATGCTTTCCACGTTCTTTCAGTGAAAACTAGGCCACCCCCACCCATATTATGCTTGGTTCAATATTAATTATTAATAATTGGATCATACAGTATGAAATTGATTCCAGCATGCTACTTCCAAGCATCTCAGGTAGTGTTTCCATGCATACCAAATGTTAATTTGATTATTTTTCTCAGCTTAGCTCCCTAGTGTGTACCTCCCTTTTCTCCCCACAAATGAAATGCAGGTCCACAGTTCTACACAGTGCATACATGACAGTTGTGGATGGCTATACAAACAAAGCATGTTGTGGAAGACCATGTGCACGTGAGGGATGACTTCGAAGTATTCACACCCCTACTTGTATACGATTGTTCGTCAGCAGTTAGATTAAGTTATTCTACCCTGCTATATGATTAAAGATGTGTTGCTTAAGAGTTGATTTCCGCAGGAACATGACAAATATACACATGGCTAGAAATGTATGTATACAGTGATAAGCGTATCGTTTTGACGTAAAACACAGCGTACATGCATCAGAGAGCTTGCGGCTTCGTGATGTCTCTCCATGCTGAATGCAATAGAATGCATGACCACAGCAGTCCTTCTAAACTGAGACTGGATTATTTTCCTTGACGATATACAGTAAACACGGGAATATAGGCATGTACAGTCACGGCTCATCACGTCCATTTCATCATCTAAGGGTGTGTGTTGCATGTGTGGTGGCAGGTGTTGGTATAGCATTTAAATAGGAACATGAGACAGAGGTTAGCTACACATGCTAGCATCAGGCTCTCCAACTGGCACAGTGCTTTCCCAATTACTTACGCAATGAATTGCTTCAAACGGTCAGCTGTCGAGTCAGTCAATGTTGCAGTATATCAGTACTAAAATTACTTCAGCCCACTACTTTCAAGATCACGTCAAGCTGTAGTACTTCAACTACAGCTGCCTTCATATAACCGCTATCAGACAGATTTAGGCTGAATAATTCGACCATGTTGGTCACTAGCATGGGCCCAATATGGGCCCAACATGAGGCGAGGCGTTCTGTGTTCTGTGAAATACAGAAGCGTGCTTGTGAACAGGTTCTTGCTTGAGAACAGGTGCGGTACCCCAGACACACCGTTTCACACAGTGACCGTTTCACATCCGGACAGAAAAGAGGGCAGGACCACAGAGAGGTACCCGAGGCGATTGACTTTACTGCACATCAGTTTGCGTGGGATCAGTGACCATTCAAACAGGAGGGGAGCGGTTGTCGTGCTGACAGCCTGCACAGACCAGCACTGAGCAACACCACTTAAAACACCTGCATCAAACTTAATAACCGACTTTGATTGTCCATTTCTAACGCTTTGCAAATGTCCAGGATTTGGGCAATCCTCTTTCAGCTCTTGTCAATTCCTATAAGGAACTGTAGTGGTTTTCCTGTTGTTTTCACGCCTAGTTTCTCCGTTTAAATCCACACCCTCCCAGCCTCTGGACATCCTCCCTGTCTCTAGGCGGTGATGGAGACCATGTTGTTCGGGCTCAGAATCTCGATCCAGTATCCGTCAGGGTCCTGAATGAAGGCTAGTCCCTTCATTTTACCTGCAACACAGAGAGAGAGAGAGTGTCAGAGTGAGTGAGTGAGTGAGAAAGTGAGTGAGTGAGTGAGTGAGTGAGTGAGTGAGTGAGTGAGTGAGTGAGTGTGAGAGAGAGAGAGTGAGTGAGTGAGTGAGTGAGTGAGTGAGAGAGAGTGAGAGACATTTGTCAGGGACTTGAGCAAACCAGAGGTGTTTTACAATGAGACAAGCTTCAAGCGTGATGAACTTCTGCATGTACAGTACCCCACAGGAGCGCCAACATGTGGGAGGCAATCTTATAATCAGGAGTTGCGGCACTCTGAAATGTCACATTTACATTTCAAACGGAGCGAAAGGGACACTTTAGCGCACTTACCGTCATCGGGCTTCTTGACAAACGTGACGCCTTGCTCTTCAAACATTTTGCAGGCAACGTGCACATCAGGCACCGCGATTCCAATGTGCCCTGACACACACACACACACCCACCACAGACAAAGACAGAGCCCTGGGTAAATGCCAAGTTTCTTCAAATAATCTCTTCCCCTCAAATACACACTGCCTTTTAATGAAGGCCACCCTCAAACACAGGCCTGTGAGATTACTTAACCCTTTGAAGAGTAGGTTTAATTGGAATGCATTTTTCAAAATTCTAAGTCAGTGTTCTAGAACTCCGTTTCTTTCCATTACCAGTCGTGATTGTGACGTCAGCAGTGGAATGTTCAGTTAAGGCCATTCTAATTGCACATTTGTGGCCTCACACCTGAAAGGGTTAAAGTAGCACAACAGCACTGGGATAAGTGAATATGGGAAAGCTCAATGGCTGGAAGATCGATCATTAGTTACCATTAAGCCAAAATCCACCTAAAAATGGCATATACATTTCAACTGTAATAAGGAACATGTAAACAAACAAATAAAATGAATCTGAATACAGATCATACAGAATACTGATGTCAAATCTGACATGACCAGGGGTGATTGAAATGGTCAGAGGAATCGGTCAGACTCACCAAAGCCTCGTGGGTCCGAGTTTCCGTTGTGGTAGGACTGGCTGTCGTCGGACTCTGAGCCCCAGTTGCTGCACAAACGTTCACAGAGCTCACAAATACGGCATTTACCCTGAGACCACTACCAGCTAATCAGATACTTGGTCTAGATAAGAGCGTCTGCTAAATGCCTGTAATGTAATGTAATGCTTCCGTTGTGGTTGGACTTGCTGTTGTCTCACTCCGAGCCCCAGTTAGTGCACAAACGTTCAGAGCTCACAAAGATGGCACCAATGCCCACCAATCAGATGTGTTATTATTTTGACTCAGGATTTACACACAAGTGTACGGCAGTGAGTGACCTCACTGTGTGAGGTCAACGGTCACTCAGACTTATGTAGTATTTTTAAGATACAGATAACTGCAGTGAACCTACTGTGAGCTCAATGGTGGAACAGATTGGTTTATATTTAACACAGTTTATATTAAATGTAGTGATATTGTAGTGAACTCCCTGTGTGAGCTCAATGGTTTCCCATACATGAGCTCGATCATGGTTCAGACATGCACAGTATTTTTAATGCAGTGATTTTAGACAGAACTGACTGTGTGAGAGCGATCGTGGCTCAGACATGCAGTGATGTGCAGTGATGCGCAGTGAACTCACTGCGTCAGCTCAATCGTGGCTCGCCGAGAAAACGTCCAGGCTGTCCTCTCGTTCATCTCCACAGGGATCTCCTTCTTGTCCTCATAACCCAGGAAGTAGAGAGAGAAGCGCATGGAGGGAAAGTCAAACTTCTGCAGTAGCCTGCGAAACAGACACAACAGCCACGTTTACAACCAACAGCCACCGTCTATAGCAGCTCTGAAATTTAGACACTGCTTGCTCACCTGCTACCAACAGTAAAGCTCGAAGAAGTAGAACACATTATAGGTTAGCATTCCCGTTCTCTACAATGCTGAAAAATTGTCAGTGCTGTCCAGTTTTACTGCCTCAATTTCTGGTTTGCAGTATTATGAAACTTATTACTAACCTTATTAACAATTCCTCTGAATTAGAATATGTTTGAATGTGTTTGAATGTTTTATATAACCGCATGACCGCACCTCAGTTTCAATACTGTGGGAGAAATTGTGATCTGCGACATTCATGCCATGTACTCCATTCACATCTAAATTATCCGTGTAAAATGACTGATATCTCCAGCAGGAATGGGGAATCAGAGAGAAGAACACAATAGCCACAATAAGATCCGCACAGCCGCTGAGCCCTTGAGCAAGGCCCTTAACCCTGCATTGCTCCAGGGGAGGATTGTCTCCTGCTTAGTCTAATCAACTGTACCTCACTCTGGATAAGAGCATCTGCCAAATGTCATTAATGTAAAAGAACCCAACGTGAGGGGCATGTCCCCATGAGAAAAAAATAGTACACTCAGCATACTTCATATAAACTTCAGTTATACTTCAAGTATTCTTAACTCTAAAATAGTATACTTCAGAATATGTATCCCCCCCTCACATCTGTCCACTACTACTGTATAAGAGACAGTCAGGTATTGAGCCCAATTAAGCTCTGCGGGTCTGGATGAGCAAATCACAAGCCAGGTAAAGAATGGCAGCCGTCCCTACGCATGGCGTAAATGATGTAGGAGGCGGGCGACACTCACGTCATGCCCAGTACACGCGTGTAGAAGTCCAGGGATTTCACCGGGTCCTTCACCCTCAGCATGGTTTGCTGCATCATGAAGTCCTGCGACGCGTAGACAGCAGTGGGAGGATTTTACACGACATAAATGGACGTCAACAGCGCACAGATGCACGTGAAACATTCCCTAGTTTTGCTCTGGCAAACATTTTCTGCCGTGCAGAATCTTCTCATTTTTTCCCCCACACATAACATAATATCAGAAGAAAATGGCTTGATTGGATTAACAGAATGCGCTCCATGAACCAATAAAGAAATTTGTAATTAGTTGTAAAGTGATGCATCTGGGAATTGGTCAAATTCAGACGTTACTTTCGGTTTTGCTGAGAAAGGCGAGCTTTAACCTGTTGTTGGAAAAAACATTACGATAAAAATAAATTATTAAAAAAATGGCCCTGATGGAGCCAGTCAGTTCAAACCCGTTTTTAACGTGCTAGATAAAGGTCCTAAAAAAAAGTCAAGGGCTCAAAGCCGCAGTAGATAAGTTATATGCCATCTTGTCTGTATTCTGCGCATCTGTGTAAGTTGGACGACATTTTTCTCGGGGTTTAACGTTTGAACTGTCACGTTCCAGGCAAGTTATAACTCGTGAAAGGGCTTTTCCTGGCCTGTATCAACCTCTGCTAAACTGAGACAGGGGCTAGTGAGGTAACTATGTGCAATAAATTCCTGGTTCATAATTCATTGATGTCTAAAACGATATGAACAGTGTAGGCGATTGCATCGACAGCAAATTGTAGCCTATGGTTTGTCTTAGTTAACCTGTCTTTTTTAAGTAAATACTTTTTTTTTTTAAGTTTTACTTTTAGTAAGCTCAACTGTAACCGATTTCCGGCTTAAATTGAATTGATAACTAAGATACAGTTTATGTTTCTTCGCCTGAAACCACCATTTCAAGTTTGAGAATGTGTTCACAAGTCTTGTGAAGTGAACCTCCGAAATGTCAAGGCTAACGTTACGTCCAGAGAATTCTTAGCTCTAACTCAGTGGCGTCCAAACGTCACTAGTAATGCTGGCTTCGATGCGCTAATTAGCTAGTCAATATGCTTTCGATATTGTGCATCAAATCAACTAACATTGCAGTTAATAAACAACTTATAAAACTCGCAGTTGGTTTGCTACCCGCTAGCGAAATCACATCAGATTCTTCAATAGCAAAATACCTGCCAAACCTGTAGTTAGCCAGAGCAGGCTAACTAGCATACTAGCATGCTAACCCCTTTTGCAAAATAGGCGCATGTCGTGAATGCATTGAACATATCTAACATTATCTATCCAGCTTTCTTCCTACGAATGCTGCAAATGAATGGCCTAACTTTTTTCTTTCTGAATGGGTAACGTTAGCTAGCTTAGCGAGTGTGTTGTATGAAATGCAGTCAGAAAGCACTTAGCTAGCTACGTTAAAGGACACACCCAGCAAATTTGTCTAACCTTAGTTATTGTATCTCCATCTTTGCAAGCCGCTTGTACAGCTTCGTCGTCGAGCCCCTTGTCGGTCATTTTCCTAAGCAGGGTGCAGTTGCTGCTGTAGCCGGAGAGACGAACAGGCGGACTGACTGAGCAAAGGCAGCAGGCGTGGTTGTAGTCGACTGTTGGACTGGATAGAAAATCGGCCTTGATCCAAACGGGGCGTGCACCAACGAACTACAAATATGTAGTCATGTGGCACAGCCTACACCTCACATATCGAGGGCAGTCCTCGTAGTTGACAGTCATTGTGTAGCAATACTTGCATGAAGTTCCTTCATTACAAACTCGGAGAAAAAAATACAAAATGTTTGCACTTAGTGACCACATTAAGTATTTATTATACTTTAATTTTTTTGCATATTGGTCTTTGCTGCTGTCGCCAATCCACTTCAAGGTTCAACATTGAACCTGTGTTGAGAGATGCTCTTCTGCACACCACTGTTGCAATGCGTGGCTATTACGCTATTACTGTCACCTTCCTGTCGGCTTGAGCGAGCAATTCTCGCCTCACCTCTCTCATTAACAAGGCACTTTCACCCATAGAACTGCCGCTTACTGGATGCTTTTTGGGTTTGCACCATTTTCTATAAAAATATAGAGACTGTTGTATGCAAAAATCCCAGGAGATCAGCAATTTCTGAAATACACAAACCATCCCTTCTGGCAAGAACAATCATTCCACGATAACAGTCACGTTGATCTTTCCTATTTCCGTTTATTTCATATTCTGATGTTTGGTCTGAACAAAAACTGCATGCTTTTATGCATTGAGTTGCTGCTACATGATTGGATGGTTAGATATTTGTATTAACAAGCTGGTGTACATGTCTGCCAAATAAAGTGGCCACTGACTTGGGCATGGAATAGGGGTAAAAAAGATCCGAGATGTAGGGTGGGGCCCGCCATCAAGATTAACCGGGAGCCAGTGTAGGGGAGAGAGAATAGGTATGATGAGGGCTCGTTTTTGTTAAAAGCCTTGCAGCAGAATTTCCTACTAGCTGCAGGCAGAGGAGGAATGCCCACCTTAGACAAAAGTACAGGCACTTACAGTAATCAATGCAAAATGATACTTGTACTCATTAAATAAACTTTGCCTGCAACTTTGCCTGCATAGGTGTAACTAAATTGAAAGATTTGAAAGTAAATTCCACCCTTTTGGAACTCTGCCAGTTTGTTTTTCACCGCCACAAAAGATTTTAGTTTACGTACGTTACCACTAGATGGCAATACGTCACCTTTGAATAGTACCCAACTAATCCGACAGAAACTGAAGGTATTACAAATAGCTACGAAAGTGTTCAGACATATTATTGCAGTAATACTAGACAACCGATTTCTTTAATAAAGTAATAAAGGTAAGTTTACATTATCAGTCGAGAAAGAGAAGAGCTTATCTGACGTCTATAGGCTACTTACTCCAGTTAATGGTCATGTCATAATCACCTTCTTTGGTTGGATATCCAAATTTATGCGAGTTAGGTAAATAATTTAACCAGAAACAATAAAGTAACCATATCATGAAAGCTACATAATAAGATATATTTATCTGTATGATAATAATCGAATGTGATATAGCCTAACGTGTAGCGTATATAGGCTACCTGAATATTGTACATGCAGAATTGAAATGGTCAGTCCTGATGAGTCCGTACTGGTTTTATTTTCCATCTACTTGCTTCTTTCAGGGTTTATGCCCAAGGCTTCACAGGTAAGAGAATCAAAGCGACAGAAAAGTACCACATATAAAGTGAGAAAATGTTTTTTGTGCACCAAAAGGTTCGTTACCGCTGTAATCACTTAAAAGTGAATCATTTCTTGTGATAGCTTGTGGAGTTGTTACATTTACATTCCACATAAGAACACACATTGCGTTAATTTGCTAGCATTACCGTGAAATCGTTGCAACTGCTGCACAAACACGTAGTTCTGTGACTGCTTAAAAACGTAGCAACGCGATCATGACGCAATAGCAACAATGTAATATAGGCACTTGTTACCATGTAAATGCCCTGCCGTACATGTTTAAATGTCGATGCGACTGTCGTCACTGACCAGTCTGCAGGGAACGGGGAATGTACGTAACGCTCGATACAGGAGGGCACATTCCAAGGAGCTGGCAACTTAATATAGGCGTCATTTTCTTAGGAAAACGCTCTTTCCAAAGGAAACGAAACATAACGCGATCAACAGGGTATTTATAAAGCCGTGGTTTCCTTATCCACTCAGTGCGCAAGCAACTTGGACCGATAACTCCCTCTGTTGGGTTTATGATGTTAAGGAGTCATAGGCTACGAGCAAGTTGACAAGGCACCAAATGGACAACAAAACCAGGCAACACAGATGTCTCCCTTATGTTTACTACCAAGCCATACGGAACCTCCAACCTGTATGGGAACTCGAGGACATGAGGATTATGGAAACGTTTTACTGGGACGCACAGGGACGCGTAGCGTTTACTCCCTCTGAAGCCCTGCTTTACGCCATCGTGCACGATCATCAAGCCTATGCACAATACCTACTGAGGCGCTACTCGGAGAACGCACTGACCGTGCCAAGTCAGTACTTCTACCACGTCCATGCTTCGGTTCCACACTTTATCGTGGCTGTCCGGTACAACAGGAGGGAAATTTTGAAACGCATGCTGCAGATGACGCATCAAGTGCCCACACTCCCAGCCGGTTTAGGGGGAAGGTTCAACCTAGAAGACGGCAAGACCCCTTTGCACCTGGCGTGCGAACTCCTACACTTGGACGCGATAATTCTGTTACTGAGCAACGGAGTCTCACCGCAAGCAGAGGACCGAAATGGAATAACACCGCTGGACATGGTACTATCGCAGCTCAGGGACACCGAGGTCGACTTGGGAAAGAAGAGGCGATGCCTGGATAGTTTGCTTTTGTTCATTCCTGAGTTACGGTTCAAAATGAAGGGCTCTCTCGAAGAAGACCGTGATTACTGGACACAAGTTCTTGGAGAGGACACACTTAACTACCTGATTGGAGGGACTCCGGCTCCACTGTCACTTATCGCTATGCAAAAAGTTATACGTCTCCTACCCTCAGAAACGTTTCTGGAGAGCCTGCAACAGCTCCCCATTCCGCCGTCACTGAAGTCGCTCAGTGTCTCCGGCAATCCCCGGGAGCCACCTCGCACAGCGTAAAAATGACTGTTTACAATATGCAAGTTTAGTTAAACAATGTGTTGAGAACACCAAAAACAGCATTACAAATGCACAGGTGACAAAGCATCGTGTTTATATTAACGTTAACATGGATTTGATCATTGCAATTGAAATGAAACTTGTTTAGAATCAAGTTGGATGGAAACAAGGGGAAGCGTCAAATAAAGGTTACTCTGATGGTATTAACCAATTTTTGAATGTTAAAACGAATGAAACCTGCCATTGTGCCAGTGTCATAGGTTGTTTTGAAAATACACAAGAGGCTACCAGAATTGAAAATCAACACCTTTGCTTGGTGGAGAGAATTATGAGATTAAAATATTACCAAGAACATTGCGGTTTTATACTTTTTCAGATAACGTATTTCTTCTTATTTGGGAGCATTATTACATCACACACTGCTAAACAGCTGATATTCAGACAGGTTCAGGTTACTTCCCGTGCGTTAAAAGCCATTTTGTCACAGCGGGAAAGGGCGAGGACAGATAGAAAGCGCTCCCGGTAACAGATTCAAAACAATGGGTTACCCATCTGAATCACATGCTAATACAACACCATAACGTACTGTTCATGATGAATGAACAGACGGGCGAGAAAAGCTGGTTTTTAATGCAAAAAAGAGTCATAATGAGATATCTGAACACGTCAGTTACAGCACAAAGAAGCAGGCTTTGTATTTCAATTACAAATAAACCCAACGTATTGAGAATCCAGTCTTTATTACAGGTGAGTTTTACAACCAAAAAAGGTTACATTTCAGCTCAATTACACAATGCAATACATTTTACTGAATGTCAACTTGGTGTTATTCTCTTGACAATACACCTATCACAAGGAAACTTAGGGCCTTGCAGCTACAGGATTACAGGCATCAGAACTAACCCCCCAAATACCCCAGGCTTATTTTGTGTTTCGGCTCCCTTGAGTGTGTGTGCCTTTCCAAAGCTCCAGCTGTACAGTCCTGAGTGTGGCAGGGCGGGGGGGCAGACAGACAGACAGACAGAGAGGAGAGAGGGTGTACCACAGGGAGAGAAAACGACCACACACAGTTTCCGTACTGGAGGAAACGGAAAGTTACGGTTAGAGGGAGGAGGGCGTTTGGGCCTCTCTGTAGGGGCAGGTACGGAAGGCGGAGCGGCACGCATGTGCCCTGAGAGACAGGGGGTGGGCAGGGGGCTTTAGTAGCTCCGGCCGAACATGGTGTAGAACTGCGCGGGCTGCTTCCCGCACACACACATCTGGCCGAGGGACAGAGCCTTCAGGGGCTGGAAGGGGATACACAGGCTCTTCGCTCCCATGGAGGGGGCGCCGGGCTCCAGGTCCTGGTCCCTGTGGAGGGAGACAGGAAGGAGGCGGGGGAAGAATTAGGGTGGTGCACACACTGACAGAGGGTGCATCCCGATACATGTATCCTCCAAGTATGGGGGTGGAGGGGGAGGGGGGCTGTGGACAAGCGGAGGAAAGGAGGATACAATCTTTTGAAGTACTGGGACGCACCCAGCGAGGCATACACACACACATGCAAAACACACCAGTTCTTAACCAAGCAATCTTGACCATTTGAAGCTTGTCCTTTGTTGAAAGCATACATTTAGCGCAAGCAGCACACTTTCCGACATTGTTGACCCAGCACGCGAGTGTGGGTCACAGAGGCGGGGGAAGGGGGGGGGGGGGGGGGGGGGCTTACTTGGCAGTGGTCTTCTTGATCCAGTCCTCACACTCCATGACTCCACAGAAGGGGATCTGAACGATCTGCAGCAGATCAAAAGCAGGCAGTTAGGCCACGTTCACATTATGCTGCGGACAGGCACGGTGTTCGGCACTGGAGCTGGCAAACCCCCTCACGAGGAAGAGCCACAGTCCTCCAGGTTCCACAGCTACAGCGACTGCGTGACCGCAGGAAGAACAGACCACACTGAGCTAAGAATCTAACGGCCTGATTTAATTGATTTAAGGCCTTTAGTCTGTGCAAATCCTTTTAGCGCACACAAAAGCAATACCATGTCCCGTAATCGGTCACTGGCATTTGCTCTGCAACAATCATTGTTGTGTTATTAGCTGTAATGTGCTGAAAGGTTTCATGTACGCTAAAAGGTCGTAGAAAATCAGGCCTAAAACCGGCAGAGAGGAAGATTTGGGATTGGGGTTGGTCACGGGTACAGGTCCCCGGCCGGGCCGTTCCTCCCCTACTCACCCTGCCCTGGTCCAGCTGCTTCTGGAAGTCCTCCATGCTGTCTGCCACCACTAAGTGGCTCTTCAGATCATCAGACGCCCTGCGAAGAGCAGATGCATGGTCTGGTTAACGCACGTCATCACAGAAACCGACCCAAGAGCTCACAGTAGCTGTGTGTGTGTGTGTGTGTGTGTGTGTGTGTGTGTGTGTGTGTGTGTGTGTGTGTGTGCATGCGCGCGTGTCGGCAGGGAGGGAGATGGAGAGAGACAGACAGTGGGATAGAGACAGTGTGATAGACAGAGACCGACAGAGAAAGAGACCGATCAGACAGAGACAGAGAGAGAGAGACAGAGAGAGAGAGACAGAGAGAGAGACAGAGAGAGAGAGACAGAGAGAGACAGAGAGAGAGAGAGACAGAGAGAGAGAGAGACAGAGAGAGAGAGAGACAGAGAGAGAGAGAGACAGAGAGAGAGAGACAGAGAGAGAGACAGAGAGAGAGACAGAGAGAGAGACAGAGAGAGAGACAGAGAGAGAGACAGAGAGAGAGACAGAGAGAGACAGAGAGAGACGGACAGAGACAGACAGAGACAGACAGAGACAGACAGAGACAGACAGACAGAGACAGAGACGGATGAGAAACACAGATAAGGGAGCACTACCTCTGGTAGAGATTGCTCTGGATGTCCTCCAGCAGTTGTGGCAGCCGGCCGGCCGTGTCAGCCTCAGGCAGGATGATCTTCTCCCCTGTGTCCCTCCTCACCGCCACACACTGGCCCTGCTTCAGGTCCTTAGGGCCCACCTCCAACCGCACCGGCACGCCCTGAGAACACATCGCAATCTTTTACATCACAGTGCCTTTCACGTGCACAGTCCGGCGCAGTGCCTTTCACGTGCACAGTCCGGCACAGTGCCTTTCACGTGCACAGTCCGGCACAGTGCCTTTCACGTGCACAGTCCGGCACAGTGCCTTTCACGTGCACAGTCCGGCACAGTGCCTTTCACGTGCACAGTCCGGCGCAGTGCCTTTCACGTGCACAGTGCCTTTCACGTGCCTCACTCAAGGGCCCAACATCTCATGTTAAAGGTCATGGCAATATATATACCTATATTATCATATTCACAATGGTTTAAATGAATAGAAAACTTCTGAATCCCAGCATACATTGGGCGAAAGGCAGGAATACACCCTGGACAGGTCGCCAGTCCATCACAGGTCACACACATCATTCACTCACACACTCATACCCACGGGCAATTTAGACTCTCCAATCAGCCTAACCTGCATGAGGAAACCGGAGTACCCGGAGGAAACCCACGCAAACACGGGGAGAACATGCAAACTCTGCACAGAGAGGCCCCGGCCGACGGGGATTCGAACCCAGGACCTCCTTGCTGTGAGGCAACAGTGCACCCCTGTCCGTGCCTCTGCACGCGCGCACGCACACACGCTATACGTGCGCGTCTCTCTCGTACCTTCAGCTCCCAGTGGTTGAACTTCCAGCCGGGGGAGTAGTTGTCCCTCAGGTCTGCCCGAACTCGGAGGCCGCTCTTCTGCAGCAGGGAGATGTACTTGGAGCACTGGGCCAGCAGGGCGTCCCGGTCCGCCTCAGAGAGGGAGGCCGTGATCCCACACGGGATGACGATCACCTGGGACAGGAGAGAGACGGGGGTCATGCACTACACACTACACCTGAGACAGGAGAGGCACGGGGGTCATGCACTACACACTACACCTGAGACAGGAGAGGCACAGGGGTCATGCACTATACACTACACCTGAGACAGGAGAGACACCGGGGTCATGCACTACACACTACACCTGAGACAGGAGAGGCACGGGGGTCATGCACTACACACTACACCTGAGACAGGAGAGGCACGGGGGTCATACACTACACACTACACCTGAGACAGGAGAGGCACGGGGGTCATGCACTACACACTACACCTGAGACAGGAGAGGCACGGGGGTCATACACTACACACTACACCTGAGACAGGAGAGGCACGGGGGTCATACACTACACACTACACCTGAGACAGGAGAGGCACGGGGGTCATACACTACACACTACACCTGAGACACGGGCGAGGGAACAGCGGACACACAGATTCACCCCCAGGTACACACTGCACGTTCCTCAGCAGCCGCACCGTTTCCCTTTTCTTATTTTATTTAATAACAAATACGAGTGTCAGGCTGGAAAATGCACGAAAACTACTGAATTTGTGTGAAATAACACAAACTCATTACTTCGGGTCTCTAGGGTCTTTCAGTGCACTTATCTCTGGTTATGGGTATGCACTTTGCACTTTGTTGTATATCACTCTGTATAAGAGTGTCTGCCAAATGCCATTAATGTAATATAATGTAATGTAACAATAGTTGCTTAGCTAATGCTTTTAGACTAAGCAGGGGCCAATCCCCCATGGGGGGGTTAAGGGCCTTGCTCAAGGGCCCTAATAGCTGTAACTATCTTACTGTGACAACACTGGAGCTTGAACCACCAACCTCCCAGGTCCCAGTCAAGCACATTAGCCACTAGGCCATAGGTGGCCTGTCTGTTACGAATGATTTCACATTATCCGTCACACACATGTGCTTTGGGAGAGAGTCCAGCGGGGGCACTGAACCCCTCCCTCACCCCACCGTGACCCCCCCCCCCCTCACCTGCAGACAGGCGACGCGTGGGGGGAGCACCAGCCCCCGGTTGTCCCCGTGCACCATGGTGAGGACCCCGATGGTGCGAGTGGTCAGGCCCCAGGAGTTCTGGAA
The DNA here is from genome assembly GCF_963514075.1 of Conger conger. Lineage (NCBI taxonomy): Eukaryota > Metazoa > Chordata > Actinopteri > Anguilliformes > Congridae > Conger > Conger conger. The sequence goes on along the minus strand of NC_083760.1, from coordinate 8,252,296 downwards.
GGCGAACTGCTTCTCGCCCGGCTTCTTGGGGTCCTCGAACATGATCTCAAACATGCGGGCGAAGTTCTGCCCCAGGTGATGAGAGGTGGCACCCTGAGAGAGAGACAGAGAGAGGGGGGGAGGGGGTAGGGAAAGCCGTGATTCCTCTGGAAAACCTAAACCAGAACCGCCGGATTCCTGGAATCTCACAGAGTAAGAAAGAAAAAAAACATTAACATAAAAGAAAAGGAGAAAGAATGCACACACACACACACACACACACACACACACACACACACACCTGTATTAGCAGTTTAACAGCCCCTTTACAGCCTATGACAACTTGCCATAACACGTTCCCTCTGAAGTACACAAAAGCATATATATGCTTTAGCATCAGTGGCCAATTCTGATGTGTTCCTGTGTTCTTGGTACTGCAATATGCACGAAACGAAACTAGCGAACGAAGACCACAAATGTCACCACATTACGAGAACGGCTGAGTCACAGAGACAGACAGGAATGAACACTCCCTCCTCAGGGGTGTGTTACTGGTCAGGGTGTGTCCCGATGGGGTCCCTGTGAGAGGAGTGGAAACGCAGGAGAATCCATCCACTCTGCCAAGCTGTCAGTCTCAATTAGAGTGGCAGCTCTTACATTCTTGCAATACAGTGCACCACCGTACCTGCACACCTGCTGCAGGACAGGGCTACAGGTGCCTCCCGCAGTCAGTTTAATCAATTCACATTTGCATGTTCACATTTTGAGTGTCAGCTGCCACGGTGATTTAAATTTTTACCGGTTTCCCTGAGCTTTGTTAATCAGTCGCCCCTCTGGTCCTGTTAAGGCTGTTTTATGTAAGTTTACTGCACCACAGGACCGATACAACCATGCTGATCATCTTGTATTTTACTTTATTTTTCTGTGTGTATTAAACACTGACAGCTGTTCAACCTAGGGGCAATATTTTTCTATTTTTGTTGTATAGAAATATTTGATACATTGCAGCCCTCCAGACTGTCGTCTCTCCAGGAGTGGTCGTACCTGAATGGCCCTCCCGCTGGCTGAGATGAAGGCTTCCACGGTGGTGGTGTAGTCTCCTCCCGCAAACTTCTCCTTCTCGGTCTTCCGCCCCTTCACCACGGGGATGGCCATCAGCTCCTCGTAGACCCGCGCGTACAGGTCCAAGATCTGCAGCACCTGGGGAGACAGAACAATGGCCAACATGCGGTCACAACTCCTGAAGGTTTGATCCAAACACCCGTCACGTCAGGTACAGAAAGTTTGGGGGAAGGCGATTGCTTTGCAGGAATCACCTGCACCTCCATGTCCGACAGCCTGAAAAGGTCCTAGAACATGTGTGCAACAAGAAGGTTCCGGAACAAGTGTGTGCAACAAGAAGGTTCCGGAACAACTGTGTGCAATGAGAAGGTTCCGGAACAACCGGGTGCAACGAGAAGACTCCAGACCGACTGTGTACAATGAGACCGTTCCGGAACAAACACACTCAAAGGGAACGTCTCTGAATAAATGTGTGCAATGAGATGGTTCCGGAACAAACGTGCATGATGAGGAGCTCACCTCCTCTGCAGCCTCCTCCTTGGTGGCGAAGGCGGTGTGGCCCTCCTGCCACAGGAACTCGCGGGTCCTCAGGAAGGGCTGCGGGTGCTTGAACTCCCACCTCTGAGACAGGGGCGGAAGATGGACACTGTTAGGAATAAAACAATTCACCAGACGATTGCCATTATCTGCAACAATGATCAGGGACTCACCACCACGTTGCACCACTGGTTGAGTTTGATGGGCAGATCTCTGTGCGACTGGACCCACTTGGCATAGGCAGGGTACATGACTGCAGAGAGAGAGAGCGAGAGCGAGAGCGAGAGAGAAGATTCAGTTTATGCCTTCAAGCCATGAACGTCTTAAAAAGGCATGGTCATTCAAGTAAGCCAATTTCAAATAGGCCAGCCAAAGGTGCACAAAACAGGGCTGTATGTATCACAGCCTGCTGAAGGGAGTGTCACAGTGACACTTTAACCTCTCAGCACATCAGATTATTGGGCATGTTCATCGCTTGATAACGTTTGGGGGCATTTGTCTGTAGCCGTTTCTCTGCTTTAATCACGTTCTACGACGTCAGGGGGGGCGGTGCACCTCGCGATCCAAAGCATGACTCACAGGCACAATGCCTGGGGGTTCCCTGGCAACGGACATGTTTATAACCTCACAGTGACGGACAAGACAGGATACAGACTACAGATGATGAATGGGCCTCAGACTCCATTTTGCTGATCTAAAGGGTTTCCTTCTCAGTGCTCTCATTAGGCTGAACCAAGGTGTGACAATTAGTGATCAGAATGTTCTTAACAGAACATTCCGGTGCCGATGTAACAATCACTGCTGGTGACTGACAGCGGAGGGGTTCTAGAACACTGACATAGAATTTTGACATAGAAACATTCCAGAAGGTTAATGGTGTGCTGCACCTTAAAATACAGCAACATGTTTTACTCTTAAAAACAAACAGGAGTGACAGGGTTTCGGGTTTTTGAGAGCGGTGCGGTGCTGACCTGTCTCACTGGTAGGTCTGACAGCGATGGGCTCGGCCAGCTCAGTCTTCCCCGATCGGGTGACCCAGGCCACCTGGAGAGAGAGGCACAGGCGAAAACACAGGGCTGACAACCTTTCTCTACTGCTCCTGTTGAGAACAGCACTCACACTCAGGCTGTCAATGCAAATAAGCCAGATTCCCATCGGCACTGAGCTGCGCACGCATGGAAGTCGCAGGTGCCGATCGAACAAACACGGCCGGGGCAGCCTGTAGGGTAGTGGTTAAGGCACATGACTGGGACACCCCTGAGCCCCTAACCCTGCATTGCTCCAGAGGAGGACTGTCTCCCGCTTAGTCTAATCAACTGTACATCGCTCTGGATAAGAGCATCTGCCAAATGGCAATAATGTAATAAGTGCTTGTTTAACACACAACACCCTACGGGGGGGTCCTACCTCAGAACCACAGGTGAAAGACTTCAGGAATATCCGACAGAGCTGCCAAGAGTGCAGACCAGCAAGAAGTGGTGTGACAATACAGCTCCATTTTGTTTAACTGCAACACTTTGGATGCACCCTTTAGAATCATGTCTGTTTTCAGTTTACTCAGTTTTCATGGGCCAGTCATATTTTCAGGCCAGACTCTCTGTTTGCCCCCTTAAAATGATAGATCAAAGAACACTTTAGTGCAGGCCTTTTAAAACCCCCGCCTTGGGACCCTGGGTAGTCCGCTCCACTGTGATGGCCCTGGCAGAGACCGCCATGCCAGGGATCATCAAATCATGGTCTGGTGTGAGGACAGCCTGGCCAATCAGTAGCACCAATTTACCCAAGGAGAAAAGAAAACCAGGGCTGGATTTGGACTGGAAGGGGCTAGATTTCATTATCCCTGTCCTACGACGTGCTAGGCCAGCACATTCCCCCTCGTAACCCGGGCAGATTGAGGAGGTCCGGGACCCCCCCTGGGGCGCCCCCTCACCTCGGGGGCGAAGTCGGCGATGTGGGTCTTCTCCTTCTCCAGGGCCGCTTGGGACACGAACATGGGGAAGTAGCAGTTCTCCACGCCCATCTTCTTGATCTCCCTGTCGAAGAACTCCTTGATGGTCTCCCAGATGGCGAAGGACCAGGGCCGCAGCACGTAGCAGCCGCTCACGTCGTAGTACTCGATCATCTCCGCCTTGGTGATCACCTGGAGCGCGGGGGGGAGGCGAGGAGGAGGCGAGGGCGGGTGAGTCTGGAGACAACTCACAGAACATCTGAGATCTGCCCCAACCGGGGCCTCTTTTTTTTTTTTTTTTTTTTAGATATTTTTTTAGGCCTTTTTCAGCTTTATTGGACAGTATACAGTATAGAGAGACAGGAAGAACGGGAGCGAGAGAGAGGGGAAGACATGCGACAAATGTCAGACGGTCGGATTACGAACCGCCGACGTCGCAGCTCGCAATGAGCATGCGGTCAGTGCTCTACAGGCTGCGCCACCGAGACACCCCCTCTTAAACCAGACTAAGGATGCCTACGTAAAAGCATTACGAATTACCTTTGTATACGAGATGTGCTACATGAATTAACTTTCTACCGTCGGATATGCTGGCTATGGAGACAATGATCTCCCTCCTTCACAAAACCATCACTGTGCTAAATTGAATGTTACTGTTATGTTACCGTTACCAGTGTTGCTAATGATAATGTTAAAAAGCGTTACTTGTTTTTGGGACACGTTTCGTACCTGAGAGTACCACTCAGCCAGGTTCTCCTCCTTCCTAGCCTCCAGGCCCAGTCTGGAGACAGAGAGACACTTCAGAACCAGCACACCTTCCACTTCAACACCATTTTATATCACAAAGACCACTTTACACAAAGCTACGGAAGGGAAGATAAAAAGGGGAAATACCAGCTCTGAGCCACCCAGATAAAATGAGGTCAGCAAACTCCCTTGTGAGAGAAAGACCTTCAAACAGCGGCGAGAAATGGGAAGAAATCTCGGGAGGGACCCGGCTATAGGGGGACGCCCATCCTCAGTTAACCAACAGGTGGAGTGTGAGGCTCAGGAGAGAATAGAGGTGAACTCAGCAGACGGGACATGCCAGTCAACAGGGCACACACCCAGGGCATCAGGGTGAATCACCCGGAATGTTTAGATAAGGGTGGGGGGGGGGGATTAAGGAAGTGCGAAATGCGATGACTGAGTGTCGGCACGTCCCCATTTCACCAGAAACGAAAGAGAAACACTAACAGCACAGTCCAGTGCTCCCTCATTCCATGTCCATGATGTTACTGTGGGGGCTTGAACCACCAACCTTCCGGGTCTCAGTCATGCACCCGTGTCACTACGCTACAAGACTCGCTCCCGTGCCGGCTCACCGTGTCTGTTTTTTGGGGCCCTGGCCCTCCCCGGACCCTCCCGAAGCGGAGTCCTGTCCCTGGGCGGGCTTGTCGGCCCCGCCCTGCTTGCGGCCCCCGCCCCCGGCCGCGCCCTGCTTCTCAGACTTGTTCTCCCGGTCCTTTCGGCTCTTGTCCTCGGCTCCACCGGCCCCCGTGGGGCCCGCGGCGGCCACCGGCCGGTACTCCTCCCCGGTCAGGGCCTTGTACCGCGCCTTCAGGTCCAGCAGGGCCTTGACCGCACCGTCCACCTGGTCCTGAGAGACCGTCACATTTAAATACCTTTTTACAGGCCGTTTATAACCTAGCAGCGCTTAACAAGTTTGACTCATGGCACTGACCTCAGAAATCAAAATGGTTACCTAATAGTTACCTGGTAGCTGGCATTTACCTAGTAAATACTAGGTAATTAACATAAGGATATACTAGGTGGAATAAAGTGTTACCAAGTATACATACAGTGTCAGGGAGGATTTTTCCGAATACTTAACAGAATTTCAGTTTTTAGTAACGAGACAGCCAAGGAAAAGCAACGCTCACGGTCACGCTCACCTTGGGGGCTTTCTCAGACTTCAGCTTCCTCACCAGCTCCCCCTGCTGGGCGACCTGAGAAAACAAGGCCTTCGCCTCAGGGGCGGGGCTGGACTGGGGGGCGGGGCCGGGCTTGGCCTGTGCAGGGGCGGGGGCGGGGCTTGTCGGAGGGGCGACGCCTGGTTTGTAGTCCTGCCCAGTTTCCTGTTTGTACTCCGCCTTCAGAGCCAACAGCTGCTTAACCGCAGCATCCACCTGGTCCTGACGGACACAAATTACGCAGGCACAGACACGATAAATTAAGCATTCAACCATGCTAATTCTCTAGGCTCTAATGGTTCCCCATCAACTACACCATAGAGCAATGGTAGAAGGACCTGGGTGAAACACGTAATGGTTTTCGTGGATTCGAGGGGGGCCAGTGCTTGACTGATCTTACCTGGCACAACAGAGCCGAACGAGAGGACTTGAGAGGATTTCATAGACTCCAATAAACCAGACAAGCTCAAAAAAGCGTCGAAAAGTACTTGAATCCAAAACCGTTATGTATTTGACCCAGGTCTGGGAGATACGGTGTGTGGTGTCAAGTCCATTTAATCGTCAAGCACATTCCTTCAATATTCCAGGGAAACTGGCCATCAAACGTGCACGATCACATGTGTATTTTCACTTTTATTTTGTATGTCATTGCCTCATCATAAAAACGCTTGCTCTATTAAATGCAGAGGTGGAGAGAGAGATTTTGCGCAGCTGTAGTCCACTCCCGGTCTTACCTTGGGGGCCTTCTCAGATTTGAGCTTCCGCACCAGCTCGCCCTGCTCCGCCACGCGCTCGTAAACGCCGGAGGAGGAGGCGGCCTTCGGGGGGGCGGGGCTCACGTTCACAGGGGCGGGGCTGGTCTGGGCAGAGGAGGGGCTGGGCGGGGCCATGCCGGGTTTGTATTCCTGTCCCGTGAGCTGCTTAAACTCTGCTTTAAATGCCAGGAGCTGCTTCACCGCAGCGTCTATCTGCTCCTGCAGGGGGAGACAAAGACACACTGAGGATCTCACAAACGCAAACTTTCCACATGTCAATTACAGGAATAAACGCACTGGAAAATGCACAAACACGGTTCTGTAAAACGTGTTGAATTACAATACCCCTTACTGAGATTTATTCCTGTGAACAGAAGTCCGATTCCACATACGCACACACACACACACAAGACCTGGGTCAAATATTTCAAATATGTTTCTGTACTTTACTGAGCTTGTATACCTACCCTATAAAGATACTCAAAAAGTGCAAACCCACAACTTCCAGTTTTCTTGGTTGGCTCCAAAACAATTACGCATTTGAGCCAGGCCTGCAACATGCGCACACACAGACAGACAGACTCACACAGACAGACAGACACACACACACACACACACACACACACAGACACACACTTCTTACCTTGGGGGCCTTTTCCGCTTTAAGCTTCCTCACCACCTCTCCCTGCTGGGCCACCCGGGCGAACGGACAGGAGGCGGGGCCGGGGGCGGGGCCGGCGGGCGGAGGCGCGGTCGCCTCGGTTTCCGGGGCGGAGGCGGGCGGGGCCGTGCCGGGTTTGTAGTCCTGTCCGGTCAGCTCTTTGAAGCGGGCCTTGAGGGCCAGGAGCTCCTTCACGGCCTGGTCCACCTGCTCTTTGGGAGCCTTGCTGGTCTTCAGCTGCCTGACGGTCTCGCCCTGAGCCACGATGGAGGAGGACACGGCCGCAGCGTCTCCACTGCTGCTGCTGCGGGGGGCGGGCGGGGCTGTCGCCGGGGCGGAGGGCTCGGCCTTCACCTGAGAGAGGAAACACGTGAGGCGCGGGGTCGGCTTCCATCGTGCGCTTAAGTCACAACAACGGGCATGAATTACATAACATAACGTAATGTGATGGGCAGAACCGCCATTCCGCCCAGCAATGCTCGTCTTTTCCTGCCACTAAGTGCATCTACTGCCGAGTGGCCTAAAAGCTAAATAGCAACACCGTATCAAGCCTGGTCTTGAAAACCCCCAGGGTTTCTGCCTCCACTCCATGTCCCGGCAACGGCAAGCCATTTCCACACAGTGACCATACAAATACTTCCTAATATCTGTATGGAATTTTCTCCTTTTCATTTGTGCCCTCCCATTCTGCTAACCGAAGAATCACCTATAGTTCATTTTGTTAATCCCTTTAATGAATTTAAAAGCCTCAATCAAATTCCTCCCCAAGTCTCATTTTACAAAGCTTAAAGAGATTATGCATCTTAAATCCATCCTCATGACCCTCATCTTATATACCTGGAATCAATTACGTCACTTTTGTTGGGAGGCAGTCAATCGCCATCTCAGGCAACCACTCAGATCGTCAGCCAATACCCCAGGCAGTCAGACAGTCAGCCAATACCCCAGTCAATCAGACAGTCAGCCAATACCCCAGTCAGTCAGTCAGTCAGTCAGACGTCAGCCAATAACCCAGTCAGTCAGTCAGTCGCTACTTCTCTTAGTATCTCAGTAAAGTCAGTCGGTCAGAGACAGCACTCACGGGTTTGCCGGAGGACTGGCTCTTGCTCTTGTCCTTGGAGCCGGCGGTGGGCATGTCCTTGGTGTGTCCGTCGGGGATGTAGAGCAGAACACAGGGGCTCTCCTTACAGCTGTGGGGGCTGGGGACACAGAGGGGAGGGCCGGTGTGTGAGTGACAGGGGTGTCAGAGCGGACATTACAACACTGAGCGGGGAGGGCCAATCACAGGAGAGACACTGCGGGGAGAAGGTACCTGACTGGCTCGTAGGGCTGGTCACAGATGTAGAAGCCCCGCCTCTGGAGCTGAATGAGGTCACCCTTCTTCAGATCCTTCAGGCACGGATCTCCCAGCATCCTCTCCTCCACCTGGGACAGAAGAAAGATCCAACAGAGCCATTCAGACAAATACCAAGTCAGAAGATTCCGGGAACGCTGAAGAACGCATCAAAGAACATGCACGGAGATGGCTCAAATGGTCAGACTCTACTAATGCAAGTCAAAGAAGAGTACATACTGTAATTATCATCACATCTACCAGGCAACTCTGTACCGGACACAGTGGGAGAAACACTCTCACCTCCCTCTCTCCATCTCTCCATCTCTACCTACTACTCCAACCCCTCCATTGGCTCAAATGGTCAGACTCAAACAAAGCAAGTCAACGGACAGAGCAAGTCAGAGGACGCAGTGTGGGGAAAAATACTTGCACCCCAACCATCTCCATCTCAGTCATCAACCCTCCCTTCCTTCCCCTTCACCTCCCACACCATCCCCCTCTCCCTTCCCTCTCAGACCTTGCTGTTCCGGTTGATGGGGTCCTTGCACACCATCCCTCCCTTCCTACCCCTCCTTCTCCCGCTCCACCTCCCACACCATCCCTCTCCTCCTCCCCTTCTCCCTCCCTCTCAGACCTTGCTGTTCCAGTTGATGAGGTCCTTGCACACCATCCCTCCCTTCCTACCCCTCCTTCTCCTTCTCCCTCACCACCGCCCAACACCATCCCTCTCCTCCTCCCCGTCCCTCTCAGACCTTGCTGTTCCTGTTGATGTGGTCCTTGCACACCATCCCTCCCTTCCTACCCATCCTTCTCCCGCTCCACCGCCCAACACCATCCCTCTCCTCCTCCCCTTCCCTCTCAGACCTTGCTGTTCCGGTTGATGGGGTCCTTGCACACCATCCCTCCCTTCCTACCCATCCTTCTCCCGCTCCACCGCCCAACACCATCCCTCTCCTCCTCCCCTTCCCTCTCAGACCTTGCTGTTCCTGTTGATGTGGTCCTTGAAGTCGTCGTCCTTGCCCAGGACGGGTTTGGTGATGAGGTGCTGGTAGGTCACGCAGACGGTGGGGGTGGTGGGGGCTCGGGGGGTCTCAGCCAGCCAGGTGATCTTGGTGGTCTTCTTGTAGTCGGTGTTCTCCAGGTTCAGACGGCCCTCCAGAGAGGAGACGGCCCCGCTGCCGTCTCTGTCGGGCGGGGAAAGGACAAGAGAGGTCTGGCCTCCGACTCCCCTAACACACTCTGCAGATCTATGGTACTTTGCTTTACGTAAGGGATAATCCACAACTAGGTGGTCAGCTATTGACAAGTAATGAGCGTTATTTCTCCATAGCACGCTACCTCATAGCAGAATATCCCGCTTATTATTCGGCTAATTTCAAACAAGAGTACTGGAGTAAGACAGGAAGCAAGTTGACGGTAGGGTAACATCTTTTTGACACCAGGTCTTGCAAGTTCACATATGTTAAAACCTCCTTTCAGCAAAAGGATATGAAACACGTTCCAAGTTAAAGCGGTTATCCATAGCAGTGGTCTATAATTAAGAAATAGCAGACCGTAGAATGCCTGAAGTGACGAATCAGAATCCAGCATTCAACAAAGCCTAACAATAAATTCAGTTAGCAGACACGCTTAAGTAGAGTGATTTACAATGCAAGAGAACAAAGATCTCAGACTACACTGCATGTACGGTGTGGGAGTGTTATGTCATCCCTAAAGCGCTAATGCAAGTACGCTAACCAAGACCCAAAATACACAACTGAATAGGGATTACACCCAGAACAAGCCGAGAAAAGAAAATAAAAAACAGCATATTAACCCGGCTAACCTGACGAGCAGTGGTAGGGGATAGACTCAGATAGACTCAGGTTGGTCTGACATGTACGGGCACACTGATCTGAGAGGGTACGGTTACCTGTGGATCTTCGTGATGATGATGTTGCCCCAGTTGATGAAGGTGACGATCTCTCCCTCGGCGAAGGTTTCAGCGTCCGCCCCGTCGATCAGCACCCTGGGTCCGTACCACACCTCCTTCATCCCCACCTCGGCGTTCTACACACACACAACCAAAAACAGCATCGGTTTCTCTGTGTCCTTTCTGCAATAAACTTTACAGGCTCAGACCTAAAGCACATCTAAATGCTGACACAGACCCCTCGCACAGACAGTAACCTGCCAAATCACCCAGCAGAACATCAGTACAGGAAACCAAGACTCATGGCTGTACATCTCACCAATACCCAGATGGCATGGATATCTTTCTTTAGCGGTGCAGAAAAAGCACATTATATGGGACGGGCTACCTTGGGGTGTTTGGCCACCTCCTTCATCTCCTCAGACGCCATTGGGACAGACACGGGCACCACATTGGACCCCAGGAGGGCTGTGTACCGGGGAGCCACAGGGTCGATCACCTGGGGTGGAGAGAGGGATGGAGGGAGAGAGGGAGGGAGGGATGGGGAGTGGAGGAGAGAAAGAGGGAGGGAGGGATGGGAGTGGAGGAGAGAAAGAGAGAGGGAGGGAGGGAAAGAGGGAGGGAGAGGGAGAGGGAACAGAGGAGAGAAATGGAGAAAGGTAGTGAGTGGCACAGACCACAACCAAACCTCTTAGACGCAAACATACTCAGACAAATATGCAAGAGGATAAAAACACACACAGAGCGGGTGCCATTTTGAGCAGGGCTACAGTTGGCTCCTTTAACAGAGCTGCGCTGCAGGGCTCTACAGCGCTCCCGTTAAGAGCAATCGCTCCTGAAAACTGGTACATATGACTGGAGAAATACAAGCCTTCAGAGATGGAGAGGGGTTGGCTGTGATCATCACATGTGTGGTTATGAGTGTACACAGCAGAGTGTCAGGGTGAGTGCAAGACATCGAGAGCGGGAGAGAGAGACAGCAATAGCGAGAGGGAAACGGAGAGATCAAGAGAAAGGCAGAGATATCAAGAGAGAGGCAGAGATATGAAGAGAAATGCAGAGATAAAGAGAAAGGCAGAGATATCAAGAGAGGCGAGCAGGAGAGACAGAGAGCGAAACTGAAGCCCTGCTCACAAACGCTGCCAATAAGCCCAATCAGCAGGGAGCAGGAGGGGAAGCAAGGGAGCGATGAAAGAAAGGGGGAGAGAGACAGAGCACACGGAAGAGTGCACAGAGTATGCCAACTGAACACGACAGAGCAGAGAAGACACGCGAGCGATGTCTGCCCATGCAGAGTGCCCAGAGCACAACAACCCTGTCGACTGTGCGCCCCCCACATACAGGCCCCAAACTGCCCCTTTAAGGGGCAGAGCACGTTCTGGGGATCTTTGATATAATTTCCGTTTTCCTGACACAGTTTAGATCATCGGCCCACACAGTTTCTGTGACCTGGGGGTCTTACACGCTGTGTAGCTCATCAATAATATTAATTTATTTTATTTAGCTGACGTGTCTATCCAAAGCAACTTGGTTGGTTAGATTAAGCAGGGGCCAATCCCCCCTGGAGCAATGTGGGGTTAAGGGTCTTGTTCAAGGGCCCAACAGCTGTGTGGATTCTATCATGGCTACACTGGGGCTGGAAGCACCGACGTTCTGGATTCCGGTCATGGGACGATTTTCAGTCTCATTCAAGTGAATTCACCAATTTTGGAATGTTTTTCTAAATTCTAAAGTCAGTGTTCTAGAACTCCATTGCTTCCATACACCAGGAGTGATCGTCACATCAGCATTAGAATGCTCAGAACATTAAAATCACAGATTAGGACCTTAAAGGGTTAAAGAAATAAAATTTAAAAATATATAAAAAAAAAAAAAAAAAAAGACAAATCCTCACCACCTTTAAACAAGCTGCCATTGAGAGAGAGAAGCAGACATCCAGCACAACCACACAGACTGCATCAGCGGGAATGCAGGCTTTAGCGTTAGCATGTTAGCACGGCCAGGGTGGGATTGTGAGGCTTATTAAGATGCATTTTCTCTCTTTTATAATCCCTGCAGGTTTTTTTGGGAGGGAAGACGAGGGAAGGGGGAAAACGCAGACAGAGGGGAGGATGAGGAAGAGGAGGAAGAGGAGTACCTTTTTACAGCTAATTGGCAGCTTGAAAACAGAAGTGAGATGCAGTTCAATGTTAAGACACAGGAGATTGGACAGTTCAGACAGGATGAGCACAACACATTTCCCCCAATCACAGCGCCGCAGTCTCCGCCCCACAGAGCCGTGCTCCGCCCTCTTTTGCCTCACAACCCGCCCTGCACTGCTGCAGCGGCGCCTTCTGATGATGTCACAATGGCCCAAGCCGAGCGAGAACACTGCGCTTAATGCTTAGCGTGCGGCTGCCTGTTACTGGCCGAAATGATGGCGAGAATGAAGGTGGGGGAAAACGGAGGACAACGAGAAAGAAAAGGACAAAGGTCAAAGGAAATGAATGCCTGTAAAATGAACCGCTTGAGCCGTTTGGGGCAGCTGAAATTAATCGCGCTGTTACGAAGCCGATGCGAACCGGAGCCTTGTGAGCAGAGCTGGCCGAACAGGCAGATTGGCAAAGCAGAAAAAGCCCAAGCGAATCGAACCAGAGCAGAGGATAAGATAGGAGCGGCAGCTGTGGAGAAGTGCACTCTGGGAAATGCAGGCAGAAGGAAGGACAGGAAATGCATGGAATGGATGCGGATGGGGAGAGGCCATGCAGCCGTGACCAAGGCAACAGGCCACTGTGATGTCATAAGCGTGTTCGGACAGAAGGCTTTTCGGTGATGTGGAACCAGCCTAGCTGAGACCAACCACAGGGCAGCGTGCAGTCTACCCTCAACTTCTCCGATCTACTTTCAATCTTCATCTTTCAAATGACTGTTCTCTGGATTTCATGTAGAGCACCCTCCAAATCCTCATTCTGCTTTGAACAATACACACCACACGAAATCCAACACAGCCATCAGGAGGGTGTACAATATATACATACTCTGCCCTATGCATATGTACAACTACACATAGCGTATTAATGATAACTATATAAATATTATCCAGCATTAGCACGCCAAACAATATAAAATTCAATTACTCCTAAGCAGTAGGAGTATTTACTAGCACATTGTGCGCTCAACACAAAACTTTCTCCATTTACATTTTCTATACTATATAAATATTATCCAGCATTAGCACGCCAAACAATATAAAATTCAATTACTCCTAAGCAGTAGGAGTATTTACTAGCACATTGTGAGCTCAACACAAAACTTTCTCCATTTACATTTTCAATTAAAGAGCGGTGAGCTGTATAATGTGCGTAGTTCACACCGTGGTAATTACAAAATAATTTTCAGCGGGGAAGTAATTCAATTTGCTCGTTCCATTCCACATCTCTGTGTGGCATGCAAGCCATGGAAATTGGTCCATTAAAAGCGAATTTAAAAAGTCACAGTCGATCCAATTTTTCTAATTCGGCGCATGTAGCAGCAACATGCCTGCATTGTGCAGCGTTTCACAGCGCAGATCTTAAGCAGGAATGTTAAACTCAATTATGAGAGAGGGCAGTGCGCATTTGTGCGCTAATCCTGGTTATTAGAGCCATAATTATCTCTCGCATTTACAAGACACATTACAGCAGAGGATTGCGGGGCCTGAAATTCTACGCTAGGGCAAGTCGGCGGAAATACGAATGCCAGTACCCACTCACTTTTTTTTATTTTTTATTCCTCAGCCGAAATGGAGAAGGGGGAAGGGGGTCAAAATTGAGCTGGCTGCCTACATTACAACACTCTCTCATATGCTCTCATGTGTCCTGCAGTAACCCCACAGACGAACACATGACGCATAAAGCGGAACCAGAATTCTCTCATCGGTAAACCGGACGGAATTCCCCAGCTGTTGAGAGAGCCCGGGGCGGGCTTGGCTGACCACAGATCAGTTGGGGGAGGGAGTGTGCTGTACTGGCTCATGCAGGTCTGGTGGACATGGCAGTCAGTGAGAGGTCAGGGGTTTTCCCGGGGGAGGGAGGCTGTACCTTCTTATTGAATGCCCAGATCTTGTCCCACTCCATGTTGACCACAGACCTGGACCCACCCTGAGGACAGAACGAGGGAGAGGGAGAGAGTGGGGGGGGAAGAGAGAGAATGATCAGTCATAGGCTTGAATTGGGATTTTTGAAAAGGTGTATAGAGATAGCGGATTGGTTGATGACTCTCTCAAAAAAATAAAATAAAAACTATACTTTTTCCATTAGTATTTAATCAATGTAATCCCTGTAGTCTGAGCACACAGTGCAAATGCTTACCTGTGCAGCGATGAACTGTTTGAGCCCCTCCACCGTCATCCCTCTCCTCAGAACACCTCGGACAGTGGGGAAACGAGGGTCATCCCTGGCGGGAGGGAGAGTGAGGGATGGAGAGGAGAAAGTGCAGAAAAGAGGGGGATGGAAAGAGCAGAGAAGGAGGGAGAAGATGAACAGAACAAACAGGTAGAAAGAAGAGGGAGCGAGAGTAAGTACTTGCTACAGTATTGACATTCTAAGGCAACACAGCACACGGTCTCCCCTAAAGAGACCACTCAGGAAAGATGAGCACTCAACAGTTTGGTTCAGGAGGAAGATAAAAGGTTCACACATTTTGGCAGAATGCCTCATGGGAGAGCCTTACCAGCCGTCCACCAGGCCCTGGTCCACGAACCAGGTGAGCTTCCTCTTGGAGAGCACGGTGTTGTTGAGGTTGAGCCGGGCGTACTCCCAGATGTAGGGCTTGCGCAGACCGAGGGCGTCGATGAACCAGTAGAACTGGTCGTCTCGGTCGTGGTACTCGGTGGTGCGTAGCGCGTGGGTCACCCCCTCCAGGCTGTCCACGATGGGGCAGGCGAAGTCGTAGGTGGGGTACACGCTGTGGAGAGGGGGGGGGGGGGCGGGGTGGAGTTAACGAATACCCAGAGGTAAACCACACACACTGGGGGACCAGATCTGCGGAGTTTCAGCCCGAAAACCCATGATCGGTCCCAGTCACAACAATGCAAGGACCTGCAATACTAGAATTCTGGTGCATTCCAGAAGTATTACTATTCGAGCCATTATCATAGAATGTGAAATATGGAGTAGAAGGAGCTAGACCGATGACTGGTTCAAGTCACAAAATTGCAGTGTACAGAATAATTCTTCCACAATGCAATATTAATTATTAGAGGGACAGGGGACACAGTCCACTGAAATGTCAGCCCTCTCTCCCTCAGAGTAGGTGGGTGACAGGGCCCTGTTCTGAGAGTAATCTGTGCGCTCAGAGGTCCAGTCTGCACACGCTCACTCACTGGTACGTGGAGCCCATATGCAGGCAGGGCCCGGTTCTGACAGTACTGCGAGCATGTGCACGCTCAGAGGTCCAGTCTGCACACGCTCACTCACTGGTACGTGGAGCCCATATGCAGGCAGGGCCCGGTTCTGACAGTAATCTGTACGCTCAGAGGTCCAGTCTGCACACGCTCACTCACTGGTAGGTGGAGCCGGTGCGCGGGTGGGGCGTGTTCTTGCAGCGGTACAGCGTGGGGTCCCGCATGCAGCCGTTGTTGGACGCCATGTCGATCTTGGCCCTCATACAGCAGGTCTGGCCGTACTCGGAGCCCTCCTTCATCTCCTTCCACATCTGCATGTTCTTCTCCACGGCTGCAGAGGGACAACGTCACCCCCTCAACAAACCTGCAGCTGTTTACACTCACAGCATTGTGTGTGTGTGTGTGTGTGTGTGTGTGTGTGTGTGGACACTGGTGTTTATGCTCACAGTTGTCATAGCGTTAGCACTGTGTATGAGAGTGCACAGCAGTCTACACTCACAGTTGTTGTAGCATTAGCACTGAGTGCACAGGAGTTTAGACTCACTCTTGTTGTAGCGTTAGCACTGATCACACAGGAGTTTAGACTCACAGTTGTTGTAGCGTTAGCACTGATCACACAGGCGTTTAGACTCACAGTTGTTGTAGCGTTAGCACTGATCACACAGGCGTTTAGACTCACAGTTGTTGTAGCGTTAGCACTGATCACACAGGCGTTTAGACTCACAGTTGTTGTAGCGTTAGCACTGATCACACAGGCGTTTAGACTCACAGTTGTTGTAGCGTTAGCACTGATCACACAGGAGTTTACACTCAGTTGTTGTAGCGTTAGCACTGATCACACAGGCGTTTAGACTCACAGTTGTTGTAGCGTTAGCACTGTGTATGAGACACAGGCGTTTAGACTCACAGTTGTTGTAGCGTTAGCACGGATCACACAGGCGTTTAGACTCACAGTTGTTGTAGCGTTAGCACTGTGTATGAGACACAGGCGTTTAGACTCACAGTTGTTGTAGCGTTAGCACTGATCACACAGGCGTTTAGACTCACAGTTGTTGTAGCGTTAGCACTGATCACACAGGCGTTTAGACTCACAGTTGTTGTAGCGTTAGCACTGATCACACAGGCGTTTAGACTCACAGTTGTTGTAGCGTTAGCACTGATCACACAGGCGTTTAGACTCACAGTTGTTGTAGCGTTAGCACTGATCACACAGGAGTTTACACTCAGTTGTTGAAGCGTTAGCACCGATCACACAGGCGTTTAGACTCACAGTTGTTGCGGTGGCGAGACTCGGCTCTCTGCTCCCGCTCCTGCTTCATGACGTCGGGGGGCGTGTCGTCGATGTAGGCCTTGCCTTCCTGCAGGAGCTGCTCGCCCATGCGGAGGATGATGGGAAAGTGGTCGCTGGTGTAGGTGAAGCGGTCGGGCTTGATCTGCAGCAAGGCCACGTCCTCCAGGATGACCTGAAACAACACACTCGGAGTCAGGCATAACCGTCATCTGGAGCAGGGCTGCTAACCCTGTTCATGGAGATCTACGATCCTGTAGTTTCTCACTCCAAACTTAACAAGGCACACCGCGTTCAACAGCTAGAGAAGGGCCGCTAAATCCTTTCCCTGGAGATCTACCACCCTGTAGGCTTTCACTCCAACCCGAATAAAGCACACCTCATTCAGCAGCTAGAGCCATTTCACTTCAACCCTAATTTGTGCATTCATTTTCAACCCTAATTTAAACACATTCTACAAATTACCAGCACAAAAAGACCATTTTTGGTTGAAATGGAAACTGACATGATGGTAGAACTCCAGGAACAAGGTTCGGCAGCTCTGCTCTACATAATCAAATACAGCGATTGATTTTTTCAGCCATGTTCTTGAAATGAAAATGCAGACCAATCAAGTGTTAACTGCTGGAAGTGTCATGCAAATTATTCTTGATAAGGTGGTCCGCTAAGCCAGTAAATAACACAAGTAAAGGTTTCTGTCCACATTCTGAAGCTAGAGGGGTGGGGTATTTTTGAATACGAAAGCAGCACAACAGGACTGAAGACTAGTGAGGCGATCACAGAACCAATACCTTCTCGAAGTCCTCCTTCTCCTTCTCGGGGTTGGTGTCATCGAAGCGCATGATGAGTTTGCCCTTGAAGTTGAGCTGGTAGTGCTGATTCAGCAGTGCCGCCTTGGCATGCCCAATGTGCAGATACCTGAGGAGGGAGAGGAGAGGGAGAGGGGGAGGGGGAGGGGAAGGGAGAGGAAGAGGGAGAGGGGAGAGAAACTGAGCAAAGACTCAAGCCATCATAGACCCCCCCCCCCTCCCCCAGAACAACTCCAGATGAACAGACAATTTGTCTTCATGTGCGTAAAGAGGCAGCACAAGTCTCTACATTGTGAAAGAGAGACAATGTAGTTTAACACTTTAAGAGCAGATCCCACTGCAAAGAAACAGCTTATGATAAAACATCAAGAAACCATAGATTAGACTCACAGTTGTTGTAGCGTTAGCATTGAGCGCACAGGTTATTTACTATCAAACTGTATTAACCCTATGAGCTGAGCAAAAGAAAGCATGACTGTACATTAAATGATTTGTTCTCGCTGGGTACTGCCCAGTCACACCAGGGAGGGTGAGATCATGGGCAGCATGGCGCAGGCAGTAAGAGCAGTTGTCTGGCAGTCAGAGGGTTGCCGGTTCGATCCCCCGCCCCGGGCTGTGTCGAAGTGTCCCTGAGCAAGACACCTAACCCCCAAATGCTCCTGACGAGCTGGTCGGCAGCTTGCATGGCAGCCAATCGCTGTCGGTGTGTAAGCGTGTGTATGAATGGGTGAATGAGAAGCATCAATTGTACAGCGCTTTGGATAAAGGTGCTATATAAATGCCAACTGTTTACCGTTGACCATCACGCAGAACTCACCCGCTGGCCTCGGGGGGGAAGCGAACTACCACCTTCCCCATCTCAGCCCCTGGCAGCTCCACAAACTTCCCCAAGTCCTGCTTCTTCTCCTTCTCCTTCTCCCCAGCCTGGGTGGACATACGAACAGGACAGGAAGGGAGAAACATTCCCCAATGATGTAAATAGAGGTTAAAGGAGTGTGGACTTTTTAGACTGAGGGCAGAGTCTATGCTCCTGAATGTTACAGATCCCGAGAGACGTGCACTAAATGGCCAGGCTCTGGCTCCAATCAGCCACACTCACCACGCCGTTGCCGGGGGCGACCTTGCTGCTGGCCCACTTGTCGCCCACAGAGGTGAAGGGTTTCTGGGTGGACAGGAAGGAGAACCAGCGGCGGATGTGGGAGAAGGGCCCGGGCTTGGACATGATGGCCTGCCACCCTGCACTTCCTGTGAGGCAGCCGAGAGGAGACGGAGAGAAGGGGGAGGAGAGAGAAACCAGAGATTGAGGAAAATAAATAAATAAATAAAAAAGACAGGTACTATAAATTCCTCATGTTCTCCTTCTCTCTGTGATTGAGTGCGTGTGTGTGTGATTGCGTGTGTGTGTGTGTGTGTTCAACCCAACGTCGTACTGCGACACACACCTTTGAGAGCGGCCCACACACAGAGGTCGGCCAGGGTCAGGCCGTGGCCCACCAGGAAGGTGCGCAGGGACAGGGCCTTGTCCAGATCCTCCAGGGCAGGAGTGAGGCCGGTCTGGCCGCAGATCCTCCGAGCGCTGAACTCCAGCCAGTGGTCCACCTGTCAGGAACGAGGACACACAGCGTCAACAATGCAAAGCACCGTGAGCAACAACAATAGCTCCACCTTGAGAAGGGAGTGAGGTGAGAGAGTGGGTGAGAGAGTGAGAGAGCGAGTGAGAGAGTGAGCGAGAGAGCGAGCGAGAGAGCGAGCGAGAGAGCGAGTGAGAGAGCGAGTGAGAGAGCGAGTGAGAGAGCGAGTGAGAACTTGGATGTATGGCTGGATGGATGGGGAGAAAAAAAAAAAAAGAAGCAAAGCCAGGTCCATGAAGTGATCTGGGTTCAGGTTCCCAGAGTTATCTATTACTAGCCAAGAGGCAAAACTAATCAACCTAAATTCATGACATTAATCAGGCCCAGAAAGGGACTAGTTGCAGAACTCCCACAGCAGTAATCACAGCGAAAATAATCCTAAATCTGGTTATACACTCCCACCCTGCTACACTTCTGTTGCTTTCCTGTGACCTGGGTCCTCCGGACACCGAGGGGGCGCTCTCACCTCAGTCTGCTCCATCAGGTTAGAGCCATAGAGGCCGAGACTGGGAGCCACACGCGCCAGGTAGCGAGTGATGGAGTTGACATCGCTGAACTGCACCGAGCTGAGAGAGACCAACACACACACATTTACGGAAGGGAATACATTTACATTTGTGCCAATTCAATATCCTTGTCTGACAACTCGTAATCAATGCCAGACTCATTTCTTCCTCATGCACAGCCATGCTAAACCTCTGTTTAACATGTTTGACTGTCACAGGTCTTAACCAGGGGTGTCAAACCCGGATCCCAGAGGGCCAGAGGGCTTGCTGATTTTGGGTGCGTTTCAGCACAAGTGCCTCACTTCAGTCATTGATTGGCTAAAGAGTCCACACACCTTGTTCTCAAGGCATTAATTAGCTGCTAATTGAAAGGAAAGCACTAATAACCCTGGGCTGTGTCAAAAAACAGCACTGCCCAGGGCAATACTCACTCTGAGATGTGCAGGTTGGTGTCTTTTCCTTCCTCCACCGACACAGACACAGTGCTCTTCACAGCCTCCGCAGCCAACAGCGCCCCTGCAGGCCGAAAGGGGCACTACAGTCAGCACATCCACCAGCACACACTGCTTCAGTTTGACAGCTAGGAATTCTTGCCCCATAACATGAACCGCGACAGTCGTGTTGTGGTCTAAATAGAGATAATGCATTTTGCACAAAAGGCGGCATATTGGAAAGGAGCCAGACTTTGCGTGCCAAACTTGCAAAGCATAACGGCTCAATGAGCATTTCTCGTTGAAATTCAAGGCGTGTCAGGATTGACTGGATCCTGGGCTGTATAAGAAAATGAGGGACGGCCTTGTAGGCCCTGCCCTTCTGTTTACCCGATAGAGGAGCTCTGCAGTAATCAGACATGTGTAAAATGCAGATTAGCGAGAAGGAGCAGGCCTGACAGGCCGAGTAAGCCAGGCAATACTGCGCAGACATGCCGTTTTACAGACGTTAGCACTTACATACTGTGCTATATTTGTTCTACCGATCCACAACAAGAGTAGCCCCAGTTCAGAGTAGTTACATCATTTCCATGAAACGGAACCCTAATATAGCCAGACCTCCGTCTCATTCACAAAACAGTTCCAATACTGTTGACTAATTTACTGCTGTACGACTGTCAGTTAAGAAAACAAATCCAATTTAAACATTGCATTTTTGAGTGTAGTTTTTTTTCTTTTAATTTTTTTTTTTTTTTTTTTTTCAACAGAGCAATGGCTCAAAAAATGCACAATGATTACAATGGAGGAGGAGCGGTGACAAACATAAGATAACAAAATAAAAAACTAAAGTACAATAACAACCAAAATTCATAAACAACAATGAGAGGAAAAAACTGTTTTAACTTTTTACCAAGACAAGCCAGCCATCTGTGTGTTTTGTGCTGCACATTACTGACATTGACGCCGTTACATTACTGAAACCAAGTCATTATATTCCAAATTTGTAATAACTGATGTATTCATTGACTAAAAGGTTTACATTTACACAATAAAAAGTAGCTAAAAATGCTTCCAAGAGATCACTGATTTTAGTTGTTTCACAAAAAAATATATATTGAAAAGCATTAGACTACTGAATGTGATTATCATTCAAAAACAAATAACAATTCACAATGTACAGGGTTAATACAATGCGCAAATATTAAAATAAGAGCATAGTCAAAGTAAAAAATAATGCAGTCGTGCCAGCATCGAGTGCAACACCATAAACATATAAATAAATATTGTGGCCAGTAAAGTTAATAGTTTCCATATCACAATGCAGTCAGCCAACTCAAATAAATAAAAATACTAAGTGTAGTTCAACTAACATAACGCTACACTACATCCATGTACGACATATGACAGGGTCGTGATGAGTTAGCTACTAGATGTAATATGAAACTAAAATCTAAATCAACGGATCCTGTCGGTCGAAAATACACAGGTTGTCAAACTTGATCATCTACATCTGTACATCATCTACGTGGTGCCAGAAATACAGCACTTAATTTGCCACTCGCTTGCATCAGCCAGCAAGTCCCGTCTACAACACTAGAAGGCGCAGGTAGAGGCTCAAAAACACACTCAAGACTTTTAAGACTTACTTTCAATAGCTAGTAGCAAGCCAACTAGAAACTAATACGACTAGATTCAAAAGAACGTGTGGCTTATATTAGCTATACAAGCGGTCACCTAAAGGGCAAGTGGTTGACAGCTAAACGAAGGTATATATACCTTTACTTCGGTAAAATGCTGAATAGTTTCCATGCTTACTGACGTTAGCTTACTGTCGTTAGCCGGCAAATTACTCGAAAATCAATGTGTCGAGCGAATATATCATGCAATACTTGTAGCTAGGTAGCCAATATTATTTTGACATGACATACAGTATGTATTGCCACGTTACATACGGATCTGGCCTAACGGATGAAAATAACGAGTCCATCAACTCGACAGTCATGCGAAGCCCCACCACACTCGATAGATAGACAGCTAGCTATCTTGCTTGCTTGCTTGCTTGCTACCTAGCCAAGCACCCATTCGGTTGCACACGCGTGCGGGCAGAGACGATTAGATATGCAGACCTACCCAACGGCGGGTTGCTGGTGTTAATGGTAAGGTTCAAAGCCATGCTTTTTCCCTGCGATGCTGTTCGTTGTGGCTCGCAGTCTCGCACACTAATGTTAATTCCCTTCAAACTCTTATCCTCGCTGCCCTGCTACACGGCCACAGAACTGCTCTTATAGTTCTGCACACACGACGAGCCACGCAGTCAAGTCGCCGCACCACTTCCGCGCTCCTCCCTTATTCCTCCCCCTCAACACACTGGAAAGCGTAGAAAGGTTCCAGCATCGCAGGCAATGGTCAGTCAGTAGGCTACTGAAATTGAATCTGAAACTGAAAGTATTCCCTTTTGGTCTTATCTTCTCTTATCTGTTATGAACCAACGAAACCTTAAAAGAACCTG
The DNA here is from genome assembly GCF_963514075.1 of Conger conger. NCBI lineage: Eukaryota > Metazoa > Chordata > Actinopteri > Anguilliformes > Congridae > Conger > Conger conger. The sequence continues at coordinate 8,229,618 of NC_083760.1, read as the reverse complement.
CCAATTTCCAAGAAATTATAAATATAGGCCAGGGGTCGGCAACCCAGCTCCTGGAGAGCCACAGGGTGTGCTGGCTTTCGTTGTTACTCTTGCACTTCATTGATTAATTAAAGCAGTCGATTACACAGTTACCTGGTTTCTTGGGTAAGAATCGGTTACTGGTATTAAGGCGAAAACAAAAACCAGCACACCCTGCGGCTCTCCAGGACCTGGGTTGCCGACCCCTGATACAGGCTAACCGTTAATGCCATTTGTACCCACTAGGACCAGAATTGTTCCAATGAAAGGAAGCCATTATGAGGATGAGGAAAAAAAACAGTCAGAGACCAAACAATCGGCCTACCAAAATACTTTTGGGAAAATCATTAAGAAAAAGAGCACTGGTGAGTGATGGCAAGACCAAAGTGGAGGCAAAAGGGAACTGCCCTCGATCCACACCCTTGAAATGTGGCGGTGGGGGTGTTATAATTTGGACATATTTATGTTTGCCACAGGTGATGCTGGTTCACTCGCCTTCATTGATAATGTAACTGCTGAATGCAGCAGCAGAATATTCTGAAGTGTACAGAAGCATCATCCGCTCAAGTTGAACCAAATACCTCCAATGGTGCTTCATCCCAAAGCAAGACAATGATCCCATTACATAAACCAATGCTTTGTTTCTTCTGATGTTCCAAACAGTTTATTTTGGTAAGCCTGTTTTTTTGGTTATGTCTCGGGCTGTTTCTTCTTATTCTTCAGCCTCATAATGGCTGCCTTGACTTTCATTGGGGGCGACATGGCTCAGGCAGTAAGAGCAGTCGTCTGGCAATCTGAGGGTTGCTGGTTCGATCCCCCGCCCGGGCTGTGTCGAAGTGTCCCTGAGCAAGACACCTAACCCCCAAATGCTCCTGACGAGCTGGTTGGTGCCTTGCATGGCTGCCAATCGCCGTTGGTGTGTGAGTGTGTGTATGAATGGGTGAATGAGAAGCATCAATTGTAAAGTGCTTTGGATAAAGGCGCTATATAAATTCCAACCATTTACCATTCATTGGCATAACTCCAATAACAGACAAATGGCAATAACAGACTCCAAACATATGAAAAGATAAGAATCAAGACATGATACTGAAAGCGCTCATATCTGCACTCAGGAAGTGATTGACACACCTGACTAATCAGAAACACATGTGAAGCCATTTGTCCCAAATCATATGGTGCCCTAAAATGGGGAAACCATGTATAACTGTCATGTCTACACGGTGAAAGCAAAATGTGGAAATCTGTGTTTTTACCACATGTGAATTGTTTTATTACAAATCTCCAAAGTTTGTGGAGTACAGAGCCAAATCAAGAAAAAAGATGTCCCTGTGCCAAGACTGGAGTTCCCTGTATTTTCTTTTTCCCATCGCAAACACTACAGAAAGTGAATAGGTTGCAATATTGTATTTACTATTAATTGATTTGTGCTTTTTTTTTTTAAGCTAGTGGAATAATTACTTATGCCTTGATGTTTTGTGATTGAAGCTGAATATTTGACGCTGGGTCTGGGTCACTTTGGAGATTTAGGTTTCTAGGCGTGTTGCACTTTCTTCAACTTTGTCCTTACACGTTGTTTACAAAGCGACCGATATATTTCTTTCACGTTACGAAATATGGAAAATTACATGGCACGGTCATGTGCCATGCATACATAAGACATTTCTGGCCAACACTTGTGGGTGTGATGGAAATTTACGCAACGAGAGCTAGTTAAACTCTCTGCGGTATATTGCACTGATAAATGCAACGCATGACCTTGACATTGGCTGAACAGAATGCAACACTCCCAACTTTCAATGTGATTCCACGTAAGGGTACGCAGAGAAGCGCAGGGTAGCGCTTTTCATTTTTCACATGTTTCCCAAGCAATGGGATTGAATTATGTTTCAAGAGACTTTTAGTAATTGTGTCGTCCATTTTAACAGCCTATGAGTGGGATTATTGGATAGATTATTATGAGTAGCCTCCGTCATAATGATACTAAAATGAATGATGGGTTACACAGTGTTACACATTCAATAATTACTTACTGTAATGATTATAATATTTCTATAAGATATGTAAAATTGTTACATAGCCTACTCAACATGGGAAATGTGGATATTTTCAAGCTTTTGCCATTGTTTTTTGTTTTTTTTGCCATTGTATTATTCTACATTTCATAGCATAAATGTAGGCTTACACATTCAAAGCGAAAAGCCTTAAGTATCGCACAACAAAGCTTGTTAAGACGAACCTTAGTACATGTAATCATAATGTTTTTGATTGCACGTTTATTTTTCTTTGATAGGCTATGCTAGTGTTTACTGGGTTATTGGGTTTAAACAGCGTAATGCTTTGGGTAGCCTATATGGAAAAATATTTCCTGCCCAATATTATTCAGTCATTTCCTCGATATCAGTCAAACAAATAAGCATTTCAAGAGAACATGTGTTTGTACACATAGAGTGCGTGCAACTGAAATTCCGTGACGGGGTATTTCAATCGCAAATAGGCCTACAATGCACTTAATACACTCATTTGGATTCAAAATCTTTACCTCATCATGCAATTAGGCTTTTGAAGGGAATTTGTATAAATGAGAGACATTTGAATACAGTAAACCCCAATATCAGTAGGTATCGATCTACAGAATTGGTGAAAAAAAGAATCGACCCCTCACGACGAATGCCTAAAATAGCAGCGCATGAGCGCTGCTCTGATTGGAGAAGGCCTTCCAGTGCCCGCGCAATCCTGAAGGTGGTGAGGTGTCGTCACACTGTGGAGGCGAGCTTGATAGCGATGGATTGTCTTTTGTCAGTTTAGCAAAGTTAGTTAGTCATCAGTTATGTCATAAGTTTGCCAGTGTTAAATTGTCTTCATTTTTATTCTGACAATTCCGTTAAGGTGTTCCAAAACAGTACTGTTTTCACTCATCTGCTTTAGTCGTGATTTGTTTTACTTTGCGAGTTATATCAAGCTAAGTTAGTTTAGTTTGTCATTAGGAAATAACTCCCAAGCCGAGTAGCCCAGGTAACTAGCTAGCTAGCTACTCGGCTGGACAACGTTTGTATTAAACACGCTCGGGTAAGGATGTTATAGCTCTATCACTAATTTAATGTATAGTTTTTAAAATATATTGCAAGGTCATTTAATTCTGGTTTCTGGTGATTTGTCATTGAGTTTGGCAGCATGGCTAACATTAGCAAGCCTAGCTCGCTATTTCACTTTGTTGGGTGAACTTCAGGTAAAGTTTAGTTTGCGAATTTAGCTTACTGGCTAACGACGTTGCCAGTCTAGAGCCTGGTTGAATTTTACGGGACTTGACTAATGCTAGGACAGGGGAAAAAAAGAAGGTAAATGACGAGCCTGCCATAAACGTGAGAAGCGACATTCCTAGGAGTAACTTCTAACGGTGGTGTTTGCATTTAACATTTACAAGGGTAAAACAACATGATGAAACACACGCACGACTGGTGCCAGACGCCCCCCTCCGTCACGGTGCGAATCAAACCCACAACCCGCACCCTGCAGCTCCGGAGAACTCTCTGGCTAAAGAGGCCTAACCAGCAGGAGGGCCGTGCTCCCCCGGGAAAGACCCGCAACAGCAGGGGCCAAGAGAAACTTCCCTGGGGACCCAAACTTGTCATTCAGCGGCAAGAAATGGCAACTTTCTTTAAGCTCTTCGGTAAACTGCAATGCGTTTATTTAACATAATGGAATGCAGTTAATTTGTGAAATAAAATATGTACTCTTAATTTATTTGGATTAGTGTCCAATGTGATTAAATGTGATTAAAACATTTTTTCACACCAATAGGACCCATCACTTTGAAACATTTTTATTATTCCGCCAAGCATGAGAAATGGTAAATCTTTATTTAATCATGGGAATAGTCTTCACTTGGGCCTGCTTTCTCTCTAATGCTGTGACGGCACCGAGTTGATATTTGGACCCAATTACATTAAAACGATGAGCCCTTGTAGTGAGAATACTTAACTTGTTAACTTAAAAGGTCAAATGACCTTGTTATCAATGTCATTCTATACCTAATAAAATATAAATGCCAATGTATAAGAACATCTCAATAATTTTAATTATTTTTTATAAAAATTATTTTGGACAGAAAAAATGAAATGCGATACAATAGTTGATTTTGTTCTCTGCTAAAACTTAAGAAATACAGGTGCTTTATATTATGTTCATAAACTAAGATGCAAGTGCTTGTGGTTTACTTGGCTTCCAGATGATGATTTGATACAGGATTTCCTGTGGATGGACTGCTGTTGTAAAATCACAGACAAGGTAAGGGCAATGCGGGATGTTTTTCATTATAAATGAAACGCTGTCGCCTCATACAGCCGCTACAGTGCCAGGAACGAAGCTGCTCGTTGTAATGAATATCAGCCGGTGAAATACTGCCCATTGATCATTTCTCCGCTCCGGACTATAAATCTCAGCCGTGCAGTTTAGCTTTGATTAAGGCCTCAGGCCTGTAATTTAATTTCTGTGGAGGAACTCCGTGACGATGATGACTTCCTGTATTTCAGGGAGATTTACCTTCAGTGGCGGGGAGCAATAAGTCGTCTTCCTGTGTGTTTTTGTTTCCCCTCTCTGGGACCGACAGTACCTGCTGGCCATGACGTTCGTGTACTTTAAGAGGGCTCGTTTCAGCGTCGCGGAGTACACCCGGATGAACTTCTTCATCGCTCTGTGAGTCCTCGTCCGACGCGACGGCTCGGATTAATTGTATTATCCTCGGGTGCGTGTTAAGGGCTTCCGACACTGAGAGAAGCTTGAAGCACGTTGAGGTTCCGGCTCATTTTGTACTGTCTGTGTTTCTGACATCTCAATGAGGACCACATGTGGGAGTAGAGATATCAGGTGTTGCATATGGCTAAAGTGGTATCACTATTCAGTGAATGTGCCTAAATCTAGGCACTTAATCTATTTTTTGATGGTCCCAGTATTGATTCATATGGGGTCATTAGGGTACCCCTGTCTTATTGCATCAAAAGTTAAAATAATGAACATATATCTATATAGTAATTGTGCAGTAGCTTCACATTTATTGGTGAGTGTCTACATTAAATTTGCATGAGGTGGTAGGTTTTCAGAACGTGATAAGTAAATGCAAATGTTGCACAGCACCTCTGAAGATGGGATTTTAGTCTCTTTGTTAGAAGATTTGATGGCTCAGAAACCCAGGCCACTGAACTATAGACCAGTGAGCAGTTACTCTCAAGTGAGATCTCAGACCTGGCTGTGCCATTTTGAAAAGTAGTGTTTCAGCACTGCCACGGCCCAGGAGTTCCCAAACGGGGGGTTGCAACCCCATATGGGCGATTTCAGGATAGGATCATCTGAAAATTTGGGATAAGAAAACTTAGTAATTTATTATCCGTTTAGGATATGTGAATGAAGGCTATTACATGTCAAACATCACAGCAACCCAACTATAATAAAGCAATGACGCATGTGAGGCCGTGGTATATCGCCAATATAGTCACGGCTAAAGGGTGGGTACTAGGCGTGTGTGGGTCTGGTGTAAATTTGTGAACATTCATTTGTAGTCACATCAGCAGTTTAGAAGCCCCTGGGTTAGCCGTGCTAGCGATGCTAGCTGCTCCCTGGTAAAGAGCTGAACAACGTCCTCAGGGTTAGCTCGTGCATCGCAGTGTTAGCGATGCTCACGGCTCCCTGGTAAAGGGCTGAATAACATCCTCAGGGTTAGCCCGTGCGTCGCAGTGTTAGCGATGCTAGCTGCTCCCTGGTAAAGAGCTGAATTAACGTCCTCAGGGTTAGCCCGTGCGTTGCAGTTTCAGCGATGCTCACGGCTCCCTAGTAAAAACCTGGAAACCGTCCACAGGTACCTGGCCAACACCATGGAGGAGGACGAGGAGGAGAGCAAGTACGAGATCTTCCCCTGGGCGCTGGGCCGGAGCTGGAGGAAGCACTTCCCAGCGTTCCTCAGGCAGCGCGACAAGCTGTGGGGCCGCATCGAGTACCGCGCGGCGGTGAGCCGGCGCTGCTGCGAAGAGGTGTGTGAGTGTGTGTGTGTGTGTGTGTGTGTGTGTGAGAGTGAGAGTGAGAGTGAGAGTGAGAGTGAGAGTGAGAGTGAGAGTGAGAGTGTGAGTGTGAGTGTGAGTGTGAGTGTGAGTGTGAGTGTGAGAGTGAGAGTGAGAGTGAGAGTGAGAGTGAGAGTGAGACTCTCTCTCTCGCTGCACCACTTTGTCCAGGCTGGTGGTGTCAGGTCTGTACTCTTGATGGCGCTGGATGGCAGCAGGATCTCTTACCCAGCCTCCATTTTTCATCCCATCCATCCCAGCATTTTGTCTGTCTGGTGGCCCTTTTTCCCCTCTGATTTCATCACGTAATGTTTACTATATGCAGCCGTGTCTAGACTGGTACCACTTTGCCCTAGCCTGACGCATTTTTATGGGCACACCAAGAACTGTAGTCCACTCAATTATTTATGTACACGTAGCATTCTGTGTTTATGAATATGCTCCCCTGGATTGGCGCCTGTTTGATTGATTTCGCAGTTGATCTGTGGTCACTCTGGGGGGGAAAGTCTGTCAACACTGTGTTCTAGAAGATAGGTAATCAAGAGATGCTAGCAGCCAAGTTAAGAGTCAATCAGCAGGGGAACAAATGATTTCAACTGCTTTGTGTATGTGCATGTGTTTCTCTGTCTGTCTGTGTCTGTCTGTCTGTCTGTCTGTCTGTCTGTCTGTCTGTATTTCTGTCTTTCTGTCTTTCTCTGCCTGTCTGCCTGTCTGCCTATGTCTCTCTGTCTCTCTGTCTCTCTGTCTCTCTCTCTGTCTCTCTCTCTGCCTGCCTGTCTGCCTGTCTGCCTGTCTGCCTGTCTGCCTGTCTGTCTGCCTGTCTGCCTGTCTGCCTGTCTGTCTGTCTGTCTGTCTGTCTGTCTGCGTGCGTGCGTGTGTGTGTGTCTCTCTCTCTCTCTCTCTCTCTCTCTCTCTCTCTCTCTGCCTCTCTGCTTCTCTGCCTGTCTCCCTGTCTCCCTGTGTCCCTGTGTCTCTCTCCCCTGTCTCCCTGTCTGTGTAGGTGATGGCCATCGTCCCCTCTCACCTCCTGTGGCAGCGGGAGCGGGCGGAGCACCACAGCGGGGCCCAGCGGCAGTACGGGGACCGGGAGGAGGTGCGCATGCCCCGGGGGCCCTCCGCCTCCCCCACCCGCTGCCTGCTCTGCGCCAGGGCCCCCGGCCTCCCCAGCTCCCCCAGCACCTCCTCCACCAGCTCCTCACACTGCACGCTCTGCGCAGAGCAGACCTCCTGCCTGGCTCCCCGCGTCCCCCCCACCTCTTCCACCTCCTCCCCCATGCCCTTCCCTGGCTCCCTGTCTCTGGAGACCACCCCGCCCAGGAGGGGCTCTGCTCCCAGGAAACTCTGCCGGAGGACCAGGGCTCAGTGCTCCTGCGCTGGAGCAGGGGCTGCCACCAGGAGGCGCTGTTCCCCTGCAGGTGAGTGCATCTCTTCCTGTCTCTCTTTGTGGGTCTGCCACTGCACTGTAACCGCTCTAAAGGCCAGTTCGGTGATGTGTGCTCAGACCATGGACACTGCTACATTGACGGCAACATGACGTTATCGTTCAACTTTGATTTTGAACGTTGTCACTCATATGAAGTATAAACTCAGACTCACCGAAGTGGGGTCACTGCGAGCTCCAGACATGGAAGCCAGTTTGACACCTCACTAAACATAATTACAGATGAGAATGTTCTACAGTAAGGTTGTCATGACAACATCAAATCTTCCATCGCTCTAGTATATAGCCTTCTAACCAATCAACATGGAGGATACTGCAGCAATGAAATATGATTGGATACGAGTTATACTCGGGGGTTCTAAATGAATTATTTGGCCTGATCATATGTGTGGTCTGATATTTTAGTGGCCCGCTAATCCTGTTTTTGTGTACCAATATGAAACCTATTACTGTTGCCTAATCCACAGATTAACTGTCATTAATGTGGAGAACTAATGAGCCAATTGAGTCAGGGTAATTTGTTACACCGGCCCTCCAGGAACTGAATTTCCCACCCTTAGGATTGATAATGTGTGCACATTTGTTTGTGTGTGTGTTCAGGGACTGAGGACACCTCCATGGACTGGATTAATGAGGAGTAGGATCTGGCCCAAAAGCCCAGCTTCAGTACAGTGTTCCCCTGCTACCCAGTCCTGAGTCCCATTCACTCCTCTATTAAGTGCACAAAATTGAGCATTTACCCATCTTGTAGATATGTCCCCTTTACAGAAGTCAAAGTTAACCATTTTGAGTTTGGACTTGGATGTAGTGCTGATGTACTTCATCAATGAGAGAGATGAGTATTTAACCGCAAAGACCAATTTTTTGTGTCTGGGGGGAAACGTGTATTTATTTTTAGGCACACAAGTTTCAGAGATGTGTGGCAAAATGAATATTTGTTAACTTGAAGTGTACATACAGTTTTAGCCTGCATTGCACTTTGAACGCTGTTTGCATCAAGCAATTTTTACGTGTGTTGTGTTCTCGCGCCCCTGAACCAGTTCAGATAAGCAATGCCAATTGGAGAAGTGTCTCATGAGCTGTAAACAGAAAAACTATGACATCGTTTGTGAAGTGAAATAGTTGTGTTTAATGCCTGTGCTAAGGCAATAGCTGGTGGGGTTAGGCTGTTTTGTCTTTTTTTGCGGTATGAGTGTAATATTTCCATGTGTGAGAAAATGTTAAATTAATAAAATGGTAGCTCTTTATGCGCTTGTCGTGATTTCAGACACATTTCTACGGAGGTTCCCATCTCTCCCCAGGTAAACTGAACCACAGCTGAGGATTTCAGTGTTGAAATCTGCCCTCTCGTTTATATCCAATTTAAAGTACCACACCCCTGTCTTACGCAGAGATTATTAACATCGTGATTCATGCGTTTCAACACGCACCGCAGAGGGAGAGGCGTTGACATTCATTTAGCACCGAAATGACAGCCCTACAAGGTGTGATTGTTGTCCTCGGGGAATGTGGAAGCAAGCAAGCGAAGGTGGAGGTGATTAAATGCGCATTTATTAAGAAAGGTACAAAGCGGCATCTTCAGATGAATATCTTGCGCTCTTCCCTGGAGCTGCAGTGCGCTGTGAGCTAGGGGGGCAAGACCTTCCGCAACTTCACCAGGAAGGCTGGAACAGAGAAACGCATCCAGCCGTTAATGAAACACTCTCGTGTGTTGATATTTCAAATGGGATCTTTAGCAAACTAATCGCGTTCCATGTTTGTGGAAGACGGTCAGGGCTGTTTCCGTTTCTGGATTAAAGACCAACTTCTGCTCTTAATTATTTAATTAGTCCAATCATTTACACGATTTGTCATCTATAGCCATGTTCTGTGATCTAAACCGCAGCTGATCAATGTTCTTGTGGCCTTTTATTGTGGTCTAATTTGTGAGTGAATCGGTCGTGGTGCATGTGGATAATTAGCTGATTGAGCCAGGATAACTGGTGGCAATAAAATCCTGCAATACACGGCGGCAGGATTTGAATGTATAGTTACAGTAAAGTGTGTAACTAACCGTGGTAATAAGCACTAGTGTAGTGTAAAATGTGAGTCCAGAGAACTGCACCCTCACTCACCTGTGTGGCTGCCCTGTACGTGGTGGGGGCGGGCGATGTACGGGAGGGTCCCAAATGGCCTGCTCCCATTGGTTCCCGACTCCTCTGAAAGCAGAATAGGGTTGTGATGTCACAGAATAGAATGCGTCTGGGCAAAAGAACACACCCTATCAGCACTGTAGTTCACTTGGACACACATAGAGGAAACGGTTATGGGGGAACACCATTCCGCGTGAGCAGAGCATGCTGGGACCTGGAGTCAACTGCCTGGGGCAAGAGCTCTGAGCTTAAGCTTTAACTCCATCCTTCTCATGTTCACGCTGATAAATAACAACCAGTCTTAACCAGTTCATAACACGAGGACGGTCACTGTGAGTCGCAGGCATGATGCCCTTTGTGAGAAAATAAAATGAATAACCGATAAGATGTGCGCTCTTGTTTCTCCCCATTTCCCAGCAGACCTGGGTCAAATACCCAATTGCTTAAGATTAAAATACTTGTCTATGCTTTACTGAGCTTGTCTGGTGTATTGGGACCTATGAAATACTCTCAAAAGAGTGCAACCCCCCCCCTTCTGGTCCTCTTGGCTCAATTGCACCAGGCAAGATCAATCAAGCGCAGAATAGTATTTGAATCCAAAACCATGAACAACTTCCCCCAGGTATGCACCCCAGTTCATATTCCAAAATGTTGTCGTCATGAACATTACGACACCTTGCTCTTCGTCCAGCTGGGCGGCCTCCTCTTCCTCCTGGTCTCCTTGCGAGGGTGCGACTCGGTTCACCCGCTTCCCGTCTCTTCTCTGGAAGGCTGGGGCCACCAGCCAATCACGGAACTGCACCTCCAGCACGCGCTCACACCTCAGAGGAAGGCCAGTGATCCGGATGCCCTCCAGCAGATCCACCACCTGCGTCACACTGCTCCGCGCGGGAAGAGTTCACACGTCAGAAACGGCATTCCCACTGCGAGGGCACGTTCGGAGTGTACTGAAATAATCACCAACTTCATGATACAGCGGCATTCATGTGACAAGTATGAATCAATTCATAATTTACAAAGCAAGCTTTTATTTGGGCAGATTGAGGCACTGGAAGTTAACTTTGAAACTTGTATTTGTTGTTTCAAGGATCTCGAGTGTGCTGGGGTGGAGTGAGTGGGATCTGTCAAATCTAATGGTCACAGTCACATCACTGTTAAACGTACCGCATCATATCATTATAGATGAAGAGGAAATTCTATCGCTGCATCGTATCGTGCTGTGATCGAGTTGTACCATTACACTGGACTCTGATAATGACATCAGGTCTGAGGTATGCCAGGTGCTCACTTGGCCAGGTAGATGGCGCACACACCCCCGTTGTGCAGGTGAGGAAACAACACAGGTAGGACCAGGTGAGGGTTCAGCATGTCCAGCGCAATCTGTAACACACACACATCCACCAAGCCTGGCTCAAATAAATACTTATACTGAAATATTCTAGCCCTTTTAGACATCAGTATCATTCTCGTAAATTGCTTTTCATTTTACAAAAAAAAATTATATTTTCACATTCCATATGGTTTGATATTCAATTTATATTAAAGAGATCTGCAGGAGCGTTTTTCAAATTCTAACTGCATCATTTAATCAGTTAATACTATTACGAATAATAATAATCATAAATTACAGCAGTACAGTACATAAATACTTGACCCAGATCAGGTCACCACAGTGCACGAACATCACACACACACACACACACACGCCGAGACGTGGCCTCACCGAGTGGAATCCGTGCCCGGTGAGGAGGTGGGTCGCCGTGCGGAGGTCGGTGTTGTGAAAGCTGACGTTGTCGGGCCACTCCTCCCCGCGACGCCACGCCCACGCCGAACGCCAGCGCTGGTAGTTAGCCAGCGCCCTCCGGTGGTGATCCTTCCTCACCTCCACACTCAGCACTCTGCCGCGAGTGCCCACTGAAGCAACGCACAGCCGCACTCAACATACTGCAGTCATACGGATATATCAGGGCTGGCCAACCCTGCTCCTGGAGACCTACCGTCCTGTCTACACTCCAACCCTAACAAAGCACACCTCATTCAGCAGCTAGAGCAGGGCTGCCCAACCCTGTTCCTGGAGATCTACCGTCCTGTAGGTTTTCACTCCAACCCTAACGAAGCCACACCTCATTCAGCAGCTAGAGCAGGGCTGGCCAAACCCTGCTCCTGGAGTTATACCGTCCTGTAGGTTTTCACTCCAACCCTAACGAAGCACACCTCATTCAGCAGCTAGAGCAGGGCTGCCCAACCCGGTTCCTGGAGATCTACCGTCCTGTAGGTTTTCACTCCAACCCTAACGAAGCACACCTCATTCAGCGGCTAGAGCAGGGCTGGCCAAACCCTGTTCCTGGAGTTATACCGTCCTGTAGGTTTTCACTCCAACCCTAACGAAGCATACCTCATTCAGCAGCTAGAGCAGGGCTGGCCAAACCCTGTTCCTGGAGATCTACTGTCCTGTAGGTTTTCACTCCAACCCTAACAAAGCACACCTGGTTGAACAGCTAGAGATGCCATTGACTGCTCATTAGGTGTGCCAAATTCTGGTTGAAATTAAAACCTACAGGTTGTTTTGACCATTCTGGAACAACACATTTATATCACAGCTATACTCTGAATGCCGTACTACACAGCTTTACTCTGGAAACACAACACTGCACAGCTCAAGGCAGCACACTGCTATTTGCCTAAATATACTCTGATAAGACACAACACAGATTTACAGCATATTAAATACATCATAATACATACTCGCAAAAAATATTCGACAAACTCCATTGACACACTATTGCACGGAGAGTTAACAGGTAGGCTGAATGGTAATAGGAAGGTAACGGGTAATCCGTTGAAGCAAATAATCACGGTGGTTGTGCAAATTACAGCCTAGCAGCTGTACTAACAAGCTGCTGTATGTGACTTAACTCTTGAGGTCAGAAGAACAGTGTGTTTTGCCTGTAGGCCTCCGTGTTGCATCCCGGCAGGGAGTGGCGGGGCTTTCAAGGGGGGGGCAGAGGATGGTACTGACCTGCGCGGGACAGGAACAGGGACAGGGCTCCCGAGCCGGAGCCCGTCTCCAACACGCAGTCCCCCTCTGAGACGTCCATTAACATCAGCATGGCGTTGGCGTCCTGCGGAGAGAGACGGGCAGCCATCCTTCACGAGCACCAGTCTGACACAAACAGAACCTAAAATGGCCGCCGTCACGCACGCTGTCCCAGGCCCTGTGGGAGGTGGGACCCAGTGGTCTGTGAACTCATGGTTAATGTTTTTATATGACGACATGGCTCAGGCAGTAAGAGCAGTCGTCTGGCAGTCGGAGGGTTGCCGGTTCGATCCCCCGCCCGGGCTGTGTCGAAGTGTCCCTGAGCAAGACGCCTAACCCCCAAATGCTCCTGACGAGTTGGTCGGGGCCTTGTATGGCATCCAATCGCCGTCGGGGTGTGAGTGTGTGTATGAATGGGTGAATGGAGAAGCATCAATTGTACAGCGCTTTGGATAAAAGCGCTATATAAATGCCTGCCATTTACCATATGATATAATCATTTAATTTTGTTCCGGAGCCCAGGAATGTCACTCAGCAGCCTTGGAGCTATGCATCACTCATTTGGACCAATCGGCAAGTTTTTCTGTGGACAGTGACACCTTTTCATTGGCTAGCCAAATCGATGAGTGACAACACATCGTAGCTCCACCCATTACAGGCTCGTGAAACCGAGGGTGAGTGATGGTAGAATGAGGTTAAATTTGGCAGAGCAACTTAAGCTGTCAGTCACTCATTGATTGATTGATTGATTGATTGGTTTGCCTTTCACTGTGGGAAGATAACCGCAGCTCCAGCCATTAGGTGTTCACTCTCCCACCCCTACCTCCTGTAGACCTGCTAGAAAGGAAATAATCGGCCATAATGTGTGCTCCTACTGAGGGTACAGAATAGAGCAGATGGCTGGGGAGGCCAGCAGAGGCTGAAGTGAAGACTCTGATGGGTGGAGGTGGGTTGCACTGCAAAACATCTGACGTAACACATCTTGTGATGTTTTATGGTGAATCTTAAAATCTTTTTTTTTTGTCTCAAGGAGAACCTTAGTTTGTCTTTAGTGGCTGTTTGCTTGACATGTGACATTTTCTTGAAATTAGTCAAACTGGCTCACCTCATTGGCAATATTTCATTCATTCATTCATTCATTCATTCATTCATTCATTCATTATCCTAACCCGCTTATCCTGAACAGGGTCGCAGGGGGGCTGGAGCCTATCCCAGCATACATTGGGTGGAAGGCAGGAATACACCCTGGACAGGTCACCAGTCCATCGCAGGGCACACACACCATTCACTCACACACTCATACCCACGGGCAATTTAAACTCTCCAATCAGCCTAACCTGCATGTCTTTGGACTGTGGGAGGAAACCGGAGTACCCGGAGGAAACCCACGCAGACACGGGGAGAACTTGCAGACTCCGCACAGAGAGGCCCCGGCCGACGGGGATTCGAACCCAGGACCCCCTCGCTGTGAGGCGGCAGTGCTACCCACTGCGCCATCTGTGCCGCCTTCATTGGCAATATTTGTCTTACTTAATAGAAAAAAAGTAATTTAAGTCAAAATACTTGTTGAGATGGATTACTGTTTGGTTTCTGCGGCGTGTGGAGGGCTGAGGCCTACCTTGGGGTAGGTGATGGTGGCCGCTCTCTTCATGAACAGCGTGTACTCTTCCAGGCTGGGCCGTCGTATGAGGAAGGGGGCCCCGGATGTGCTGTGACAGAGGGAGCCGGCGGGACGCCCCACGATGGCACTGTGGAAGACCATCCCCCAGGTGCTGTTCAGGCAACCCCCTTCCTGGAGCAGAAACATCTTCTGGAAATGCACCTGACCCTTCCTGTGATACTCGACCAGGGCGATCTCCCCGAAACTAAGCGGGCGATCCCCTGGTGGAAGAGCGGGGGAGGGGTTGGGTCCAGCTGGGTCGGGCTCCTCCTCCAGGCTACTGCTTGAGACCTCTATCTCCTCCCCAGGGGCCTCCATCTCCTCATCCTGCCGCTGTGTGTCTGTACTTCCAACCCCCTGAATCTCTGGAGTTTCTGGGGTACCAGAGGCCCCCTGTGTGCCCTGCATTTCCTCCTCCTCTTTCCCCTCTCGCAGCTCCCACACCTCCTGGCTGAGTGTATCCGGGGGCAGCAGGCGGCTGATTCTCTCCAGTGGCGACAGGGGGCGCTGTCTGAAACCCAGCCTCCCGAACGGTTGTCGTCCTGTGGGCAGCTCCTGGTGGCTGGGTTGCGGGGATTCTGGGCTGGTGCTGCTGCTGCTGTCATTTGTACCATCGCTGCGATCCTGACCCCCACTCCCAAAATTCCTTATACCCGTATGTGGGAGGATTCCTCTGCCGAGAAGGCGTTTTCGGTAACTGTGCGGACCACCACTGGTTATCCAGACCTGTAACAACCTCCAGCAGGTCCTTCCCATGATAATAATCCGTCAGCAGCGATGCAGCCGGATCTTTTCTAGAGTGTTATTGTACAGTTGTGTCAGGCGAAGACAAACGTACAGTATTTGGCAATATAGCTTCAATATTATGACGTTCGTTAATTAAGTTAGGTTAGCTGGGAAGCCACGTGCCTCTCTTCAGAAGTACAGTAGCTACGCCTGACAACATATCGCTACAAGGTCAGACCTTTGCTGCCCCACTAGTTTCATACATAAGACAAAGATGCAATCCTGCAAGCAAAATGCCGGGAACATAGAAACGCATAAGCACCCTGCTAAAGGATATTTGTCATTTTTGCAGGTATTCACAAGAGTAAACCCATTTGAACAGTAAGTTAATATAGCTAGACGGCTAGGACTATACGCAGGACTACTCTGTCAACTCCACAAATGCAAATCTGTTACTGTTGTTGTCAGTCGTCTTTGTCGTGCGGTAAATAGTGTTTTCCTCTTCTACCATTCACAACAATGCACGCGGCTCCTTTCGTGTTTCTCCCAGCTACGCTACAACGGCAAGACAGACCCATGTGGAACGGTGTACGTCATGATGTGCGACGGCACAGACAGTAAAAAAATAAAGGCATAATATTACCAGCAGATGGAGTAGTTTCACCGTGAGTTTCCATTCGAAAAAAAGGTTCTTGTGTATTTTTCCCCAACTTATTATTTTATTATCCATACGATTATTTTTAATTGGTCTTTCTCCTGTATTCGCGCGTTTTAGCCATTGTACAAACGTGCTAGCAGATTAAGATTAAGTTCCTCTCTTCATGTTGTTTCTATTTCAATCATTTGAGTCAATATATATAAAATAAATATGTAGGGTGAATTCAGGTTATTTGGGACACTTCAGTTTGAGTCCCAAATTACCTGAATTGACCCCAATTAAAAGTGTGTGGCCTAATTAGGGCACATATACAGTGGCATCAGAAAGTATTCAGTGCCATTCACTTTTTGCAGACTTTATTGTGTTTAAATGCATCAAATTGCCATCTGCTGAGATGGTCGTCCTTCCGGCAGGTTCTCCCATCTCTGCAGGGGACTTCTTAACTTCTCCGTTAGAGTGACAGCTGTGTTCTTGGTCACCTCCCTGACCGAGGGTCATCTTGCCTGGTTACTCAGTTTGGCCTGATGGCCAACTACGAAGAGCCCTAGTGGTTCCAAAATTTTTCCTTTTCACAATTGTTGAGGCCACTATACATTTGCGAACATTTCTAAAAACATGTTTCCACTTTGTCATGATGGATTATTAAGTGTAGATTGGTGGGCAAAATGGCACTTTTACCCATTTAAAATCTGCAACACAATAAAATATACAAAAAGTGAAGAGGTCTGAATACTTTCTGAAGCTACTGAATATATATATATATATATATATATACACACACACACACACACACACACACACATATGTGTCGCGCCGTACGTGCAGTGACGTTGGTCCACAATCCTCCTGCAGTCTCGGTGAAGACACTGATGAACATTCATCAATGAATTAAAAAACGTTTGTATATGTTAACTCCGCCCATAATGTCCCTGATCTCGCCTTATTTCTATGAGAACACGCCCATAGACCGTGGGAGAGTGTCCCTAAACGAGCTCATTACGATTCCAGCCAGGCCCCCTTCAGTGTGACAGTGTCGAATGAGAAGCCATGAAGGCGAAAGCGTAAACGCGCATGCTCCGTGACCGGTAACACGTGTTTCCTGGCCTTGGATTTCCAGCAATTCGAACACGCAGACGCAGAGCTACAGAAATGGCGGCTGACGGAGGCAGCTCTTCGCTGGTATTACCCTGCGCTTTCTCGCCAAAATCACGTCAGTATCTGGCTCTGTGCGCACAGGACGGAAGGCTGCGAATCTGGGATACGGACAGTAAAACACTGCACCAGGAATATGTACCTTCAGCCCATCTGAGTGCCACTTGTACCTGTATAGCTTGGGGACCATGCCGGACGGCCAAGGTATGTGGGGGGGACGCATTTTCAATGTTGGTTCAATAGGGAGGGCCTAGTCAACCCGTGTCGCTAAATTGATGCTAACCAAGTTAGTGAAATCCACTCACTCGTATGTCGTGTTAGTTGGACGTTGTTTCAGTCGTTAATTATGAACAATGTCGGAATATGAACCGTATTTAATATTTTTATATTCTGCGTAGTTTGGGAATTATCCAGCAAGCTAGCAGTGGTTTGCAACGATGCTGCCTGCGCCAGCACATGTTGCGTTCCGCACATGGCCGTCCCATGGGCGAATAACGTGTGTGTTTTTCTATTGCTCATTGAGATATTTATTGTATTTTTTGTGAGCTTTCCCATCATAAGTGGAAGTCTGGTGTCAGTCTGTTAAAGATATTGCACCTAAAATGTGAAAATCTGCGATCTAAGTGACACGCAACCTGTAACTTTCTACGCACCAACTGCTAGCGGTAGCAACATGCAAGCCATTGCATACATTTCTGATTTTAAAAGTATGCACTGATTTTATAATTATTTTGTCCTATATGTTTATTTAGCCAGTTTAGCGAGCAAACAAGTTAGCTTACCTGGTCCTATACTTCTCCGTAAACTAGCTAACTGGGGAGAGTGATGGCTCCAGACTTGTCCATTTCGCTAGTTAGCTAAAAATTGCCTTTACGGCTAATTTGCTTAGCTAAGTTCAAGTGACATCACCACGATCACTTTGCTCATGTTTTTTGTATGTACGAAGTCCGCTTTCTGCTATCTAAGTTGGTAGCAGTAGCCCAGTTGCTGAGCGATGCCGGTCCACTTGTTTTTCGAATAGTGCCAACATGTGGGGGCAATATAAAAAATGACCTGAACTCTAAATTGACATGAATCTCCTCGTTTAATCTTGTTCTGGCGCCCTCGTCAAAAACTTGATCACTCCGCTCAACAAATGTTTACATATCCGGGAAAAACTGAGATTGTGTAGTGCCAGTGGTCTTAAACTGTGCCGCGGAGGGCCGTCTCCATAAAATTTATTTAACTAACAACTGCTTATATTCTGTGCCCAATGCAGTTAAATGCGTATGGCTAGGTGAGTAAGTGTAACCAATTAAGGCAGCATTAATTGGTTTTAATGAACCTACAGTCACAGGGCGCTCCGTGTCAACACGTTTTAGACCTCTGGTGTAGAGCAACACATTGACGGCATGTGCTTGCGCTGCACGTTTCTAACGTACAGGAGACCAGTTTAATGCAGTTTAGTTGCGTGACGTGGTCAGTGACAGAAGATATGAATGTGAGTAGCGTTCTAAACGGGATCATCCTGAAAATATCATAATTGCAGAATATGCTCAGGGTGTATCATTCACCTTTCTCCTCCATGGTTGGATGTAGGTGGGCCGATGTGCTGCATATAATTTTTTTAATTATACATTCATCATATACATTATAAAGATTACCTGGTATAAATATAATGACCTGTTAATCTTTAGTGTAATTATGGACGAAAGAGCACATGTAAACATGAGGAAGTTTGGGCATTCGCAATTTCACATGCAATTCTTTGACGTCCTAAAACTTCACTACAATCAGAATATAGTCCTGTACACCAGTTGTTATGATTTCTGTGGATTGTCATTTGTCACCAGGATTGTTGCTCTATTTGTTTATGCCATCAAGAATATGAATAAAGTATGTGCTAAAAAATATATATATGAGTTCATGATATTTGGGAAATTAATATATTAATATAAACAATATTGTCTGTGTTGTCTTGGAGTTGAAGGTGCAATCAGTTGTTCATCTGTTGCGGGGGAGGTGTTGGTGTCAGAAGCAAGTGGTAAATGACATTTGTCATTTAGCAGACACTCTTATGAACGAACTCTGAACGAAATACAACAGGCGGAGTGCACAAGCAGCTACAAGTGTGCTGAACATCCTACCGGGTAGTGCTGTTCCAAGTGACAGAAGTGACCACATAGATAGAAACTTGGACCCTGTAGAGTAACCTGTGGACCTGTTAAGGTTCCTGTTTAACCCACACCGATACCTGGATACTTCCAGACCTCGTGGAAAAACTTGCTGTGAGTCTTGGAAGATGTAGAAGCATTGTTGGGCCAGTAGGGGGGGTTCTTCCCCCTGTTCAAATTACCTAGATCGATAGATAGATACTTTATTCATCCCGAGGGAAATTTGAGGTATTGGGTACCTCCCAATACCCCAACACTGTGCTGTAGGAGCCACTGTCTTTCGGATGAGACGTTAAACCAAGGTCCTGTCTTGCTGTCGACATTAAAGATCCCATCGCACTCTTCACAAAGAGTACGGTATTCCCCGCTGTCCTGAAATTCCCTACAGGTCTTTATACCTGCCACCTAATCATCCCCTGATTCAAGTGGCAAAACATTGTTCTCTCCCCCTCCACCTCATCTGGTGTGTGGTGTGCATTCTGGCACAAAATGGCGGCCATACATCACCCAGGTGGGAGCTGCAAATTGGTAGCGGTTGAGGCGAGTGTACTAGGGCGACATTGACCCGGGGTGTGTCCAAGTGTCCCTGAGCAAGACACCCAACCCCCCAAATGCTCCTGACGAGCTACTTGGTGCCTTGCATGGCAGACAATTGCTGTGTGTGTGTGTGTGTGTGTGTGTGTGTGTGTGTGTGTGTGTGTATACACGGGTGAATGAGAAGCATCAATTGTACAGCGCGATAAAGGCGCTATATCAATGCCAACCATTTTCCATTTTCGCCCTCATCACTCTAAAGCGCCCTGAGTGTTATTGTGGTCTATATGAATGTTGAATGTAATGATCCGTCTCTCTGTCTGTTTCAGGAGGGCCCTCAGAGGAAGAGGAGGAAATCGGAGGCGGTGCCGGGGGTGGAGAAGCCCGACCTGCTGGCACTGGGCACGGCCGCGGGCACCGTCATCATCTACAGCACAGTGAAAGGGGCGCTGCACAGCACCCTGGTGAGCCCCCCCAAGCCCCCGAATCTGTCATTTAACCAGGGCATGGCCAGTGGGCAGTGTGCCCTGACAGGAGGGGTCAGAAACCCTTGGCCTGGAGAGCCACCCAGAGGGTGTGCTGGCTTTCGTTGTTACTCAGCACTTAATTGATCGATGAAAGCAGTTGATTCGCACAGTTACCTCACCTTGTTTCCTGGGTCTGATTGGGCTGTCAAATTTTAAGTTGAAAACAAAAAGCAGCACCCGGCTCTCCAGGACCAGAGTCTCTGACCCCTGCCCTGGGAGAAATGCCAGAGAGAACGCTTGCAGCTGGAGTCCCAGGAGCAGTTTTGGGATTAAGGGCCTTGCTCACGGGTCCAGCAGGGTTATTTTTGAGTTTAGGGACCCAATGTCAGCATTCCTACATGCCGATCGGGGGTTCGAACCGGCAACCTTACTGTTGCCAGACGGAGACCATACCTCCACGCTACTCCGTATGGGAAACACCGCAGCACTATTGATTTTGGAGGCTGACTGAAAATGATACCAGATATGGGGTTTGAGTTGGGACCCAGCCATCTTTTGACCTCTAGTAGTTCTATCATAATATGTGGGCAGTGTCTGAAGGTGTATTCTGTATAAGAGTATTCTCCGTAACAGCACTGCATGGTGACCCTGCTACTCTGGCCAGTGAATTAAAGCACCGGCCTTTTTGCCACTACATGGCGATGACATTGAGAGAACGTTTTGTGTTCGCCGGGTTGCTCGTCCTTGAGCTGATGTACGGTGGCAGAACGTTGATGTTGAGGTGTCACTGATCGACGGGGACCGCTCTCTTGCAGGACGGGGGACACAGTGGGGAGGTGCACAGTGTGAGGTGGCACCCCACAGAGGCGCTGCTGTACAGCGGATCTGAAGACACGCACATCGTAGAGTGGGACCTGCAGACTGGGAAGACGCGCTGGTGAGTGTGTGTGAGGCACCATTTCGTGTCTTTGCTGGTAGTGTCTCTCGGAGGGCACTATCTCTTACCCGGCCTCCTGTTCCATACTGTCTACTGCTTTTTATGACTGTTTGATCACCTTTGATCCCCTTTCTGATTTCATCACGTAATATTGACTATACGCTGCCTAGTCCATTGTTCTTTGCTTAATTTGCTTAGTTTTAATTCGCCTAATGGGTTAGTTCATGTCCGGTTCCTGAGTTTGATATGTGGTAATAATGGGAAAAGTCTCTTAACACCCTGCTCTATAAAATTCCAAGGAATAGAGCGATGCCAGGATGAGTCATTTAATGCAAACCAATCGGCAGGGGAAGAGGAGGAATTGATTTCAAGCTGCTCTGTGTATGTTACTGACTGTGTGTGTGTGTGTGTGTGTGTGTGTGTGTGTGTGTGTGTGTGTGTGTGTGTGTGTGTGTGTGTGTGTGTGTGTGTGTGTGTGGCGCAGTAAGTGGAAGGCAGACCGCGGGCCAGTAACCAGCCTCTGTGTGAGTCCGGACGGGCGCCTGCTCCTCTCCGCAGGGCAGACCATCAAGATGTGGGACCTTGAGACCAAGGAGGTGTACCGGGTGAGTGAAGAATATTAGACTGTGGACAACGCCCGATTTAATATGTCATATCTGTCCTCTCGTGTACCTTAAGGTTAATTAGAAATGTGTAATGCTCAGGCTCTTTCAGGATATTTTTAGTCCAAAACTTTTATTTTTTTGGGTCAAACTTTCCCTCATTCTAGCCTGTAGTTGCTCATAATTCGGTTATCAAAATGTTGCTTCCCTTCTGTGACCCTCTGCCGACAGGCTTGAAAGCTGTGGCAGCCATTTTGATTAAATTTCAGACCTGTTCTGTGAAGTCATTTTTTGTTTTTGTTTTTTTGGGGATAATTAAATTTGCTGTTTGTACCTAGGCTGTTTTGTGGGAAAGTTGCAGACTCTGGACTTCATCTCCCTTGATGCTCTGTGTTGAATGTATTGTCGTTCTCTGCCTGTTAAAAGCGACCCAGTCCTGTAACTTGTCCTCTCTCTCCCCCTCTGTCGCGCAGCGGTTCACAGGTCACTCCACGGCAGTGACAACGCTGTGTTTCGCCACGACACGCCCGCCGGACAGCGACGGGCTGTACTTCCTGTCCGGGGCGGCTCACGATCGACTCCTCAGCGTGTGGTGCGTACGCTCGCCGTCCCGCACGCGGCTCTGTTCCTCCCTCAGGTGTCCTCACTTTCACTGAAAGTGTGAATTATTACCCTTCTGTTCCAGAGCACTTTTACCCAGCTGACTTCCAAGCAAGGGCATAAGATGCTGAGGGTGTCAGGGGGGGGGATGTGCTCCTCCCCAACTTTTGGAAAGCATTAAATGCCCCGCTTCAAATGTTATCATGCTGTGTTGTGTGGTACTATTAAAAAGAATTTCCTGTTTGTCCTCCCAAAAGTTGAAATGAGATCTGAATTGAATTGCGTCCTTGCCTTCAAGTGAAAGTAAATATGGTTCTCCTGTCCTACCTTTCACGTTGCAAAGCCAGTTAAGCATCCTTGTCATGGACACAGAAGTAACATGATCAGTGCGTTCCAGTTAACATGGAGGGTATTGGTCTGGGCAGGGCCCAGGTCGTGTTGTGTGTTGAGGCAGCATTTTCGACCCTGTACATTGAGGTCAGAAAGCAATGCCTTTAATCCAGGTCATATTCCTCACGGAACAGTACTGGGATGTTTGGGTATAATACCGTTCTGTCCTGCGACTGCCATTGCTTTCCACCCTCCTTTCCATTAGAGCGGTGTTTCTGAAACTGTGGGTCAGGACCCAAAATGGCTACCGGGATTCTATGAGATTACATTACATTACATAATTGGCATTTGGCAGACGCTCTTATCCAGAGCGACGTAGAACGTAGAACAAAGTGCATACCCATAACCAGGGCTAAGTGCGCTGAAAGACCCTAGAGGGAAGTACAATTTCAATTGCTACCCGTACAACAAAGATAAGGACCAGGGCCTAATAATAATAATAAATAATTAATTATTATTTTAACTAACAAATAAACAAACAAACAACAAAGCAAAAGTGACCAAAATGGGTCCTGTATGTAGTCATGTGGGTTGTTGTATGAGGCTGTAATCTACTATGCTATGCCAGGATTTGACAAGGCCCTGAGAGTTACTAAATGTCTAATTTGGGGGTCTCGATATTTAAAAGTATAGGAACCACAAAGTCTTTCTGCAGAGAAGGGTTTCTGCCATGTTGGTGCTAGAGAAGCTGCTCGTTCCCTGCTCTGGCAGGGTTTCTGCCAGGCTGGTGCTAGAGAAGCTGCTCGTTCCCTGCTCTGGCGTTGGCGCTCTGAGACAGGCTCTGCGCTGACCCTGCCCGTCCGTGTGTCTGTCCCTCACAGGCAGGTGCGGTCGGACGGGAAGGATAAGAACTCGGTGGTGTCCTTCACCCTGACGGACGAGCCACAGCACCTCGACCTCATCTCCTCCGACAGCAAGGATGAGGTACGGAACCGCGCCGGACAACGCACCTCTTCCTGCTCTGTCTGTCCTGTCTCTGTCCTGTCTGTCTGTCCTGTCTGTCCTGTCTGTCCTGTCTGTCTGTCTGTCTGTCTGTCTGTCTGTCTGTCTGTCTGTCTGTCTGTCTCTCTCTGTCTCTGTCTCTGTCTCTGTCTCTGTCTCTGTCTCTGTCTCTGTCTCTGTCTCTGTCTCTGTCTCTGTCTCTGTCTCTGTGTGTGATGCTCTGTAGGTCTATGTGCACTTGTCAGTTCACTTGAAGTTCTTTCACTTGTTATTGCCTGTTGTCACTTGTCAGTTTGTGTGTCCATTCACAAGTGATTTGGCTGTGAGGCTTTGTGGGTGGAGCTCTAATCGGCGACTCACTGTTTTGAACCAATCGTAGTGCAGCATTGCCGAAGGCTGGGCATTGCGATTGGATCAAAGCCCGTGATTGAAAGCATACGGAAAGGTCCTCCTGTTCACGGGGCCTCCCTCTGGCCCCTGCTGTTGAGCAGTGCTTCGCTGACTCTTCTTCTGTGGTTCCCTCAGGCGGTGAGGCTGGCGGTGGTGTGCAAGGATGGGCAGCTGCATCTCTTCGAGCACTTTCTGAACGGGTGAGTGTGTTCAGGGCTGTCTCTGCAGCTGGGAGGCAGGGATGCGCAATGTATCGAACCACAGGTTTTTAAAGCCTAATGAGTACCTGCTGCCACGGGGCGCATAGATTAACTTTCATACCTTTTGTCTTTATTCATACCTCATGTGGTAGTAAACAACCAAGCCATGTAAAATGCTTCTGGTAAAAAAAAAAAAAACTTCACTAATATCTATTGGCTGCTAATGACGTAGCTAGTTCGCAGAAAGGTCGACAGCTTAATGGTCTGTGATGTTTGGTTGTTTGCTACCACATCCAGTATGATTAATGAGTAAAGGAGGAATAAGCCTATACATGCCATTGTAGCAGTTATTATAATGTAAAAACAAACAAAAAAAGATTCAGTATGTCTGTAGCAGAGAGGTGCTCTGGATACCTGCAGCGAGAGGCAGTTGTAGTTCTGTTCTCTGTCCTCCATCTTGTTTTGTGCCTCTCATTAATCTCATCCCCCTGTCTCTCTCTCAGGCCCTGTAAGAAGCCCCTCTCCCCGACCTGCTCGGTGCAGGTGTCCGGGGTGGGGGGTAAAGGGGGCGAGGGGGACACCCCGGTGCCTGTACCCCTGCTGGCTGTTGCCCTTGGGGCAGAAAAGCAGGGGCTGATCCTGGCCTATGGTAACCACCTGCAGCCTGTCATGGAGAGAGTGGTGAGTGGGTAAAGGGACAGGGGGGCAGTGCCTGCTCTGGGGCGGGGCGGGGGCGGGGTGTCTTGTGCTGGTTTAAACCGGTTTGTTGTATTACTGAAGTTTTTTTTAAATGTTAGTACACATTGATTTTTCCATTTCAGCTTGCTATATTGGAATGACACACGTATTTGTTCTTTTCCAGGGCTTATGTGCCCGTTTAACTGAGGGGTTAATGGTAGTATAATCATAACGGTAGTTGTAATAATAATAATCACTCTTTATTGTTCTATTAGCTTGTATGAATTTGCTCTGTTAACGTCTGAAAATAGCATTAGGGAATGTTTACGTTTTATTTCCCTTTTTTGAATGACATGTATTTTCCTCAGAGAAGCTTATTCATGTCCTGGGAGCGGAGAGCTAAAGGTAGCGATAAGCCTTTTTATTTACTGGTTACTAATGGTGTCCTCCGTCTTCCATCAGCCGGTGAACACGGCGGAACGACACGTCTGCTTGGTGCGGGACGTCCAGACCACACTCGCCTTGTCCATGGACACGGCGGTTTCCAAGGTAACATAAACCGTAGCAACGGTGAAGGAGCAGCCACGAACTGCCGGGGAAGAGCAAACTCACCTCACCAGCAGGGGGAGCTCTGTCGTTACATTACCCCTAGAGCTCGTTTTTGCACATTAATGGAGGCACGGTGATGAAGTACTGAAGTGACGTTGGCCTAAAATCTCTGCTTTCCGTCGCAGGTGAAGACCCCCGTGGTCAACGCCAGCGTGAAGGTGCTCGCCCCGGGCCTCCCCGGGCACTGTGCCCCCCTGCGACCGGGCCCAGCCGAGTCCCAAAAGCGGAAACCGGACGCCGGCGCCAAAGAGGTACGAGCGCTTCGCCAATACCCCCATCATGTCTCATGATGCTACGATGCCGTCCTACCGCTGCCAATTAAGTTGGATGCAGCATTTGGCTTTTGTTCTGTACTGAGCCAGGGTTGCCCAACTCTATTCATGGAGATGGAGCTGCCTGTAGGTTTTCACTCCAACCCCAACAAAGCACACTTCATTAAACGGCTAGAGCAGGGTTGCCCAACCCTGTTCCTGGAGATCTACCGTCCTGTAGGTTTTCACTCCAACCCTAACAAAAGCACACCTCAATCAACAGCTAGAGATCTCGTTGAGCTGCCAGTTGGTAGAATTCGGTGTGCCAAATTAGGATTGAAATGGGGGTGGGGGGGGGGGGACAAGAACAAAACAGGATGGTAGATCTCCAGGAGCAGGGTTGGACAGCCCTGTACGAAACATACCTGTATGCTCTGCAGTCTGTTTATTGTCTCTGCACTTCATGTTTGTGTCAGGGTACTGGGATGGTAATCTTTGACCCTCCCGATGTTGAATGTTCACTCCTGATTCTGGGTTACTTCTATAAGTCACCCTGGATAAGCAGGGACATTGTTAATTGTAGAATGTGTAGACTGGAGTTTTCATCCCCTGCTCTTGAGATTGTGGATTTTTCGGGGCTCACCACCCTTCCCTCCCCCCCCCCAGATGTCCATCGCGGAGAGACTGGGGGAGATTGACCTGTCCACCCTGCCCAGCCGGAAGGAGGCGCAGAAGGGGGGGCTGGCCCTGCAGACAGACAGCTACGCGGTGCTCCTGGTGCAGGGCTTGGAGAGCAAGGACAGCCACATCCTGAATGTGAGTGAGGGGGAATCCCCGGGGCTCTTATAGAGCTGCTGCCAGTTCAAGTCCAGAGGGGACGGTGGGGGGGAGGCACAGCCTTTGTACCTGTGCGGAAAGGTGCTTAACCAGCTGTGGAAATGGACAGATTGTTTAAAATATATATATATATATATAATATAAAATGTAAGCCGTCTTGCTGGGGGAAAAAGGCACCTGCTAAGCAAATGAATCATTTAATTTCGGCTAATTGCTGAATAATTATTCGCTTCCAGATCTTCTCATGCACTCCTTCTGTGAAATGTTCCGTTTCTGTTAGTAATTAACCTTAGATAACCGTAAAATATTTCATCACTCCTAGAAAGTAAAATGATAGTTAATAACGGGTCATAGTTCATCTAGCCTCATTTTACTTTAGTAGAGAGCATCTAACGCTCAAACGTTGAGACGGTTTCTCCTACGTGACTTGGCAAGCTGTTCCACATATGTTAGTGAAAAATGACTGCCTCACATCGCTGCCCACCTGTCTCATACAGCACGACGTCTCCTGAGGGTCTCCACTTTGGTCACCTTTATTCTATCAGTGAAACTGTCTGTGTGTGTCTGTGTGTGTCTGTGTGTGTCTGTGTGTGTCTGTGTGTGTCTGTGTGTGTCTGTGTGTGTCTGTGTGTGTCTGTGTGTGTCTGTGTGTGTGTTACGCACTGGTGAGACTGAAGTCTGGGGTGCGGAGAGAGATGTAGATGTGGAGGGGTACCATTCCCGACCCAAATTTAATGTGGCCTATGGAACAGAGGAATGGAAGATTGAATTTCAGACAAAATTCTGCAGACTGGTCACTCAGAGCAAATGGCCAGGTCAGCTGGTCTATTAATGCAGTGGTCTTGTCATTAGTTGACTTAGAATTAGGCATAAGACTCTTGGGAAGCAATGCTAATGTTTATTTTTCGGGAACTGGCAAATCCAGTCTAGGCGCCCGTCATTACAATCTAAACATTGGTTTGTGGACAATGCAGATCACAAGGTCCCGTCACCCCCCTTCCCTTTCCGGTTGAAACTATACATTTTGTTTAGTTATTTTCCGGAATTTTCAAGATTTCTAAAGGACAACAATCATTTCCCCCCCTGTGCTCTACAGAAAGTTTTCCAAACCCGGAAGGAGGTGTTGATTAAGAAGACTGTTGCCTGGTTACCTCTCCCTGCCGTCTTACCATTGGTGGAGGAGGTGAGCACACCTCAGCAGGATGGCTGATGATTGGCTGCTTTGAGTTTTTCATTGAAGGACATTTGGGGGGGGGGTATGACAGGGCGTGGGTAATTTGCCCTTGTTTTCACGGCTTTACAATGTTTGTACGACACCGTTTTGTCTGAATTACCATTTTGACCTGCCGTTTTATAAAGCACTGCCACTTTGAGCTCACTGTATGGAAAGCCATATATAAATAAAACGTGCCGCGATCAGACCGCACTCTGCGCACACATTCACCCTGACACTCCTCTGCCCTCTCTCTCTCAGCTCACCCGGCGGATCCAGGGACATCCCTACACGTGAGTGCCAGAGAGCCGCTCGCGTTGTGACCTGAGCCGGCTGTGTGCTGTAACCCTGCTCTG
This sequence comes from Conger conger, assembly GCF_963514075.1. Classification (NCBI taxonomy): domain Eukaryota; kingdom Metazoa; phylum Chordata; class Actinopteri; order Anguilliformes; family Congridae; genus Conger; species Conger conger. The sequence goes on along the minus strand of NC_083760.1, from coordinate 8,201,585 downwards.
AATCCTCCCCCTCTCTCTCTCTCTCTTCCTCCACAGGGCGGTGCTGCTGGTTCGCTGGCTCAAAGCAGTCCTTCTGCAGCACACCTCCTATCTGTCTACTGTGAGTAGTGTGTGTGTGTGTCTGTGTGAGAACCCACTTGATGGTGTGTGTGTGCGCTGCGCGCATGGTGTGTTTCTGTGTATATATGCGTGTCTGGTGTGTGTGTGTGTATGGTCTGTCTGTGTGAGAACCCACTTGATGGTGTGTGGTGTGTGTGTGCATGGTGTGTTTCTGTGTATATGTGTGTGTGGCGTGTGTGTATATGGTCTGTCTGTGTGAGAACCCACTTGATGGTGTGTGGTGCATGTGTGTGCATGGTCTGTGTGTGCGTGTGCGTGTATATGGTCTGTCTGTGTGAGAACCCACTTGATGGTGTGTGCGTGCGTGTGCGTGCGCGTGCGTGCGTGCGTGTGTGTGCGTGTGTGCATGGTCTGCGTGTGTCTGTGTGAACCCTCTTGATAGTCGGCGCGGTTCCTACACTAGGTAACTGGGACGCGTGGCTGTTCTCCCCCAGAGTGGCCTCTCTGAAAGCAGAGCAGTTCATGGCTGTGTATTCTGCCCTGTGGCAGTGTTCTTCTCCCATAAACCCCTGCTCCTCAGACGCACCTACACGTCTGCGTTTCCCTCAGGGCTGGTTCTTAAGCAGGGCACGGCTCCACGGCTCAAAACCAATAACCTGCCGGTGCTAAATGAGGTGTAGCTGAAGTGTTTGAGAGACTGGACGTAAACATGATCTGCACTAGGCATCCTGTTCCCTGCCAGGGAATGTACCTGCAGATGCTGCTAGTCTGCTGGGTAGAGCTATAGTAAGGTCCATTCCCCATGCGTTATGTCCTGCCCGCCATACAGACAGATCAGGGGTGTTTCGAGGGACAGGGTCTGCAGGTATTTGTGGTTTCTTTTCAATCAGCAGCCAATTAAGGCCTTCAGCACAAGGTGTGTGGACTCCTTGGCCAATTAATGACTGAAGTGGAAGCACTTGTGCTGAAATGCACCCAAAACTAGCAATGACTTAATTAAGTCCTTTTTGCTAAAACACACTGGGGGGGAAAAAAAGCGGACACTAGGTCACTCCTGGACTGGAGTGCGGCACCCCTGAGATGGACTAAAGATCAGTTTCAGACGGGAGCGTCCAATCTTATCCCAATCGGGCAGGTGTGGGTGCAAGTTATGTTTTAGCCTAGCACGCGATTCAACTACTTTACTAATCATGGTTTACCGTTATAAGAAGGATGTAATGTCTTGGTGCTGAGCTAAAAAAATAAAATGATATAGAAACCTTCACCCACACCCAGCCCTGTTTGCGTTAGATTTATGGCTGTAGTGCAGAGACCAAAGCACACAGCAGGGCTCTGTGGTGCTTCCATTTTGGGAGCATTTGCTCTTGAAAAATTGATGTGTGCAAGCTGTAAAAAATTATTTTGGAGCCCCGTCTACTAATTGTGATGCATTAGTGTGCTCTTAAAAGTTTTCAACTTAGGAGCCACGTGTGCTCCTTGGGGGAAAACCGATTAGCAAAGAGCACTACACAGGCGGCACAAACTGATCCATCTTCAGTCAGGACACACACAACTGTTGCAAGTCTGGTAAATGTAAAAGAAACCATTTTTTATTGTTACCGAGTTTCCATGGCTGCTTCAGACCGGTAAGTTCATGAATCTTGCCTGGCTCGTACGTTTCCCCATTTCCGGGGCTTCTGGGACCGTAGCGAGCCTTCTGGCCGGTCCTCAACACGCCCCACGCTCACTTCCTGCCCAGCGGTTTATTCGGCGTAGCGTTCAACCTGTCCGTCTGCGGGGTCGCGCGCACGTGCAGAAGCCGTGCCCCTGCCGTGGCTGATGATGCGTACGCCTGACTGCCATTTCCTGTTGCAGCTGCCAGACCTGGTGTCGCAGCTGGGGGTGCTGTACCACATGATCGAGGGGAGAGTCAAGATGCTACACAAGCTAACCAGGCTTCACGGCAAGCTGTACCTGCTGATGACACAGGTGGGTGACTCTGACAAAACCCCGCAGTACAGAACGGTATAGACAATAATTTATATAATGTACATTTATGTCCCTAGGAAATGTTAATGAGAAACACTCTAGCATTTTTTTTATGTACTAGCAATTTGGCCTAAATGTCATTTTTGGTCTAAATGTAAACCTTCAGTGGTTCTAATCGAATCCAAAATTATAAAGGGAAAATCAGTTGTGGGAAAAAAAAGTCAGTTCGGCCATTTTCTGTGGCGTTTGCGCTGCCTGAGCGTGTACTTCCCTTCGTCTCCACCAGGTGGCAGCAGGTGACAGTGCCCACAAAGTCACGGATGTGGACCACACAGCCAAGCTGGTCTACGAGGAGGGTAAGGGCGTTTGCAATGCCTTCTGCACAACCGTGTGAACCGCCTCTGGAGTTCGACAGCAGGGGGTTCACTCTTTCCGCACAAAGTTCTGACCTCGTTTTAAATTGGGTTTCGACGCCGCGGCATTCAAATGCAAGCGCAGTTCCTGGCCCGTTCGGCTGCGGTGCTTTGGATCAATTCGGGATTATTCGCTGGAATGAGATGAGTCCAATCAAATTACTGTGTGGCTTTGCCCTCTGTTCTGTATTCTCTACAAAGCAGCCTTGCTGAAGCTAAGGGGGGGGGGGGGGGTGCTGAGGGCAAATGCTGCACTGGCAGGCTGCAGGTCTTTCCACTGTCCCACCATTTTGTCTCTGTGATGAGCACTGTCGCCCCTGCTCAAGTGTCCAAGTGGCAAATCCTTGCAAATTTCCCAAATTTATGCACCTGTATTAAAGGCCTCCATGCAAATGGTGCATCAGACTTTGGAAAATGCAAATTCAGTATGCAAATCCAAGCTTCCTGATTCAGTGCACGTAATTGAGGCTGATGTTACCAGGCAACTGAGCACGCACGGCTCACTTGAAAGGCCCTTTTGTTTTTTTGTTTTTTCGTTTTTCTGTTTTGAATACAACAACCCCAGCCAGCGAGGAGTCACGTCGCTTCCTTGTTTCCTGTAAAACCTCTTAAAGGGTTATGTGAAATTACACAGGAGAAACAGGGGGGGGAGGGGGGGGGTATTTGTTGCTCTTCTTTAAGAGAAACGCCCTGGCGCTCCGCGCTCCTGCGCCGGGTCAGAGCAGGCCGCTGTTGAGCTTGATGAACATGAGGTTCTCGAAGTCGGCGTCGGACAGGCGGGAGGTGTCGGGGTGCAGGGCGGGCGCGGGGGCGGCGGGGATGCAGAGGTAGTGCAGGGCGAGCGGGGCCAGGCGGAGGAAGCGCTGCTGGTTCCCCCTCCAGAAGATCAGCGGGTCCTGGTGGTACGGGATGCAGGGCTCCTGCAGGTACGTCTCCACCTCCTCCGCGTGCGGGCTGGGCGCGTAGTCCTGGGGCTCGTCCTCGAAGAAGGGGAACAGGCACTTCTTTTTGGGCGGGGGCTGGGGCTCCGGGGCGGGGGCCGCGGCCTCCTGCTCCTGGGGCCCCGCCCCGGAGGCCAGCGCCAGGGCCAGGAGGTCCTCCTTCAGCCGGGACGCCCGCTCGCCCTCGCACCAGCGCAGCTTCAGGCGCGGGTCCAGCGCCGTGGCCCGCAGGTAGCACGTCTTCTCCTCGTAGCACGTTAGCCAGCGGTCGGCGGCGATGGTGAGCGACACCACCAGCTTGTGGTTGTGTTCGGACGGGGAGCTCAGGTGCTTGCGGATGCCCCTGACGGAGGGGATGACCAGGCTGGCGGGCACCACGCGCTCCCCCTGGATGCGGTCGGTGATCTCCTCGAAGGGCCTCAGGATGTTGAGGAAGTCCTCCAGCACGGCCCTGTCCGTGCCGGCCAGCCCCCCGGCCCCCGACGCCTCCTCCAGGAGGCCCGGCCTCTCCTCCTGGTCGGCCAGCACGCTCTTGGCCAGCTTGAGCTGGGCGTTCCAGCGGCCCCCGCTCCTGGGCTGCTCCTCCAGCCGGTCGGCGGCGGAGGCGGAGGCGGGGGTGGAGTCCCGGGCACGGGCCGCCATGGCGCAGACCTTGCACAGGACGCCGGCGGTGGGCTGGGGCGTGGCCCGGAGCCCGTCCCGCACGACCAGCTGGAGCGCGTGGGCGAAGGACGGCTCGTGCTGGGACACGTAGCGCGCCGCGCAGGAGCTGCCCGCGGCCCCGCCCTCTTCCCCCCGCTCCTCCCCCTCCTCCTCCTCCTCGCCCCCGGGCCTCCGGGCCTCCAGCTTCACCCCGCCGGCCCCCGCGTCCGGCCCCGACGCGTCCGGCTCGCCGCGCGGCTCGAACCCCGGCAGCCCGGCGGCGGAGCGCGGCGTGTTGTCGCTGACCACGATGGCGATCTTGCCGGGCATGTTGTAGACGGCCAGCACGCTCTCGCAGTAGTTGAGGATGTCGTCGCCCGTCCGGCGGCCGCGCACGCGCTTGCAGGAGAACAGAACCGAGCGCACGGCGTAGTCCACGATCAGGTGACCGGTCACGGCCATGTAGGCGCCGCCCTGGCGGCCCGCCCAGGTGTCCACGGTCAGGCACACGCTCTGCGCCGCCCGCACCAGCGCCTCCAGCTGGCCGTGGAGGCGGCGGTACTGCTGGCACAGCAGCGTGTTGACGAAGTGCGCCCGGCTCGGCACGTTGTAGGCCGGCTGCGTCTCGCCCATGAAGGCCAGGAACAGGGGGCTCTCCACGATGGACACGGGCAGCTGCTCGCCCGCCACCAGGTTGACCAGCGCCCGGTCTGCCTGCACCTGGCTGGGGTCCGTGCTGTGCCACTTCTTGGGCTGTGGGACGGTGAAGGTGGGCAGGGGGGACCACTGCTTGGTCAGGCCTGAGATTGGGTCCAGGGGGATCGAGGCGTGCTTCCTCTGGGGAGGTAAAAAAAAAAAAAGAAAAGAAATGAAGCTAAATAAAAGCGCAAGTTTTCAGTTAACTCTGCAGCTGGAAAAAGGAAGAATAATTTGGCAGTCGATTACACACTCCGTAACGTAACCACTTTCAGACATTTTGGCAAGCAGCTATAAACTAAAAGTTTCTGATATGAAAGCATTTATAATATACAGAATACATTTGTTCTGACCTATTAATTCTGCATTGGCAAGTGTTCAATCTCTGAATAAGGCTTTGGTACCTCAGCTTCCTAAGACAAAACAAACTCGGTGTACCAAATGAATGTACTTCTATTGTGCTGCCACCTGACCTACCTTCATGTTGAGGAGGTTTTAAGTTGGCCTACCTTCCTGTGATTGAGGAGGTTGTAAGTTGGACTACCTTCCCGTGATTGAGGAGGTTGTAAGTTGGCCTACCTTCCTGTGATTGAGGAGGTTGTAAGTTGGCCTACCTTCCCGTGATTGAGGAGGTTGTAAGTTGGCCTACCTTCATGTGGTTGAGCAGGTTGCACGTGACCTACCTCATTTGATTGAGCGGGTTGTAAGTGGGCTACCTTCCCGTGATTTGAGGAGGTTGCACGTGGTCTACCTTCGTGTAATCGAAGAGGTTGTAAATGGCCTACCTTCATGTGGTTGAGCAGGTTGGACGTGGCCTTCCTGTTGAAGCTCATCTCCAGGGGGCAGTACTTGCAGCGGGCCCTGCACACCTCCTCCGCGTTGTCGGGGATGTAGAAGTGGTCAAAGACCACCGAGGCCCTGCGCTTGGACATGGCGCCTGCAGGGGGCCGGTGGGCGGGCCGGAGAATCCCGCTCAGGCGCCGGAGATCATGTACGTGGTCCGTTCCTCCGCTCGCCGACCGCGAATGCGACTCCACGCGAGGCAAGCGGGAGGGAGAGAACGCGCGGTTGTTTTCCAGAACACTCCACTCAGGGCTCTGCCGACAGCCGCAGAGACCAGCTCAAGTACATTCTCCTCTCAAATGCAAATGGCTTGCGGGAGGGATTCAAATGCAAATGGCTCGCTCTGCCTCCGGCTTTCATATGCAAATGTGTGCACCTGAATGCAGGCCTTGTGGAGGAGGGTAATCTCCCTGTTCTCTCCCTCTCTTCTCTCTCTCGCTCTGCACTGCAGTTTTTAGCAGCAGATCCTGTTGATCTGAAGGGAGTGTCGTTGGAGGTTGGAAGTGACGGCGTTGTTGTTTTGTTCCCCCCCCCCCCACCCCCCCTCTCTGCCACAGAGTCTTCTGATGAAGAGGATGGTTCAGGAGATGAAGCTGTTCCCGACGAGGACTCTGATGTAAGTCACTGTGAAAGGGCGAAATTAGATGCCTGTTTACACATTAAAGTTCACAAGCACTCCTTCACTTTACGGCTTTATCAGGTATACAAACGGTACATATTTATACAAACACCATCCAGAATTCATCATAACTGTGGCCGTGAGGTTCTACCTAGCCGTAGTTTAATACTGCCAACACCAAGAGGACAATATAGGAGTTTTTGTATCTAGACACGGGAACGTTGCAGTTCTGTGAAGACATACTATGCAGGTCGTGGTTACAATCGAATGCGTCTCCTCCATCCTCAACCTGCCCACTCAACAGACAGCCTGGGTTGGACTACTGTATTCAGATGTCTGTTGTGTTCTGGGCCTGAACAAAAGTAATGACATTTGTGGAATGGGCGGAATGATATTCATAAACAGTAAAGTCGAACCCAAAGGCTTTTTTTGAAGTAAAAAATAGAATCAAAGTCTTTGTAAGGGTGCAATGTAAGAAGTTCAGTGAATGGTGAACGAATGTTTTTGTTTTTTTTGGTAGTAAACGTACTAAATTTCAGTTGGTTTTACCGTTTCCCAGACCGGTATCGGGAGATGCGAAGCTTATCGAAAATAACTCTCTCCACATCTAGCGACGACTGAAACCTCTTCTGAGCTTAGCCATTTGTGTCAGATAGGGAATTAATAGGCCTATTTTCAGAACCGTTCAGAAATTCAAACAGACGTTGCGCTGTGTGATTAATCTGTTCTTCCGTATCGGATTCTCAGCCGGCATCAAGGCCAGGAATAGATCCCAAAGGGACCACTCTCTTCAGCGGGAATGTTTGCCGAGGGTTGAAAAGCCTTTGTTACAAGCTGCTTACATTTTGTGTGTACCCTGATGCTGACACGCGTTGGTGGGCTCTTCGTTTATGATACAGCCAAATACTAAAGGCTTTAACTCTTCCACTGGAGATCAAGTGGCTCAGTGTTTTGCAGCGTTTGTTGGGCGACTTGCAATTTTCCTGTGTGGTTACAAACTCCACCTCCCAACGAGTTCCTCTCCACTTTGACACCATTCGTAGCGAAGGCTTAGCTACGGTTTGTCCTCTTTTTCTTTTTTTCTTTTTTTTAAATAACCAATTTGGGTTAAAGTAGGCTTGCGCTGTATGCATATCAGTCTCATATCAAACCGTCTGAGTGTCTTGCATTGTTTGTCTATTGGCTGGTGTTCCTGTGCGCTAGCTGCGCCGATGCTTGCTAATCAGTCATGCGTAAATATCACAAGCAGGTTCATTGTTGGAGACCAGCCTCCGTGAAGTTCAGTACAGTATTGTACAATATTCAGTATATTGCATGCTTGAAAATAGTTTTCCTTTTCAAGTGTGCAATTGCAAGAACATCTGCAGATTGGCGAAGGTCTTTTCACCGTGTAACTCACATTATCGCACAGTGACATTGTTCAGAGCCACTTCATTTGCATTCAGACTTTTTCCGTTGGCCACCCTGGAATCTTTTGATGCGTGTTGTGACATCTACAGAGACTGCCTGTACAACCCGATGCTTCTGTTGTAACCGTAAAACAAACACACAAACATTTATTTTTGTCATTTGTAGACTCCTATAGCTAGTGAATTGTATATCGTTTTTTTGTGCACGTATGAAATGTGTGCTGAGTAGGAGTTGACGAGCAGTTGGAATTGGAATCAAATTTTTTTCTTTGTCAAAATTTTTTTGGATTGTCTCTTTTCCTGAATGGGTGAATTTGCACTGAAAAGAGAGTCTGTCAGGCCAAAAAAAGAAGCGCCTCGGCCCTCTCTTGTGTTTTGACAGCGGGTTGCCCACTCATTCCCCATCAAATTCAGACTTTCGCTTCTGCTCCGCTTGCCGTTTCGAATGCCAGCCGGTCTTGGTGGCGTAATCGTAAGGTGCAGGTGCGGCGAATCGTAGCGCTCGGTGGATTGTTCCGTCTCGCTTAAAGTCGTCTCTTTGCGGTCGGAGCTTTCCCTACTCATTTCCGCTGGCAGTCCCCTGAAACCTGGACTCTTGCATCCTGGTCAAGCTCTTTTAATTGATTGAGTTGCGTACTGTATACCCATTTACAGTGACACCTTGAGGACAAGTTGGAGGAGAAATGCAGGCTAGAAATATCACGCCTCCGGTTGTAAACAAAAAAAACATGCATGCCGCATTTTTTCACGCCGTTTTGCATATTTCTCATTACAAAAGAGCGAGATGAATGCTGACCGATGGAATCCCTCCCGGATTCCGCTACAAGGTTGTTAGCGTTTAGCACATATCGGCTCCTGGATGCCCGCCGTTAGCACACGGCACACTAATTTCAGGGCCAGTTGGAAGCGTTTCAATCCCGCCTTCGCACAGGGAGGCAGATGTGTAAACTAATTGCGTAATGAGCTTTTGCTCTGGCCTGGTACTGCCGTCGGGCTACTTGTTACATTCACAGAACGTCCCATAAAAGCTTCCAACGTTACACAGCTCTATAATAGTGTTCTGCTTCATTCGGCTGCAAGGTACTGTGTTTAACGGAGGGTGTCATCAGTTGTTACAACATTTCCTAATAAGCAGTGATTTTTTTTATTTTTTTTTTCCTCTGCTACTTGAAAGGTTAAAATCTATGCACACTAATGAACTAGAACTCCCAATTTGCAAGACTCTGCATTGATTACTTGGAGCGGTTGCCTAGCACAATGGCGTTGAGCGGGGAACATCGAAAAGTGCATGCACCGAACATCGCTTTTTCCATCCGAACGATTTCTGAGGAAGTGCCTCATTCAAACCTGATTATTTGAATTTGAAGAACTATAGTTCTGCAGGGAAATTAACATTGTGTATCCTGAGGGTAGCCGATCGACGCTGATGCAAAATCAAATTAATTTCTCTGCTTACAAACCTTAATTTTACATCAGAAGATGAGGCTAGAATCTGAATGGCTGTTAAAATATATTAAGAGTGAGGGTGCTCTGGAGAAGCCTTCCCCTGTGGATGAAAATATTCTCTGTTTGAGCCAACTAAATAGCCAGTCCCTTTTTGCCCTTTAACTGATCTGGTGATTTTGAGCAGATGGCTGTGTACATTCAGGGTGTTTAAGCTGATGCTCTTATGAAGAGATCAACATTAGTGCGCACATACAGGTTAACACCAAGTCAACAGCCTCACCGCGAACAGTAGGAGTCTATAATTAGTTATTTAGCCGACAATTTTATCTAAAGCGACTTACAGTTGATTAGACTACCCGGGGACAATCCCCTCTGGAGCAATGTGGGGTTAAGGGCCTTGCTCGAGGGATCTTATTGTGGCTACACCGAAGCTTGTACCACCAACCTTCCAGGTCCCAGTCATGTACCTTAGCCACTAGGCTACAGGTTGCATCTAATAATGTACAGCATCTAAAACAGCAGTCTATCATTCATTGTAGATGCAAAAGAGAAAGCAATACAAGCAGGTAGCTGGGTTAGGGATATGGCTATAGATGTAGTACTGGTAATAAACCAATGCAGTTGAGCTTTTGATTTCCCAAGGTGCAAAGGGGTGTCGTGCGACTGGCGTTAGCCGAGCATTTCTCCACACCACAGGTGTTTATTTTCAAAAACCCAATTATGCTCTTGGCCGTTTAGTCCAGGGTGTTAATTAGCCAGTTACACAGTCAAAGCCATTTATCCTAATTTCACAGGCTCTTAACCCACAGCCCCGGAGATGATGCAAATTTATGCACTCCGAGAAAATGGCAAATTGCCGTTGTTGCTCTTGCACAATACAGACCTGTGAACACGAGCTTTGACCTGTTAATTTGGGTACAAATTGCACATGCAAGCACTAAGACTTGTTTTTTTTTTCCTTTTTCCCTTATCGTGCATGCATGCTCTGCTGTTGAAATAGCCAGGATATACTTGGTTATGAAGATCGTCAAAAACCAACCGAGTCTTATGCTCAACCCTTGTAGGTGTGCCATCACACGTGATCAGAACGTGCTCAACTGAACATTTGAATGCCGATGTTATGATCAATATTAGTAATTTCGAGCAAGTTCTACAACAGACTTAAAATTTGAAAAGATTACAGATTTGCTCTTGAAAGAATGAAAAAACACACATTCTACTCTCAGATTCCCAAGCAAAACTGAGCGCAGTTTTCTTCCATGGTTCATCACCGGCTCGAAATGCCAATCCGATGCTAGCACACAGCCTGCAATATACGGTCCGTATGATGTTTAGAAAGAAGAGGAAGACTTTAGTGAACTTATTTTCTCTTTTTTACAGAACTGGGAAGAGGAGGAAGGCATGGAGGACGAGACGCTGAACAAAGAGGAGGAAGAGAAGGCGGAGGATGAGGAGGAGGAGATGAACGAGGAGACGAAAGTGAACGGGGATTCGGATCTGGAACCCGAGAACGAGAGCGAGGAAGAGTGAGAAGTGAAAACAAATCAAAAGAAAAGGACCCCAAAAAAAAAGGAAAAGATTTATATATATGATTTCATTTTATTTCCAAGTTTTTGATTTTATTTTAACAGAACAATTTTATACAAAAATGTTAAAAAGAAAAAGAAGAAGTGCGCAGCATCATGACTGGGCAACCATTGCCCAAAGGGTGCTGCTCACTGGGTCTGCCACCAGGGCGGCGATACTGAACTCCAGTGTAGACAGAGAAAGGACACTGGGAAACGGTGTCCGAACTGTGAGGGTGGGAGGGGGAGGGGAAAATGGACTGCCTCCCCTCTTGGGTCACCGTGTGGCCCTGCTCTATTACGTACGGGAGTTTGACAATGCCCCCCCCCTCCTCCATTTTGTAGGTCCTGGTGGTGAATTATGTACACACAGTGTAAATCTGTACAGTGCAGTGTTTGTGTGGGTTCAGCCTCCTCCCCAGAAGACCTGGGTTCAAACTAATTCTGTAAGCAGCCTCCTTGTGAAACATTTTGGTCCCCTTCACCCCCTCCCCACTGCGTTTCCGCATTTCCTCCACTGTGTGCCACGGTTTTTTTGTGGAACGGCCTTTTCCTTCCTAATAATAATAAAAATTATCTGCAAGGAATGAAGAAATGCAATGTGAACTCTTGGTCTCCTAAGCAAATAAACGATCGTTTAAAAAAAAAAAAAAAAAAGAAGAAGTTTCATGTCTTATCACAAAATGGAGGTTCGATCAAGTGTTCACGCATAGCACGTTTGTAGTGTTCCATTCAGTGTTCGGTAAACAGCCCCGCCCAGTCAACTGTCATTGAGGTGGGGGATTTAGATGCATTTTGTTCCGTATGCAAAGTATGAAATCCTCCCCGTCTGCGTGCTGAAATGAATACATGTCCGTGCAAAAAATGTCCCTTAAGTTCAGTACATTTACCAAACTTGGTTAGGAGTAATAGTCAGATTGTGACGATAATGGAGTTTGAAAGGATGTTCTTCAGTTCGGTCTGAAAGTCCCGGCAGTCTTGCTTTTAGGAAACCGTTTATGGGCGTGACTAACGACAACCGGTTGGAATGAGTAGTTTTATGCAGCTGTTGATTTTATTCTCCCACTCCTGATACTGCTTTTGTAATTAATTCATGGTTAACCACTTCAACAAAAAATAAATAATAGCATTTCTGACATGCATATGAAATTGTATAAAGTGAGGTTCACAGGCAATGCCAGAGAGATATTGGCCAATTAAAATTTTGCTATGTCAACCATTATTTGTGATGGTCTTTTTCTTCCTCTTAAAAGAAGTCAGTGAAAAGTTTATTATTCATCAGATTGAGGGTTACAGATAGAGGATCACAATAGTGCCGCAGGAACTGAAACACTAATCATAAAAGTAAATGGTAATTTTAATATCTGAAATGAATCCATGCCCATTATACTTTCATCTAATTTCTTGTCTCCTGACAGGGTGGGTCCTATACTGAACTCTACTCAAATGTGCCATCCGGTATTAAAGTGAGATGATAATTCCACTCAAATTCCACAATGTTCTTGGTGTTTTTTGTTACACCAAGAAATACATTTTTTTCGGAATATTTGCAATTTTATTGTAAAGTTGTATCTAAATTTGTTTCCACATTTATGTTCATTATGGCGAATATTACATTGTGTACCATTAATTAAAAAAGAAAATGAAAAGGGTTTTAAATTGAAGTATGCATGGTGGCGCTCAGTATTTTAAACCCGCTGGTTTCTGCTTCAACACAAATATTTGAAGTGCCTTTGAAACACTGTTTTGATGTAATTGACGTGGTACTGTGTACCAAGAAGGATATTTTGGATATTTGCAAATGCTTCTAACGACCTGCCAGCTTTGCAATAGCAGGTGTAAGGGCATTAGCAGGTTCGCGGTCTAAATCAGTAAAATACACTTCAGGTAACTCCGACGCAGCAGAGGTTTCAAGTCTTTAGCCCGTTCTAACAAACACCAGCTTCTCTAGTTTGAGCAGGGATAGAAGTGGAAAAGAATGGAATAATACACATTCTTAACTTGGTTAAATGCAGAAGGCAAAATGACAGCGGTGAAACAAACAAACAAAAAAGTAGACTGCTACGAAATTGAGTACGTTTATTCATCAATTGGGGCGCGTCTGCGCGCACACATGGAAGACGACTGAGCTAGACTATTATTTGGGGCATGAGCAGCAGCTGGGTAACTAGCCAGTTATTACGAACTTTAGCTAAGAGTTTACCCATTGAAACATCAACCAGCATAACCCGGTACCCAGTACGTTACTCTTATGGCCAACTAGACAGCGTTTTAATGACTGGGATTCCGAAGCGATGTGCATAAATACAATAATGTAGACTGTAGTGGATAGCACTAGCCATCAATTTACATAGGCTAACCAGATGTTCTGCCAAGTTAGCGAAGTTATCTTGCTCAAAGATGGAGATTCATATTGAAAGGTATCTGTATGTTGAGCCCTAAGCATTAACAGCGAATGGAGGAGCCAACGTTAGCGATAAGTTTGCAAGATAAAGTAGCTAGACTAACTTAGCTATTCATCTGACGTTAGCCAGAATACCGCAAGCCATAGAGAAAGAGTTAAAAGTGTAACAAAACATAGTTACCTTGCTCTTCAACAGGAAAAAATAAGCTGAGTTGTTATCATGCGTTGCTTTCACTTGAAAACGGCATCCCACTGTAAATATAATGCCAGCCGCTCGAGATTCACTATCGGAGTGTGAAGATAGCAGTAGCCCCAGCTACAATAATAAGCCCACGATAAGAATGTGATTTCCGGCAACCACCGGACACGGGAAATTTCAGAATAAAAGTTTTTTTTATTTCGTATTGGACCCAAAAAGCCACCTGCACGCGCAGTCCTGTAAGTATAACAGTATTGAGTTATTAAACACATATTTGCACGTTTTCGTTAAAAAATCTCGTCACTTGGTCAACCAAATTTGTTACTACCATATGCTACTCCGAACAACAGCCCCTACTCCTCTTTACTTCCGTTATGCTCATATATATATATATATATATATATATACGGAGGATTATGGGATAGGGGTTGTTCAATGAAGCAAATTGCTCGCATAAATACATGTTTTAGAGCGTTAAAATGGAGACATATTGCTTATGACCAGATATATTAAGACAGCTATGTGGTCTTAACGCATTTTAGTAGCGTTAAGCACCTCAATGCTGGATGCTGGACGGTTTCCATGGTGACGACACCTATTTGTCAATACTCGCTGATGGGCGTTTTGTATTGCTTCCTACATAGGCCTAATGCTCCAAAACAAAATACAAATCAGTTATTTTCGGTCTCTCCCCCATTAATAAGACATTAAATAAATGCTTAGTTTCATGTTTCCCACTCGTAGAAAGCAGATGATGTAAAGGCCACCAGAAGTTATTTTTATGTGTATTTGAATAATTTAAGCACATTTTTTTTACCCTTTCTATTCATGGGCTATATCCAGACATCCCTCTCATAGAAATTACAAAGAAAAGATTTAAATTTAGATTTTGAAAAGATAGATTTAATTATTTCCCCAAATCTATATGTTGCCATTGCATATCAAGTCTGACCAGGGACCCCCTACCTTCAAGGACTCAGTGAACCCCTGTTAAAAACCACAGATCGAAAGCAATCTCGAGGTGCCTCTTAAACAGCTCCAGGCATTGGACAAAATGTTCCATGTCAGAGCTGTACTCAGTTTAAGCCTGGCGTGCAGCTAGTTAGTAAAGCTATGCCAACATCGACAGGCACACTTCAGAGGCATTGTGCCGCTTCACAGAAAACACACCTTCTCAGCATATGACATCGGCTTGCCAATTGCAGTTGCCAGCTACCGTTGAGCTTGCGTGAAGTCTAATCTGGAAAATTAAATAAAAAATTGGCATTGCAAGAAAACAATTATTCAAGTAGACAGAGTAGAGAATTCATGCAAAAAGAGAAAGACCCCAAAGAAAAATAATGGATGAGGAAGTAAAAAACATTCATCCATGTTCATCAACTAATATTCTATTCTAGCAAACTAACATTTTCAGTCCCTTGTACACTCGCAGTCCATCGCAAAAGCTCAATGGGAAAGTGAAGACAACATTAAAACTCAGGTCGAGTGCACCACTATCCCTGGGCAGCTGTAAAGCCCTTGTGCATAATACTGTCTAGAGGAATGAAACACTTTTGCATTGTAGGATATGATGTTCTGTAGGCTTGAATAATTTAGTTGTTGGTATTTTGTCTGTATTATTGCCCTGCCGTGTCCTTGTTTTAACTTGCAACTTTTATGTATTGTATTTTGTTGTTACTCTCCAATATTTTAGTAAAGGTCAATGGTGCAGTGGATAGCACTATTGCCTTGCCACAAGGTTTTGGGTTTGAACCCAGCTGCACTTGGTGCCCACTGCTCCTATGTTAAATGCAGAGGATGCACTTCATTGCCATAGAAGGCAATGACAATTATGAATAAATAAATAAATAGACGCCAAATATTAGTGCAAATTGTTGGACACTGCTGCATGTGTTTGCTTGTATATATTTATTAGTCTGAGTTTCCATTGCCTACAGACATTAATGTATGGCCTGAGAAAAAAACAGGTCTTGGTTACACATCAGTAGTTGTTGAACCACAAATTCTTATGAAGACTTTGGTTTGGACCATTAGTTCCCTCTAGTGGATACATGAAATTAAACCATTGCCAATGGTCTAAACCATTAAACCATTGCATATTCATTTTGGTAGACACTGTTGGCAAAAAGTAGCAATGACTCAACATAGCCGATACACAGTGTTGAACAATTTAAGCACAGCTGCTGAATTGCCTTGTAAAGGAAGTGTTTGCATTTTACACTGATTTTACCGGCTCACTGATTTAAAGGAGTCTATTACCCCTGTAGTGAGTATGGTGTCACAAAACTGTTGTCTCTGTGCATCATTATGAATAAAGATCCTAATCCTATTTCATTAATAATATGTTGTATATCAGATTAATATTTTGTGCTAGACATTTTTTTATAAATTAATTTATTTTAGCGAATAACATTTCTTATGAAGTACAATACATGGTCTAGAAGAGTAATATTTATTTTCTTAACTTTCCTGCAATTTGTATTTTAAGCACAGTAGCCTATATTATATCCACCATAGAATAAATATTGTACTTTTTTCAGAAACAAGAAAATGTCGTCAACACAAGAAACTAACTAGTACCGCGGTGCTTAGAGCTGACAATATCAGCGAGAATGCTAACTGCATACTGCAAGAACAAAATACATCAGTGAGTTCATGAAGGCCCTGATGAATTACAGCTCACAGTCTACTGAACACAACTGTGTACAAAGTGAAAAAGGGCAAAATAAATAAATAAAATAAAGTAAAATGAACAAACGTTTCTGTATAGGCCTTCATCAGTACAGAAAAATGCAGCTGTGACAAGCACTTAAATAAAGGAGTCAATTTGGATGTCTCAACTCAAGCTGGAAGACGATATTCTTCAAGATAGACATTAAGCAATTTGCAATTGTTATTGGCAATCTTTTTGTACACAGTTGTGTTCAGCTGTGAGCAGTAATATATAATAAATCAGCGCCTTCATCGACTAACTGATGTAGTTTGTTTTTGCAGTATGCAGTTAGCATTCTCTCCTTTGTACTTTTGTCAGAGCCATGGATTTTTATATAAACCCACACATATCCATTTCAGACTATTTCACATGATCAAAGCCCTAAATATAGACAGATAAAACTTTCTGGGGGTTTTGAGTAGTATTTCTATTCCTGAAAAGAACCCTATTGTAAGGGATACACGGTTTCACATTCACGGTTTCCACTGGGGGACAGCATTTGATAGATTGTTTGGACAGACATGTTTTGAAAAATTCAGACTAAAAACAGACATATGATGTGATATATTTGCATTTTAAAATAATGTTTACCAAGATACTATACAAGTGACTAACCCTCAACTGAAACCAATATAATTTAAATGAGTTATTTCAAAGGGGATTCCAAACTGACTTCAGGGGTGATCTCTGTTATTCGGAGACCCCAGGAATCAATGTTGGGACCCTCAATTAGAAGCATGATACTTCAGTTTGCCAATGACACAAAACTGTCTGGAAAACTGTTTGGAGAAACACCAAATGGTTTCCTGAATTGGGCAATATTTAGAAAACTGCGTCCAGTCATGAGTACAACACTTAAAAAAAGGGTATAAAAGTACTTGCAGAGAGTCTTGACATATTCATGTTGAAGCTTGTATAGCGCAGGATATACTCTTGAAATGAGAGTCAAGCATGAATCTAGGTTGGCTAAATGGCTTGATCTTGTCATGAAACAATCTTATGAACAGCTTTTGTGAATTACTGCACAGTACTGATCGTGATTCATGTATATGATTTACACAGCACCGTTAGCGTACCCCAGAAGTGTTAGGAAAGGGTTTCAGCAGTGGTGTGTAAGCCTTATGCGCAGTCTCTCTCAGGACAAGTTACTGAGGATGCCTCATTGCCCCATGATTTAAGGCCTCTCCAAGTCTTCCCGTTCTCTCTGCAGGTTTTATGTTCAGAACTTGGGAATTATTAATGACGGAGGATGTGCCTCTCTTTTAATTACAAACAAACCCAGTGATGCTCAATGTGGGAAAACTAATAGCCTTAATCTAGGAAGATTAATTTCCCTGCTAGCTCTTACCTGAGAGCCTTTTTAATGTAGGGGTTCTTTTTTCTTTTTTTAAAATACACTGCCATTATTGATGACACTGACAGGAATAAGTGCAGACTGAATAACTGAACTTGTTAGAGCGAACGTTGTTATTGATATCGTTAATTTTATGAACACATTGACTTCCAAATGCCTTGACCATAGAACGTCTGATAAAATAACTGCCTTAACAGCAATTGTACCAAACAAAAACTACGGCCATGAATCACAGCAATTAAACTGGATTTAGATAACTATGACTTTCTTCGATGGTAAGTTATTACAAATAATATATGCTGTAGAACAAAGAATATTAACAGAGAGGCGGAAGAGGTAGAGCTTCCATTATACATTTGCCTTTCTATTTTGACATGATCAATTTACTTGGCACACACCGCTAGGTATTATGTTTTTCGATGACGTTGCCTTTATTTCTTTATATTTCTTGAATTCCCCCGTAGAGGGCAGTAGAGAGGAATGCAGCTGCTCATTTGTGTCGCTAAGAAAACCTCCAGCTATACTGTAGGTGTCACCGTCGTCCAGTTCAGTATCCGCCCTCCATTGGCTCAGATTTGAAATGATGTGGTGCCTCCGGGCTATTCCAGATTTGTATGCAACGCGCTGCGATTTACAGTATTCGACAGTGCGATAAGCTAGCCCATTGCACATCCTTACAAAAGTACAGTAGCCTAGCCGAAACATTCTTTTATACGTAAAAGAGCCCTAGTCCGAGACGCACCTATTACATCCGCTTCCACGCAGCTATCGACAGTTCTGCAGCTGCCCGTGGCAAAACGGAGCATGCTCTTTAATCCTAGCACAAGCCATAAAGTGGGATTTACAATTTACAACTAGAATTTACAGTTTAGCTATTTGCCAAGCGCTTTTAGTCAAATCGACTTACAAAAGTGCTTTCCACGTGGTCAGCAAACACAACTAGAGGCAAAAGTTAAAAGTATCCATCGTCACAGATAAATGGAGAGAATGGTTAGTCTTGTTAACCTCATAATATTTTATTATTGCATGAATTTAATAGCTGTCACAGGTCATCACCTACAAATTGCGTGCAAAGTACCTGTACAACATATAAGACGCAGAACCGTGGTATACTCACTTAATATTCGAGATAATGAGTAGCCTATAACAATCACCTGAAATCTAAGCGATCCATTTGCGCCGCCTATTTACCGAAATGTAAAACAGAATGATAACATAATGAAAGCAGAGTATAGCCTTTTAACTGTAGCCTACTCCTTGTAACCGCCGCACAGACACAGTAACGAACTTTTTGGCGCAGCAGAAAATTGAGGCAGATCAATTTTCCATTTTCTTAAGGCTGGGCCGCTATCTGGTGCCAAGCTAATGACAGCGCGAGCCACGGGACAGGAGTCATTCATCAAAGCCGCCTTAACAGAACTGTGAAGCCCCACTCTCCGCTCATTAGTTCGACCAAAATCATTTGTGAGTAACTACTATCTCGTGTGGACCACGAAAGGCTGACTGACACAA
Organism: Conger conger; assembly: GCF_963514075.1. Taxonomy (NCBI): domain Eukaryota; kingdom Metazoa; phylum Chordata; class Actinopteri; order Anguilliformes; family Congridae; genus Conger; species Conger conger. The sequence continues at coordinate 8,182,801 of NC_083760.1, read as the reverse complement.
TCTAATTGCGGGCGTTGCTTAAAAAGTAATTGCACATTTCTCAGCCTAGATTGGAGCGATGCAGCAGTGTCTACCCGTGCGTAACTCCGGCGCTCTTCCTCCCAGCCTCTCCGGCGCATTTATGCGCTGTCCAATACAATGCTGTTTGAGAATGGATGAGTAGACGAGTTGTCAGGGTAGGGCCAAGCGCGTACGATGTGCTTTATGGATCTGTAGTTATGCAAATGCGCAGGGCAAGGTCCAATCGTTTTTGGTGTATCCACTTTCAATAAAAAAACTCTTGGCCCTTTCCCAGGCTCCAAGGTCACCTGCTTGGCATCATGCCTAATGCTAAAATTAAAATTTACATATTCAATTTTCTGAACAGATGCCATTTTCCATAGAAACTTACATAACCTGGCATGGCAGCAACCCACACGAGAATCGAGCCTGCAACATCCTAGAGGAGAAGCCAAAATCTTAACCTTGGGCTAATCTTAACCCGTCCATAGTTTACGATAAGGGCCCAAGGTCATTGCCAAAATAATGGTGGACTTGCTTCCAAAAGTACTGCCTGGTTTATATTTCTTCATCCAGCCTACTGTCTATTTTGAAGAAGGACGTTACAATGTTAAAATACTGAATCCAACCACTCGCTCCAACCAGACACTCAAATATTACAAAGAAAGAAATGTGAAAAGCTGGCCCAAGTCCTCTGCGTTTGTAACACTGAGCACACAGCAGGCTAGTTTTCAGAGCCACAAAGTGTTGGTGTGATTGAGTGATGTGTTTTGTGGAGAAATAAAAGCCAGGAATAACTCTGCCCAAACACTGCAACCGTGAATATATAAAAGCAGGGGACCAATGGAAAACTGAGAGCATGTTTATCAGACACTTACAGGGGTTGATAGTGTCTCATGACTTTTGCATAGATCCATTCTGATGGACTGAAAGTTTGATTGACCATGTCCAGGTCAATCAACAATGATATTTTAGGAAACAATCGAAATAGTTGTATGAGAAAAAGTAATGTGCCGTGAGCTCTGCCTTCGCACAAACATACTAGCAGTTAATTAACAAGTTAAATCTCTATTGGGGCGTGCTTCTATGTTCAGTACCCGACCCCTGCCACCTAGTGTGGCGTTTGGATGAAATCTGTTCACGGACTGGTTGTGTAGGATGTAACTGAACTTGCTTTCCAAGAGATGTTGCCAGGACGCAGTGTGTCTTCTGGAATGTACTGTGGGCATTGTGCTGTGATTATGCAGGGATGGACTGGCCTGGGGTGCTGTGGTCCGATGCAAGATTGTTTTATGGGGGCCGGGGGGGGACCCCTGCGTGCCTGGCTCAAACACATTCCCGCACAAGCCGGGCAAAGGCAGGACAGGCATTGCGTTGAGTGAAAAGTCGGAAACAAAATGGCCGTTATGATGCAGAACGGAAGTGGACCGGTTCTGAGGAGCAGCCATTGACTATGTTCCTCTGCAGTTCAGCAGATGCCACCCTGGCCCAGATGGCATCTCGGGGTGAGCGGAAAGATCCGCACAGCTGAGCTCTCCCTGGCTTTCTACTTACTTTCCCAAAAAATCCATCTGCTCCCCCCACTGTCCGTGTACTCTGGAAAACCTCCACCGTAGTTCCTGTGCCCAAAGCCCCATCCCCCAATCCGGTCCCAACCGCTCCCGACCAGTGGCATTGACACCCACAGCCATGAAGTTAGTGTCAGGACAGGACGTAAAGCAGTTGGGGTGTAGAAAGCTGTTGGTGCCCAGCTGGTCTGTGCGTGTATATTGCTTGGTTCATCCTAATAAAAATAAGATCACAAGTGTCTGGAGTGGCTTGTGCCAGTCGTGGGACCCAAACTGCGCCCCCTGCAATGCCCCTTCATGACCAGCAGGGGGCGCAGAGGATGCTGTGGCTGCCCATGGTACTTGCCTCTCCTCAGTGGCGCCTGGAAGGCAGCAGGTTCGGCTCAGCCCACCACAGATTATGTGTACATACTACTTCACAGGCAGCTTTTTCTTTAATGTATTTTTTGCAAATCTATCTGTATCTATGTTACTGAGCTAGCTGGTTTAGTAAGTTTTCACGTTCGACAAGCTGCTGCCTTCCGGGCTTCACTGAGGTCAGGGAAGAACCTGAGGCGCTGTGGCCTCTTCCTCACAAGCCCCTTCTGCACATGAACTCACTGGGAAACCGTACCAGCATACTGTTCACAGACTTCAGCTCTGCTTTCAGCACAACTCAACAACACATCATGATCACTAAAGTCAGTGTCAGTGTCAATGCACAGTATACAGTGGGAAGAAACTGCTGTATCTCCAGAACCGCTGTGCTGTGCTGCAAACACACACAACATGCAAGACAGGTGTTGTAGCCCAGATGACGCACAGGGCAATAAACATGACAGGTGTAATAAAACTCAATAAATACAATAAGAATAAACTCACAGGGCGGGGTAAAATAGGCACAAGTGTTATACACAAGACTGTGCGTTGTGCAATTTGACGTGACAGGTGCAATAGAATGCAATAAATACACAGGGCAATATAAAACGATGTGAGTACACACTGCTCAATGGATAGACATAACAGAAATGCAACCTGGCATTAACAGTGCAATAGGAGCAGAAAAAGAGCAAAGGAGTGCACTTCAGAGAGAGACTGTTGTGCAACGGATAATGATAAAGTTCCGTAGAGTAAATATGGCTTCCGTCAGGACAGTCCCGGGGAGTGAAAGGGTTAAAGGTTATAGGAAATTGAAACAGTGACAGGATAATTCAGATATAGCAATCGGACCCAGACACCTGAATGCACGGCCTCATCTCATTCAGTGGATCCACAGCTTCCCTGGTACCTGACCTCAGTCTGTCAGGGTTATGGGCTGGCTGTCACCACCAATCATCACACATCCAGCCACCGCTCCTGCGAGCGTCCTCAGTCCTCTGCTATACGCGCTCCACACAAATGACTGTCAAAGCCCATCTCCCACCACCGTCTGCTGCGAATGCTCTGACGACGGCAGCGCCGTATTAGCTCTCCGCGATAACGCTGACTCACTCGCCACCTACCAGAACACGTTTACGCTCTTCTCCGGGTTCTGCGCGGACACATTTTCCACAAGTCGGGGTCACAGGGACGAAGGAGCTGACCGTCAGCCCCCCCTGTCCGTGGCCGGAGTGTCAGCCTTTTCACACACCCGGGTATCCCTCATTGGCCGAAGTGTCAGCTTTATTCCACACCCGGGGATCCCTCATTGGCCGAAGTGTCAGCTTTATTCCACACCCGGGGATCCCTCATTGGCCAAAGTGTCAGCCTTTTCCCACACCCTCATTGGTGGAGCACTTTGACCACTGACATACACAGTAAAATGTCCAGTGTTCATTCAACTCTAACAGTTTATATGAGTCCGCACTGGCTATAGTCGACACGTATAAACTGTAAACGAGAGTTGAGAGTTTTAATACTGAAGATTTTATACACATACACACACTTTGTTGGCTTAATGTTAACACTTATTAAGCCAACAAAGGCTAATTCTCATCTCATCTCCCATCTTTCTTACTATATTGTAGCAGCATTGAACCTGTTCCGCACAATGGACTCATGCTACCAGCCAATATGGTAAATGGTTGGCATTTATATAGCACCTTTATCCAAAGCGCTGTAAAATTGATGCTTCTTGTTCACCCATTCATACACACACTCACCATCAGCCATGCAAGGCAGATCAGGAGCACTTTGGGGGTTAGGTGTCTTGCTCAGGGACACTTTGACACACCCAAGGCGGGATTGAATCGGCACCCCTCCGACTTCCTGATGACTGCTCTTACCGCCTGAGCCAATGATGTGGCCTGAGCCTGTATGGATGCACTTTGGCTAAAAGCATCTGCTGATATATGACTGAACTGTAAGGTGTAATCTATGTAATCAGTGCTCAAAAAAAAAAAAAAAAAAAGCAGAAATTAAGTCTAAATATAAAGCTAGAAAAACTTTGCTCTCAATGTTGGTGAAAAGTAAGTGCTGTCAGTAAGTTGTCTGGAATTTTACTGGTGTCTAAAGGAGTTAAAGTATTGGAATAATTATTTATTTAAAAGAGACCTGATTGATCGCAGTGCAGTGCAGATGAAGATCACAGTTAATGGTTATTATACACGACAATCCATTTTCCAATACAATGCAATATGAACTCTTCATCTCACAATGGGGTATTGTGTTTAGGCTCCGAGGGAAAACGCAAACACATTATATGCATTTCAATGCACACTACGTGACGTGTTTTAGAATATAATGTGTACTGTATTGCTGGTTTCTAGACTGCAAACATTGTTCCCCTCCCACACATGACATTAATTTGACCTCATGTGTTGCCACTTGACACTGTTCATCAGACGAATCTGGTCTGGAGCAATGTGTGTGTGATGAGTCGACCACTTGTCCTTCGCAATCATGAATCCAGTAGCCACTCCAGTTGCCCCCGCTCTACAGTCTAATGTGTGTGTGTGTGTGTGTGTGTATGAGAGTGTGTGCATGTGTAGGTGCATGTGTGTGTGCGAGTGTGTATGAGTGTGTGTGCATGTCTGTGTGTGTGTGCGTATGGATGCGCAAGTGTGTATGCACCTACGCACACCCACATGCCATTTTCTATTGATTCCAATCATTATCCTTCTGGGGACCATGGTTTAGGGCCTCATTAGTTTGTTGTGCATACAGGTCCATGGCCCCACATAGGTAGAAATACAAGAGTTTATGTGTGTGTGTATGTGCGTATGAGTGTATGTGTGCGTTTGTGTGTATAAATGTGTGTGTCCACATAGGTGTGTGTATGTGTGTGTGCATAGATGTGTATACATGTGTATGAGTGTGTGTGTGTGTGCATAGGTGCATGTGTATGTGTGTATGAGTGTGTGTGTGTGCATAGGTGCATGTGTGTGTGTGTGTGTGTGTGCATAGGTGCATGTGTGTGTATGAGTGTGTGTGTGCATAGGTGCATGTGTGTGTGTATGAGTGTGTGTGTGTGTGCATAGGTCTATGTGTGTGTGTATGAGTGTGTGTGCATAGGTGCATGTGTGTGTGTGTATGAGTGTGTGTGCATAGGTGCATGTGTGTGTGCATATGTGCGTATGCCTGTGTGCACGTCATTGAGCCCCTTGGCTACATGCTCTTGCTGATCAGTGTGCAGATTGTCTTCCTGAGTGGAATATGATTTGCCGTAGTGAAATAAGTGCCCTGGTAATGCTCATTTCCCGATTGTCATGTTCCGTAGAAGAGCAATTCAGACATGGAAGTCTCCCATGTACCCACTTTGTGTGTCAGCACCTTTGATTTAATAATGGGTTTGAGCATTCATATGTAGCCTGTAATTTTGAAGACTTTTCTCTTTTTTTGTCCCAGCTTAAGAAATGAAACACTATTTTTTCTCCAATTTTCTCTTTCGGCATAATGATCAGTCAGCTAAAAAAATGATCTCAGTATGTGATTCATTATTCATTATAAATAAGGTCTTATTTAGGACTTATGAATGTAGAGTGTATTGTTAAATGCTTTTCTTTATGTAAATGTCTTTATGGCATGGACAAATGCTGTAATGTTTGTAAGACATCTGTTCTCCAGCTTAAATTGCCATTTTGAAAGAGCAGTCTGAACTGTCCTTTGAAAAGCTTTGCGCAGTAGCGTGTTTCCTCTGTAATGTATCCAGACATCCGACCGCTTCTTTAATTCAGAGAGAGGCAGCTGGCACATCTAGCATTGCTCTTTTTTTTCCTTCTTCTTCCATTTCAAGCAAAGTAATAATTTAAAATGTAGGCTTATTAAAAATACTGTGCTTTTAATTTGTCTCAAACGTTCTTTGTTACATGTTATTAGGCTTTGAATTATTTATTATTTAGCTGATGCAAAGTAACATACAGTTGATTAGCCTGTCCCGGGGACAATGCAGGGTTAAGGACCTTGCTCAAGGGCCCAACTGCTGTGTGGATCTCTTTGTGGCTACACCGGGGCTTGAACCACCAACCTTCTGAGTCTCAGTCAAGCACCTTAGGCACTAGGCTGCAGGCTGCCCCAAATTAGTTGTGTTGTACATATGAATGAAAAACATTCAGGAGGTTTTGGTTTCGAGGTGACAAACTCTGATGGAGTTTTTGACATCTTCTCACTTTGAAATTAGCAGATGTGGCCATAATGAAGCAACAGATGTGGCAGTGTTAAAGAGACAGAATTCAAACTAGGCACATAGTCCCATCAAAACCTAACATAGAGCTGTGTAAACATCAAACTAAGAACTGAAACCAAACATAGAACTCCACTTGGACAACACAGAAAGCAAACTGCACGCAGCGCTCCAAACAGACTTAACACTAATCTTCACATTGAAATGTACTCAAATAAAACATGGAGCACCACTAACACTCAAGGCAAATATCTGCACGGAAGTCTGGAAGTTGCTTTAAAACAGCGTTACTTAAATATAGAACAACGTCTGGACTGAACTTTAAAAAGGGTCGCTGATCTTCCTTGAAAATACAGCTGGGCTCAAACCACTCTCAAAGCACAGATCTCGGCTCAACCTTGAGAAGGAGGGAGCTGGGGATATGATGGATGTCAGCAATAAAGCACGCCTCCTACCCCTGCCTCCGTGACTAATGCTAAAACAGTGTGATATGACTGCGGTGTTTTGTGCAGGTAATTTGATTGATACTCGGAAAACATTTTTCTTGTTAGCCCTATCGCTGAATACACAGCGGCATCCCCGGGTCCACGAATCATCGAAGGAAGAGCGTTGACAGACGGGCGAAATAAGAACAAGCTACGTCTCTTTTTCGCCGAGTTGTAATGAATTGTAATGTGCCAGTCCTGAACGCCTTTGACAGGATTAGCTGCTTCTGATTAAAGTCCCTCCCTGAGGACTCGGTGGGATGACTTTACCCAGCGGTGGTAATTGCTAGGATCGGACTGAATATGGGAGCACATTACAATGACTCATTGATTCAGAATCATTATTTATGTTGAGCTGTCTATACTTCCCCTCTGGGGGACTGTTGAAGTGATGTTTGGAATGGCCCCGGCCCAATCATAAAACGGAACTGCGTACCTTGCCATATTTTGAGACGTAAAGCCAATCCAAGCAAGAAGACATGGATGATTAAAAATAAGGAAGCGGAAATCGCAGCCACGTCCACGTTCGTGCGGGAATCCCCACTGCAGGTTACGGGAGAGTGGAGGCATCCACGATTCTCCCTCGAAACACGCGGTGTTGTCATCTGCTACTCTTCACACGACAGCTGAGCTGAGCTAGAGTGGAGTCGCAGGAAGACCTTTCACTCGCAGCTTTGACATGCAGTCCACATGGTGTGAACAAAAAGACAAGAGGTTCAGCTGTTGTTCAGACCAAATGTCAGAATGGGGAAGAAATGTGATCTAAGTAACTTTAACTGCTGATCGCCTGGCATTTTCACTCAAAACAGGCTCTAGAGTTTGCAGAGAATCGTGTGAAAAACAACACATCCGGTGAGCAGCAGCTCTGCAGGCAAAAACGCCTTGTTAATGAGAGAGGTCAGTGGAGAAGGGCCAGACTGGTCAAAGCTGACAGGACAGTAACTCAAATAATCATGCACTATAACAGTAGTATGCAGAAGAGCATATCTGAACACACAATGCGACAAGCCTTTAAGTAGATAGGCTACAGCAGCAGACGACCAATAACTCAAAAAAAATAAGTATAATAAATACTTAATAAAGTGCTCAAAGTGCATATTATATTATATATTATATACTCTAACCCCCAATTCTCCTGAAACTCCCATACCCTGGATGGCACAATCGCCAACTGGAGTCCGTCAAATGGAGCAACTGGTCAAAGCTGGCTCTGCCATGGTCAGGATTTCATCTCAGACCATGGGACACGTCAGTGTAAGGAGAGTCAGTGTTTTAGCTTTAGGATATGCTAACTGCTGCTCTGGTCAATCTGAGGATACATTTCCATTTCCAAACACATCACTTAGTGATCAAAAACCTTCATCTGTGGGAAAAACGAGCTGGGAGAAGAAGTTGATATTTTTTTTAAACATACAGCAGAATTTCTTGCCCTGGACTTCATATCCCATCATCCCCCGAGGGCAACATTTCATTTTGTTCTGTCTCTACAGCACAACCCAGCTTTCAATCATCTATTTTATGATTTTTAACTTCAGCTGCCCTCTGGAGATCCTCTTTCTGCGGCCAAGAAACCTCTTTCCACTGAACACCGTGTGATGCATCTGGAATGTAAAACAAAGGCAGAAAATAAAATCCTTAAGAAGTCATTAGTTTTAATCTGAGAAAGGCTTGCTCTGAAAACTTTGCTGAATGGCCAATAATATCGCAGCTCGACTTAGCATAGAGAGCTATCACTTTGCTATGATCTTCCATTAGCGGACATCTTGCATTTGTTCTCTGATCTTTGGTAGAGCTCGCTCCCCTACACCAGTTTAGCTTGTATCGATTAATGTGATCTCAGGCATTTTGTGATTGTTACAAACTGCTGACTTTGAGTTCCTGGAAGTGGGTAGATTGTCTCTTTTGATCTTGGGCAGAGATATGTTGTGCTGGCTATACACCTGCTTCCTCCAGTGACACTTCACAAGTGTTTCATATCGAGGCTCTGATAAATCCCCTTGTATTTTGCCGAAGGCACTGTTGGACCACCATGAGAAGTTTAACCCTTGAAGGTGTATGATCGCAAATACGTGGTTAGAATGTCCTTAACTGAACATTCAAATGCTGATGTAACAATATCTGGGCTACTGGTGATTGAAAGCAATGGCGTTAGAACACTGACTTCATTTATTAAAACCGTTCAAAAAATATCTTGAAAGGGTTAAAAAAAAATAGCATAACATAATGGCGAACAGCCTTTTCCTACCTCTAATGTGTACCTATTGCTTAGTTTGCCAAAAAGTTAAATAGTATCTAGCACTGCACCAAGCCTGGCCTTGAAAAAAACCTTGTGTGTTTTCTGCCTCCACTACATGTCCTGGCAAACTATTCCACACAGTGACCACTCTCTGTGTGAAAAAATACTTCCTAATGTTTGTGCGGAATTTCTCCTTTGCCAATTTCCATTAGTGGCCTCTCGTTCTGCTCACCGAACTCAGCCCCGCCATCCAGACTGCGGTCTTCGTCTTCAAGTTTCCCGTCTCCCAAGCACAACTTCAACAAGTAAATATTGCGATTTGCTAATTTAATGGTTTTAATTGCCAAATCCCAAACTGGTGAATAAAAACGAAAAAAAAAATTAATAACTGAAACCAAATCCTCCTTACTGTAGGGACTGCGCACAGGAACTGAGGCTGACACCCACACCCCCCAATTTCCTGTCTCAGCGCGTCCGCTGTGCCAGAGTTGATCCCATCGGTAGTTAGCCTGATCTGGAGAAATAAAGTCACTCATCCTGCGTTGTTTCTCTAAATTGGCTGATACGTTTTCCGGTGAGCGACTCATTTCCTGTTAATAAAATGCCGTGGTTCCCTGCCCTCCCAACCCGAGCCTGTAATCAGAGCTCCAGCACCTCTGTGCTTAGCGCCCCCCTCTCTCTCTCTCTCTATGGGCCTCCGGGCACCCAGCGACCGGTGATTAATGCGTGCTCCCGTTAATAAACACAGCGTTTCATCACTGCCTCCTCCTCGTCCTCCTCCTCCTCCTCCTCTCCCCTGCCCTTCTTTCATTCAAATGATGTAACTCTTATCCTTCTATTAACCGCACCGCCTCGCAAGTCATCCTCCTCTCCTTGTTTTCAGCTTCGTCTTTGCTCTCATTTTTCCTCTCTCCCCCTCAGACCTCTTTTTGTGCTCAGTGGTGAGTTCACCGGGACCGAGCCACAGCGTAGCCACGTTATGATCCCCACCGCTGTCGGGCCCTCGAGCAAGGCCCTTCACGCCGCATTGCTCCAGGTGGGATTGTCCTCTGCTCAATCTAATCAACTGTAAGTTGCTTCCCTTGTTGAGGACTAATTGTTGGGGCAGTAAGTGCAGTTGTCTGGCAATTGGAGAAGTTGCTTCACTGAGACAGGAAATTGGGGGGTGTGGGTGTCAGCCTCAGTTCCTGTGCGCAGTCCCGAAAGTAAGGAGGATTTGGTTTCAGTTATTAATTTGTTTTTCATTTTTAGTCACCAGTTTGGGATTTGGCAATTAAAACCATAAAATTAGCAAATCGCAATATTTACTTGTTGAAGTTGTGCTTGGGAGACGGGAAACTTAAAGACGAAGACCGCAGTCTGGATGGCGGGGCTGAGTTCGGTGAGCAGAACGAGAGGGCACTAATGGAAATTGGCAAAAGAGAAATTCCGCACAGACATTAGGAAGTATTTTTTCACACAGAGAGTGGTCACTGTGTGGAATAGTTTGCCAGGACATGTAGTGGAGGCCGAAAACACACAGGGTTTTTTTCAAGGCCAGGCTTGGTGCAGTGCTAGATACTATTTAACTTTTTTGGCAAACTAAGCAATAGGTACACATTAGAGGTAGGAAAAAGCTGTTCGCCATTATGTTATGCTATTTTTTTTAACCCTATCAAGATATTTTTTGAACGGTTTTTAAAAATAAATATGAAGTCAGTGTTCTAACGCCATTGCTTTCAATCACCAGTAGCCCAGATATTGTCGCCAGTTCGATTCCCCTCCTAACCCCCAAATGCTCCTGACGGGCTGGCTGGTGCCTTGCATGGCAGCCAATCACGGTGATTGGCTGCCATGCAAGGCACCAACCAGGAGCATTTTATGTGTCTTGCTCATAGACACTTCGACACAGCCCAGGAGGGGAATCGAACCGGCGACCCTCCAATTGCCAGACAACTGCACTTACTGCCTCACCAATTAGTCCTCAACAAGGGAAGCAACTTACAGTTGATTAGACTGAGCAGAGGACAATCCCACCCGGAGCAATGCAGGGTGAAGGGCCTTGCTCAAGGGCCCAACAGCTGTGCGGATCATATTGTGGCTACACTGTGGCTTGGACCACTGACCCATCCAGGTCCCAGTCATGTACCTTAGACACAAGGCTACAGGCTGCCCCTTCTCTCCCATTGGCTGTCGACAGGACAACCTCTGGGGTTTCTGAGTATGGATTAGTTGCTGCAGAATTGGAGGCATTTAACCACTTCACCATAAATTGTAGGTATCGCTTTCTGCATTGCACGTGCCTGTATGAATGAGCGCAGGTTAACACCCATTGAGGTTGATGAAGTGCCTTCGAGGGAAGCACAAACTCGTAGAATTATCCTCCTACTTTTGACCTTAAAAGGAACATGTTAAAAGCAACACAATTTATGTATATTGCCTATTTTCTTTGCACATTTTGAGTGGATGTTAACACATATTATGCTGGAACAGTTAGAACCAATTGACACACTATAATTCACTGTGTATGCAGACGCAACTTGTGTAGTCTGATAATACGTAATGTGTTAATATTGCACATCTTACAAATCTTTGTGTTAATCCATTTGGCACAAATCTTGTGTAAATGGCAGGCATTTGTATAGTGCCTTTATCCAAAGCACTGTACAATTGATGCTTCTCCATTCACCCATTCATACACACACTCACACACCGACGGCGATTGGCTGCCATGCAAGGCCCCAACCAGCTCGTCAGGAGCATTTGGGGGTTAGGTGTCTTGCTCAGGGACACTTCGACACAGCCCGGGTGGGGGAATGAACCGGCAACATGGATTTGGAGTGCCTCGTGAGAAGTATGGGTGTATTTCTTTCCTGTTGTGTCCTTAGTCACAGTGAAAGATGCCTGTAGTACTGTCTGGAAGCTGTGGCCTGGCTTGAGTCATTGCACTCTCATGGAAGTTCCTTCGGTTTGAGATACAAAGGGAAAGGAGATATGATGATATTAAAGGTGAAGCATCTCTAAAAACGGAAAGAACATCCATTTTGTTTGTTGGGAGTCGATATGACACGGTTCTAAATATTTCTCTTTTCCTGACATGGAGAACACATCTAACATTTGCATTGTGATGCATTATCTGAAGCACCAGACAATAACCGAACAGAATATACTAACGGGGCTAATAGATGTAAAGTACGAGTTCGTTTTCAATTAGCTTGGAGATTAGCATTCAGACGAGCCGTGCAAAAGATGGGTAACAACAGAAAAAAACGAAAGAGACTGGAGCCGAGCATTGTTCTCTGAACGCATTAAGAGGCAGCTTTTTGAAATAATTTACGACGATGCCATTTGAGAAACGGATGTAATGCTCGGCAAACACCGTGCCTACAAATCAATTTGCACAACGCAATTTGGTTTTTATTAGCTTAAAAATAATTTCCCCCTAATTATACATTTCCGCTGCTTGCAAATCAATGTTGCGGTGACGTGAGCGCAATAATAAGAAAGGCACTCATTCGCGCATTTGGCTGCACTAACGGGAGGCTCTCCGCTCGTTATCGTCGGAGCCGTTTCTGCGCTCATTGTAAAAACTCTCCCGCCGCTGCCAGCTGTTTAAGTTCACAGCAGTGATATTGTCCCTGGCTGTGTGGGATACAATCTGTTGTGTTTCACAGGGAGGACGATGAGCATTATTCAGAGGCTTATCGGAGTGCCGTTCCCTTTTTACTCAATGCAGCAGGGGTGAGGATTATCTCCCCTGTCTGTCAGAGAAAAAAAAAAAAAATTGTTGCAGGATGAACGTCTGCCAATATGGGCCAACAGGTAACAAATAAATGTACACGCACAAACACAGACATGTACACGCACAGACACACACGCAGACTCGCACACGCATGCACGCACATGTGCACACACATCCTGTAGCTACAGTCTGAGAGAGCACTGAGGGACACACACACACACACACACGCACACACACACACACACATCTGCAGTGGCTACAGTCTGAAGGAGCAGGCTGTGTCGGACACACACACACACACACACACACACGCACATCTGCTGTGGCTACAGTCTGAAGGAGCAGGCTGTGTCAGACACACACACACACACACGTCCTGTGGCCACAGTCTGAAGGAGCAGGCTGTGTCAGACACACACACACACACACACACACAGGCGCAGGCTGTTAGTATTCTCTATGCTGCATTAAATGGTATATGTACCGGTTGCCATACAGCTGTGTGTTGAGTGAAGCGGGTTGAAGCGTAAATCCCCACTGACTCTTTCCCTCGTTGTATTCCCATCAGGGAGGTTTAATTTATATACGATTCCCTTTTGTCCCAATTTTCTCCACTTTGGAGTTCTCATTTCCATTAACGGCCAACCCTCAGTCGCCAAGTCACCAGTAGCCCGATGACTCAGGCTAAGTGATTGCAGAAAATTTCAGTTAAAAACGCTTTTTTTTTCTGTCACCGCTCTGCCCTATGTGTATTAATGAAGTAAATTCTGTGTAGTTCTGTCATTCAGACGTTATCCGTCAGCAGGACCAGGGGACTGTTTCAGACTCCCACCTGCATGGAAGTTCACCGATTTTTATTTACTGTATGTTTATTTTTATTTATTTTATTTTATTTTACAGCAGCAGGCTTCCATTGCTATGGTAACCTCTTTAAAACAGCCGAGGTTGGTCGAGGGCCCGTTTGAGTCCTGCAACGCCCTCCCTGAGTTGGGTCTCCCGGCGTCCACCGTCAGACCTCTCACGACTGATCTGCAGTCTCCCCAGGCCCGGCCATGCCCCCCCCCTCTCCCGCTCACCGCTCCCCCCCCCTCCCTCCGCTGGCCTCCTGCATCGATTCACATCCATTTCTGAACCTTGGTGCAGAGCCTATTAAGCATTTAGGGGATGGCTTCGTTAGATCTTCAAAAGTGACTATTGACCCTGCACACCGGCCAGATTTTTCCGCCCAGGCCCCCCTCCGTCATAAAGCGGAGGAATGAGTCAGTCACCGCAGTCAGACAGGCCCAGCTCCCAAACCGAAACCACTTCTTCAGAGGGTACCGAGACTCCCACGGCCTCTGTTTACTATCCTCTCTGTTTCTCCGTGGGGATTCACTACGCTGTTGTGTTATTTTATTTGAGATAACTGCGTAAAGATAGACCGGGTCGATAGCGGTATTTACTTTATTTTTAAAAACGAATAGACGGTTCGTGTGGCTTTACACATTATGGATTATAAATGGCCCCTCTCGCCGATATCAGGTTTTTGTATTCATGAGACTGATGTTCTCCACTTTGGCCAGTCGATAGAGATAAGAGCATTTGCTCAGTGCTTGTAATGTAATGAGGGGGTAAAACGGGAGGGGAAAGGCGGGGGGGGGGGGGGGGGTAATGGACAGTACGCACGCAGGTTCATGTTTCCACCAATTATCCGTCAATTATGCCATCCACTCAGAAATTAGATCTCAGAAAAACCATTTCATATACTGGCACCAGAACAGACATCAGCTGTAATCTGTGAACTCATCAAGAAATCCAGCTAAAATGTCAGGTCATGTAAATGAATGGACTAATTTAATAATTAAGAGCAGAAGTTGGCACGGAATCCCGAAACAGATGTGCCCTTCATAGTCACTCCTTTGCAGGACAGAGTTTCTGGGTCAGACGATGAAGGCTGATGTCTATTTTATGCACTCCTGTAAGCCTTTGGGGAAGTCGGGGAACCCGTTTTATAAACAGTCAAGCCTTCATTAGGTTACATTACATAAATGGGTGACTTGTGTCATATTTTCAATATTTATGGGTGCACTGACTCTGTCATCTGCAGAAGTTAATGTCATTTTTGAATCAGTGCTCTCCAAAGTATTTTGGACAATTTGTCACCAGCCGTTCTTGGCACACATTAACCACTTTAATGCATAGCTGATAGACACTTTTGCTTGAGAGCAGTGTAATTATAGTCAAACATCTGTTGAGAGTGCGTTTTTGAATCATTAATTTGTCTGACAACTGTACTATCACTGGTTTTTTTTTTTCTGTTTTAAAAGAGCAGCGGGGGAAAAAAAACAAAACAAGTGGAATTACTCTGGCAGTTGGTGCGAATACTTCCCGAAAACGATCCGATCTCCTCCTGCGATGCGGGCTGGCTTCCGTCGAGCGTTTGTAGTTGTTCTCCCCCTCTCTCCGCTGACTTTGTTCCTGACTTTGGGAAAACTAATCCCGCTACCGTTAGCGTTGTTAGCGCGGACTCGCGGAGACTGCGGAGCAGGTGTGCGCGACACTGCCCATCTCCTCCTGGCTCTCCTCTCGTTCGTTCTCCGCTCCTCAAATCTCTATCGATTTCCTGACAGAGCCTGTCTGTCCAGCGGCCTGCGCCCTCCGCCGCTGCCCGCTGCAGCAGAAGGGCTTTTCCTCGGCCCCCCCGAGAGTGAGTCTTCTTCTCGGCGGGGAGATAATCTGGAATTGTTTAGACGCTGGAAAGGTCCTTGGACTCACCTTGCCGCCCGTTTCGGCCTGTTGAGCGGTGAGAGAGTTGAGCGGTGAGAGAGTCGAGCGGTGAGAGAGCTGAGCGGTGAGAGAGCTGAGCGGTGAGAGAGTTGAGCGGTGAGAGAGTCGAGCAGTGAGAGAGCTGAGCGGTGAGAGAGTCGAGCGGTGTGTCCGCGGCGCCGTGTCTCGGCGCACCGCCGGCGGGAAGGTTGGGCGACGCCGCTTTGCCTAATGCGGCGGTTCTCCGAGACGACGCGTCGCTGAACGATTTCCTGCGGAGAGGGGCCTTGGGGTCCCGTATCGACGGAGAAGAAATCTGCTCAAAATCGGGGCTGCGGTGACCTTAGCGGCGTAATAAATTTATCCGGCTTGGTTGTTGATGGCGGAGGGGGAGGGAGAAAGGCCGTCGATGGAGTGAGCGTCGCTGGGCTGCTCGATGACCCGTGATGCGTGTTCCCAGTCATTACCCTGCCCTGCTGGTGGTGTGCGTGTGAGCGGGTTCTGAGCAGCCCGTCTGAGGGTAATTACACACCGGGCCCCGAGAGCTGAGTGAACACGCCCAATCACTGCCAGATCCTCGCCTTGAGCCAGAATGTCCGCTTCTGAAATCATATAATTTAGGACAGTAAATAAATGTGTTATTTGTCGAAAGCGACTTACAGTTGATTAGACTAAGCAAGGGGACACTCCCCCCAGGAGGAATGCAGGATTAAGGACCTCGCTCAAGGGCCCGACAGCTGTGTGGATCTTATCGTGGCTTGGAGCCCCAACCTTCTGGATCCCGGTCATGTACGTTAGCCGCCAGGATACAGGCTGTGTACAGGCGTATGCAAATGCTCTTACCACCGCCGCCCGTCTGTGATCTGTTTTGACAAATTAAAAATCTGGCAGCCCTACCTGCAGGTCAACAGCAATATGTGCGGAGTATTTTCAGGCTTCGGTGAGGTGCGAGGCTGGGGACAGCAAGCGACAGCGAAGATCACCCCAGCCACAACCGGCACTGAAATAACAATGCCGGGAAGAAGGACGAAATCCGCAAGGAAGCGAAAAAAAAAAAAAGCAGAAGCATATTAATTGCAACAGCCTTTGTACGGAGCAATGCTCTGGGGCGTCAGCACGTTACGACAGTAAATAAAAGCGCTGGTCTGTAGAATGCGAAGCAACGAACACGGCAGTCCAGTCTCGCGCGGTAATGAAGCTTCTGTTCCTGTTTGTAAACCGCCTGGACAAATTTACAAGGCCGGAAGAGAAAGGTTGGCATGTGAACCGAGAGCATGGACAGGACCCAGGTGTGCATGTTTCACAGAAATAAACAGTGGGTTGGAAAGCCCAAAGACAGGGCCTCTGAGATGATACACACACTCGCCTACTTATTCATGTGATTATCTAATCAGCCAATCGTGTGGCAACGCTGCAATGCATAACATCATGCAAATACGGGTCAGGAGCTTCAGGTAATTTTTTACTTATTAAGTCTTCTGCTGCTGTAGCCTATCCACTTAGTGGTTTGATGCATTGCGTGTTCAGAGATGTACTGTACTTCTGCATACCATGGTAGTAATCTGTAATCCCAGACACTGTTGTGTGTGAAAATCCCAGGAGATTTCTCAGCAGTTTCTGAGATACTCAACCCACCCTGTCTGCCACCAGCAATCAATCCATGGTCAAAGTCACTCAGATCACATTTTTTCCCCATTCTGATCGCTGATGTGGACATGAACTGAAACTCCTGACTCGTTTCTGCATTGTATGCATTGCACTGCTGCCACAGGATTGGCTGATTCGAGAATCGCATGAATAAGTCAAAGTAAAAAAAAAATCCTAATAAAGTGCTCAGTGAGTGTACATAAAACTCTAGCAGAGTGAAACACTTTTCCAAACTTATATATACAAGAAAATCAGCTCCTGACAAGGTGTTTTTACATGAAGTATCACTATTTGGCAAGCTGGCACACATTTGAACTAATTATTCATTCATTCATTCATTATCCTAACCCGCTTATCCTGAACAGGGTCGCAGGGGGGCTGGAGCCTATCCCAGCATACATTGGGCGAAAGGCAGGAATACACCCTGGACAGGTCGCCAGTCCATCGCAGGGCACACACACCATTCACTCACACACTAATACCTATGGGCAATTTAGACTCTCCAATCAGCCTAGCCTAACCTGCATGTCTTTGGACTGTGGGAGGAAACCGGAGAAAACCCATGCAGACACGGGGAGAACATGCAAACTCCATACAGAGAGGCCCCGGCCGATGGGGATTCGAACCCAGGACCTCCTTGCTGTGAGGCAGCAGTGCTACCCACTGCACCATCTGTGCCGCCTTGAACTAATTATTGACAAAGTCATTTTCAAATGTCATGTTGAATCAGCGTTATAACGCCCTTGTCATAATGAGATTTCTGTGCAGGTTATTACCTCAAAGGGGAGATTCTGCTAGACGACGGTATGTCAGTACAGTATGTTGATGTCCTTTTCATATGAATGGACATAACACTTCACTACATGTAACTATACAATGGTAATGCCACTGTCTGTTCCATGTCACAATGATCACTGTCAAAAAGGTGTTACCTTTAAGAGTTTTTTTTTTAAACTATGTTTTAGGAGTATGTAATGTGATTTTACACCTTAAGGAGTTCCATTTATTTTATATGTAAAGTACAGGGGAAGAGATTAGTAGAGCTAGATCTGATAACATCTGATAGCCTTTGACGTCCATAATTTCCACAGTAAAATAGTTTCCTAAAAATGCACTATGGCAAAGAAAAGGGTTTGGGAATTCACAAGAAGTCATATGCAAATACATATTCCAGTAATTTATCGTAATATAGAGACTACGAAATGCTTCCACTGAATTTTTATTTAGACTTTACTTATAATTTTGTGGAAGCTACGAGATGAGCGGATCCAGGCTCAGTTAAAATGCATGGACCAGGGATGCAGTGGCGAAATAGCCCTGACGGGGAAGGTAGAGCCCCAATAGAGACAGGAAGTGTGTGACGGGTAAACGTGATTGACAGCTTCGATTGCCCTATTGAACAAGAAACTGAGTTATACAAGCAAGAACAAAGGCGCCCTAATGAGCTGAACTACATTATATGAAAAAGAGAAACGAATTACCGCCTCTCGGAAGAGGAAAAAAAGAGCGTATATCTCATCAGGTTTGCATTTCTCAGTGAAGGCATGAATACATTTACACTTCCAGTTGTAGTTTACGCTTCTGAAAATCTATAAAGTTTGAATTTTAGCTTATCATATGGGTAGCAGATACAGTCACATTTAGCCATTTTCCATTTTCTCGTGAATAAACTTCTTTATATTTCATTGCCATTTCTTTTCCCGGTAGTTGTTCATGCAGTCGTAGGTTGAGGCCTGTAAAAGATAAATTTTAATAGTCTGCATCCATTTTGTATCAAATTTGTTGCATGAAGCCCCATTAAGTGGCTGGTTAATGTACTTTTTTATGTTTAGAATACAGCGCGCTTGCAAGCGTGGCATGCGTAGGAAAGGCCAGACTATTACTTTTTAAGGGGAGATAATTACAATAATTTCGAATATATCTTCCGTCTCTCTCGAATCTCAACTCTGTTATGTGTGTGTTTAAAGGTTTTGATGTATCTGAAATCCAAAGTGTATTTTTACATTGTATTTGAAATATTGCCAGGGACTTGAGTTATAGCTACAGTGTCTGTGTGACGGAGATGCTGCGGATTGGAGATTTATCTTCAAAGGGCTTCGCTCTTATTGATCAGCTGTGGAAATGCAGAGGTAAAATGAGTTCATCTAGAACTGAACTCTGGTTGCTGGTGTGCTATTCTCGATTTCGGTTATGTGTGTATGTGGATGATCAGAGACGTAGGGTTTAATGCCAGTTTAAGAGCATATGCTATTCAGTCAAAACAGATTTACCTGCCCGGGATTAATCCAGTGGAGCATCCCAAACTCCTTACAGCACAAGAAGAGGATCTAAGTGACGAAAATGTGTTTTCACCAAGCGGGTTGTGCCTAATCGGTCATTTTGATGCAAAGTTACCTGCCTTTTCATGCTAAACGTGTTCATTTTGGGACGCAGATTTCTAGCGTGCTAAACTGTTTCATGCTAACATCTATGTATAATAGCATAAGATATCATACAATGGGAAAACATTGGTGGGACTTCATAATGACATTCGGGCATCTAAGTTTTAAAATACATCGTTTGTTGAATGCTCTGAAATAAAATTGATTCCATTATACATTTAAAATGAACAAAATACTAACAGGTGTCCATTATCCATTGCGGCCTATTGTTGCTAAATTCTTCAACAAAGCGAAACAAATTGACTAGGCTGTTCAGTGTAATCATAAATAAATGAAGTTACTGGTGTGCGCAAACACCTGCTAAATTACAGCCGATGAAAATGTGTTTTCATTCATCGCTGTGTGTTATTTTCCCATAAATGTGTGCAGCGGCACCAATCTGGTCACAAAAGCCACGGACACCGAAGGTGAATGGTTTTATTAACCTTCGTGACTTCTGATTTCCCCAAAAATGCTGAAGGAAGTGGGGGCTCCTGATTCTTGCACCTAATTGTGAGTTTAAAAAAAAGAAAAGAATTCAGCCCGTAGCAACACAACATGAAACGATGCGTGGGCTCGCGCAACCTATTTATACGGAGCAAACTTTTTTTTGTAGGCAGGTTTCGTATGTCTTTTAATTGCGCGCAAAGTCACTGCCTCCGGGGGTCGCGGAAGAACTGGCGAGGATGTCCGTGAAAAATGGCACAACATCAAGTTGCTTGTTAAAAAAAAAAGAGCTGCTCTTTTTCAGACTGGAGGGGGAACCAGACACAGCTTTGGAACAGGCACAGTGGAACAGGATATAGTGTCCAGGAAGGGAGAGACCCTCACTGGGCCGTGTGTCGCTGATTTCAGTTTCGGTGAGGAGAAACTGCCGGTTGGTAAGTACAGTGAAATTGTTATCTTTGAATTAACATGTGGACTGAGAAATATTATGAAAAATTACATTACCACATTTCCGTAATGTGCCCCGACTCGCATAACTTTAATGATTAAAAAGTAAAACCATAAAATACAATGGTATAGACATGAGTCACACTGGGAAAGTAACTGCTACAGTTAGGGCCATGAAATTTTACCCTTTCATTTCTAGCCTTCTAATTCATTTCACAATGATTAGAGTCACATTTAGCTCATAGGCATATCGGTACACCAGAAATATGGAACACAAGGCTAATATTATATTATGTAGATTGCTTTATTTTTGTGTAAGCCAATATTACATAACATTCAGTGCTGAATTCTGTACGTGCTTTTAGGGTCTGGCTCAAGGGTTACTGTTCCTCTGCCCACTAGAGAGCCAATATGGATGCCCTGAACCTTTACAAGATCATAACTTGTAAAAGGGAACCAATGTTTGTTGCTGGGGGGTACCATATAAATAGCTAAAACTGTACACCTAGCCAGCAATATATAATTAATTTGTTTTCAATTTTTTTTGCACTGAAAACATACTCATGTGTACCCAAAGAGAACATTACTGTACTATCAGTGTACATATGGGAAATGTGATCCTTGAAGAACCGAAATGTCCGTCCAGTGTCGCTTTATTTCCGAGAGTGTATGACATTTGTCTGAATTTTTGATGAGGTGACAAACACCCCAGGAACCCAAAAGGATGGGACTGCAACAGTAGATCCATTCATTCATTCATTATCCTAACCCGCTTATCCTGAACAGGGTCGCAGGGGGGCTGGAGCCTATCCCAGCATACATTGGGCAAAAGGCAGGAATACACCCTGGACAGGTCGCCAGTCCATCACAGGGCACACACACACACACACACACACACACACACACACACACACACACACACACACACACACACACACACACACACACATTCCTATGGGCAATTTAAGCTCTCCAATCAGCCTAATCTGCATGTCTTTGGACTGTGGGAGGAAACCGGAGTACCCGGAGGAAACCCATGCAGACACGGGGAGAACATGCAAACTCTGCACAGAGAGGCCCCGGCCGACGGGGATTCGAACCAAGGACCTCCTTGCTGTGAGGCGGCAGTGCTACCCACTGCACCATCCGTGCCACCACAACAGTAGATCCAGTCAGTGGCAATTAGTCAACCAATATGCACACAGGGAGAATGTCTCAAGGGCATCTGAAGAAACTTCCTGATACAGCCATCTTCATTGGCAACAATCAGAAACCCAGAACTCTGGTCCGTCTTTCAGGTGAGATGTTATCCTGATGCACTGTGGTCATCAAAGATCCCATGACACTCATCGCGAAGAGTAGGGGCTCCTGGCTAAATTCCAAAGCTAGCTCTCTCAACCCGCCACCTAATCATCCCCTGATTCAATTGGCTAATATAATCATTCTCTGCATCTCCACATTAGCTGATGTGCGGTGAGCATTCTGGCACAAAATGGTTGCCATTGCTACACATTAGTGGTGGTTGAGGGGAGTTTCACCCACATGACTGCAAAGCATTTTGAGTGTGTGAGCTAGGCAGTATATAAATGCAATGTATTATTATCATGTGGTCACTCCCTTAGAATGCATCCACAAAGTACTGCCCACCACAAGGTGAACATCCATCTCTGCTGACCACCTCCCCTGGGTGCCCACCTCATCCCTGCCCCTGCCCAGTCACCTGCTCTCACTCCCAAGGCCTTGAGGTAGCAGCACCTGCCTGCACATTTCATCATAGATTATTAGCGAGGGACAGAGAGAGCCTGACACTTCTGACCACTGAGAGCACGGTTTGGAAATTAATTACATGTGCAGGGTCCCTTCGGGAGGTCCCACCTCCACGCTAATGCCTCTTCTTTAAGGCCATACCTATTCCTGTTTGCTGGAATATAAGAATAAGCCGAATCCTAAAATAAACTAAACTTAAGTTTGATTGAATTGCATGTGTCCTTAAACTGGCTGAGGGTGTTTGGTTGAATTTTGGAGATAGTTTGTCTACATGGGGCATAAAGTAGCTGCCTTTCTTTTGACAAGAGCTTCATTGATTTCAATGGGGAAGACAGAGTAGACCAATGGCTCTTTAGCACTGTAACACTATTCGTAAAACTTTATTGTTGCAGCATATCTATTAATCTGCCAATATTAAAAGTATCAATATGCAGAGGTTTAATGCCAATTTGAAATTGAAAGCCCCGCGTTAGGCCTTGATTTAATTTGGTTACAGAATATATCAATGAATTTCTGATTTATCCTGAGACCAGGCAGCTCAACCATGTGCTCATAGCTTCAAAGATACGTGAAATTGCTGGTTTCTTGATTAAACTTCAGATCTCATTTGAATCCTGATCTGATTTCCGTACACCCACACGGCGACGCTTTGACTTAACGTGTCGAAAAAACACTTTGATGCCATCTGCGCAAAATTGGTTTCTGCCGGAAAAAAACTAAAATAATATTGATACCAATAAATTACATTAGCCGGATGCCATTTCAGAACATCAGTAATGTAAAGCATGCTTCGCAAATAAGAAATATACAGTACCCAAAAATTGAGTGCTTCATTTTCATACACCCTCCGTTAAGAGTGGGCTACATGGGTGTCTCGGTGGCGCAGCCTGTAGAGCACTGACCGCATGCTCATTGCGAGCCGCGACGTCGGCGGTTTGAATCCGACCGTCCGACATTTGTCGCATGTCTTCCCCTCTCTCTTGCTCCCCTTCTTCATGTCTCTCTATACTATATACTGTCCAATAAAGCTGAAAAAGGCCAAAAAAATATCTAAAGAAAAGAAAGAAGAGTGGGCTACATCGCAGGCACGGGGACGAGAGGCGAGGCGCTTGGGAACATTTTGGATCGGAAAGAGAGTCGTTTTGTTCGTCCTGTCGTGTGCGAACCCTGAACAAGGCCGTCACGTACTTCCGTGTCTTATCGCCGCTCCGCCTCACACTCTCTCTGTGGTTTGGGACGGGGGAAACGGGGCCAAACGTACGCGGTCTGGGCCCGCTTAAATTATCCCACGGTGGGAGGGAGGCAATTAATCTTGACGCATCATACAAAGGGGGGAGAACCCAGGTGGGTATAAATGTGCCTTTCGGATAAATTTGGACGAGACCGCACGCAGAGCCGCCCTCGAATAAGCTAAACGGCCCGTGCCGCGAGTCAGAATGTGATTGGCCGGACGCCTTCAGGGCGATCTCTCCGAACCGCTCTCCACGTCACCGCGAGTGCTGGCAGACGAGCCGCTCTCTCGTCCCCAGCGGCCGTCGGCTGAGATTTTCATTTATCTGTATTTGTCCTCGGCGAATTCTCCCTTATGCCCAACGGCGGGAAACTGATTATTTACACGTGCGCAGTGCGCGTGTGTAACGCGCTGTTTGCATGCTTGGCATTGATTAATCAATCGAGCACTTTGCCTTTGCTTCCCGGCTGCCTCTTCTCTTTTATCAGTCAGAGAGGAAGGAATTCTCACAGGGCGCCGTACACAAAAATAAACAACACACAAACACAAAAAAAAAAAGGGAACGCCTCAGCCCTCCGTGTTGATAAATCGCGAAGCGTGCGTGTTCGCCGGTACCGCCGAGGAGCAATGTGTCAGCTCCCAGACAGGCACAAGGGGGGGGGCGAGCAGGGCGGAGGAGTGGATGTCAAGGCCACCTGTAGGACGCCGGATGAAAAAGCGAGGGGACATTAGCATTCATGCGCGGCTGATGGAGTGAGGACAAGTGTGAAAAGAGGAATGGGGGAACGACAGACAGAGAGAGGGGTGAGAGTGTCAGATTTTAACAGACAGGCTGCGACTATGCTGCCACCTTCAGTTTGGTTTGAGTTGTTTGTTCTTATCTGTCCCATATTTTGTGTTATACAGTAAAACTGAAAGAAAGAAAGAGAGGGAAAAAAACAGAAAAAGAAAACTGTTTGTCTGTTTGATACGTTTAGAAAAAAAAAACCTGGCCTCAAATCATCAGCATCCAATTTCAAGAGCTGCTACTGAGCTGAGGTGACCTCTTCCCTCTGTAAATTACACCCCTCCCAACACACACACATACTCACACAAGCACACAAACATACACTCACACCCCCCCAACACACAAACACACACACACACACTCACACAAGCACACTCACACACTCAAACTCTCTCACACACACATACACATACACTCACACACACACCCCCCCAACACACACACACACACTCACACAAGCACACACACACTCTCACACACTGACACACATACACTCACACCCCCCAACACACACACACACACACACTCACACAATCACACACACACTCTCACACACTCACACACATACACTCACACCCCCCCAACACACACACACACACACACACACACACTCTCACACACTCAAACTCTCTCACACACACATACACTCACACACACACCCCCCAACACACACACACACGCACACACACACTCTCACACAAACACACACACACACACTCACACATGCAAACGCTCTCTCGCACACACGCACACTCACACACTCAAACTCTCTCACACACACACACACTCACATCAGCCAGCAAAGTCCCTTCCGAGCAGGAAGGACGCGTCTCGAACCTTTGTCTCCGTAGCCAGCCAGAGAGGCACATAAAGAGTGCAGGCGGCATGGCATCAGACCCCTGGATTCTCACATCGCGTTATGACAAATCTTCACGGGTAATGGCATGACACAGGAACACATTTCTGCCAATGATGAGCCTATTTATAGATGACGCTACTCAGGGCGCCATCAGCCTGAACGATGCATAAGCCATCCATAACTAGGCTTTAAGGGTCTGTCGCTGGATGAAGGTTAATATGGGGCAATATGAATGGCGCAAGTGACCTATTAGTGATTCCCCTGCAGCCCGTGCTATTAATACAGACCTAGCTAATGCTAGAGCCACTACTACATCAGCGCGGCTGATGGCTTTCTCTCTCAGGACGCTAACCTGGGAGAAATTAATGCGTCCTTCTGTACTTACAGTGCACTTTCCTTGTCTCTGCCGTGTTGCCTCTGTTGTTCCTCCCCAACCCCCCCCCACACCTGCTTCTACCGGGTTTTTTTGGGGCGTCCGTTCCACGTCAAAGTCAGCCACTTCCTGGATTGAAATGATTGAGCTATTGAAGGCATACTGCCAAAAACATGTGGATGATGATGATTTAGAAATAAAAATACTTTTTAATTGTATGGACAGAAGATTTAAAATGTTCACTTTTGATTATTGGACCGTTGATAAGCACTTTTTTGTGTGTATGCGTTCTTATGACTTTTTAATTGCTGAAATGACTGACCACCAGCACTTTTATCCCCCGCTTTACTTCGAATCTGCCCCAGGGTTGAGCGGGGGGAGAAGGGAGAGGGGGGAGAGGGGAGAAGGGAGTGGGGTAGAGGGGGGTTATCCGTCGTCAGGCAGCGGGATTAAAGAATGAATTAGGCGCTGAAATGGCAGTCACACAGGGCCCCTTTATTGCCTTGTTTCACCGTTTTCCCCCCTCCGCCCCACGCCCGCCGCCCTCCCTCAGTCTCGGACGCTGCAGGACCAGCTCGGACCGCTGGAGTTGAGAGTGGAGGATTAATATTTCATGTTCATGGCGGTGTGCTCGCGATTCGACGGGGAGGGGCTGCGGAGAGGTGCGGGGAAGGACCGGATCGATGGCTGGAACAGGACTGGGAGCCTTAAGCGGAGAAGTGTAATTAAAACCTGAAGCTTGTTGCCGCGCTGGAGTGGGGCGGTGTGTGAATAAAAATCCCTGAAACGCAGGGGTCCCTTATGGGTAGTGTAGTTTATCACCGGCTCTGACTTCACTATGAGAATTGCTTTTATATTACATTTTACTGGAGCTGGGGACTACCCATAACACGTGTAACAGCATTATGTGAGCTGACTGCTAATGTGCGGCAAATCATATTCCGTGAAAGTTTCACTTTGTAGAATGAGATCAGATTGCCAATACTTTCATCGAGCACAGTAAAAACTACAGCCCCACAGTCTGGTGTCTGTTAAGGCACTGTTCTACTGCATGGATGGGCCCCACAGTCTGGTGCCTGTTAAGGCACTGTTCCAGTGTGTGGATGGGCCCCATGGACCGGTGTCTGTAAGTCACTGTTCTAGTGCATGGACGGGCACCATGGTCTGGTGTCTGTTAAGGCACTGTTCGACTGCATGGATGGAAACCACAGTCTGGTATCTTTTGAGAAACTGTTCTTTTTTATGGATGGGCCTGATGGTCTAGTATCTATTAAGGCACTGCTCTACGGCATTGATGGTCTGCTTTCAAATCCAGGTCCTTTCAGTGCCGACCATGGCTGGCCGTTCCCAGGGCAACGCGCATTCGGCACGGACATCACCCATGGGTGGGAGGGAGGCAGTCTGCAGGGACCTTGGTGCCTCAGTGCGCACCACTGACCCCAGCTCTGCTGCCGGGTGTCCGCAAGACTGTGTGTTTCACACACGAAACGGTTTCTGTCAGCTTGTATCTGTGTGAGCGCAAACCGCAGCGTGATAAGAGTCTTTACTCTCTCGGATTTGACAGGGAAGTTTGGACGGGGTGGATTTTCTCTTTCTGAAGAGCGTAATGGTTTGAGAATTGGGCTTTAACTCAAACGTCGTCGGTTTTACTTCCAGTTGGGGTACTGTCGTCGTACCCCTGAGCAGGGCACTTTAGCTGAATTACTTCGCAAAATTATCTTCAACATTGCATGTAAAAAATTAATCTGCGTAAGTCACTCTGAATAAGAGTATCTGCCAAATATATGAAAATTTTATTCACAGGTTACTGATACATTAGCCCAAGGATACTCAAAGCTGGCCTTCTAGACCATTCCAACCGCTTATTTTACCCTTCCTTGTCTCCTTGTTCCTCACGTAACCCAGAAATTGATCGAGGTCATCCATCTTTAAGGACATTCCAATCTGTTAAATGTTCCTTCAAGGAGCTAGGAGCCAGGAGCTAGCAGGCTCCCCAAGGCAGCACGGAACATGAGTCTGTCCTGCAATGCGTGACATATAAATGATCGACCTGTGGATCCATCTCACGCTATGTGACACCCATCTGTCAGATGGGGACTGGCGTTTGAAGGAACAAGGACATTCCATTTGCCTAATTCACATTTTCTTGATTTCTCCCCCCGTTTCCATCTGTTAATGACCCAGAAATCGATCAAGGTTGGCCACCTTTAAGGACATTCCAAACTGTTTAATGCTCCTTCTAGGAGCAAGAAGTGGAAGTTAGGAACTCATAAACTTTCCTTTGAGCAAGAAAATGTCAGTGCATCCTTTGCGTATTGGGTAAAGTATTAGACCCACCTCTCCCCACCTACGACGTCCGTAACTGATGAGGCTTCGAAGTCGAACTGGCATCCGAAGGAGCAAGGACATTCCATTTGCCTAATTAACATTTTCTCGATTTCCTTGTCTTCACCTACTTTTCTTGCCGATTTGTCTAGCCTCCGCCGAAGGGCGGAGCTAGGAGCAGGAAAAGGAAAGAGGTAAAGAAAAAAAAGGGGTGAAAAATAAGCGATTGGAAAGAGCCGCAGTGGCACTGTGGATAATCACTCTTCTCCAGGTGAGTTAGATCTCTGGCCATCAGTGGCTCCGATCGATCAATTAGCCATGGAGTACGACAGAGAACCTGCGGTGCTGCTGGGCTTTGCGGGCCAGATTTCCGTCAGACAAACGCACAGGTTATCGGCTCTGGTCAGTGAGAGAGCCTCTGACCTGAGCCTCTTGGACTCCGGTAGGGCGGCTGGCCTCAGTTGTGGGGAAAATAGCCACCGGCGATAGGTGAACGGATCAGAGGAGTGCTACCTCTTCAGATGCAGAGCTCCTTGTGCAGGTGTGTGACGCAGTGCAGTGTGTGTAATGCAGTGAAGTGTTTGGACCACAGTGCAGTGTGTGTGTGACATTACAGTGACTCCAGATTTACACTTGCCTCTTCCAGAAAGGGGGAAAATGAAGTTTCATTTTGGATATTTCAAAAAATATTTTCTCTTTAAGATCACATGGTTCAGCTAGCGGTGGTCTTATAGAAGTGGTCTCCATATCTGTAGCTGGTGTGTCTTCAATTGGCCTTTTCCGGTCCATTGACTTCCATTTTAGAAAAGAAAAACTGCCATTGTGACTTTTACACAGCCAGGCTGTAGAATCACCAGGCACATAACAGGAAAAAACACTGCAGTCAAACGCAGGATTTCCAGATGAGGTATTTGAAGATAAATTTAAGCAGGTAATGACCAGGACATTTTTATGTATTTATTAACATTTGCACTGTCACATGGTAAAAATTACTTATTCAGATTCTTCGAAGCTTAAAGGTCACCTCACGTTCTTTAATCGAATTTCATATCGGAGTGGAGCTAGAGGGTAGGTGGCCTCCGAAAGTTTGCAAAGATTACATACCCTCTCGGTAATCGATTGCTTGCAAAAATGTTCAGGACTGCGTAGAAATGTTCTCGTTCTTGCAGCGAATGCTGCTTTCAAAGCCTTTTGAATTTGGCTTGAATACCAAATGCGTACAGTAACGCTGGCGGCTATGGGGCGAGTCCAGTGGACTCATTATGTATTGAAGAGAGGTTTAGCCTAATATCGGTGCATTCACGGATGTCTTTGGTTCAGCCTCGACTGAGTACTGTGGATTTTATTGATTGTTGCTGACTTTATGCCCTCAAAAACATAGCCGGCAGCATCCCGTCACACAGAACACGCTGCCAAACAGGCTATATGTTTCCATGGTTACCTGTTAGCATAGAAGGCTGAATTGTGACCAGTGGCTGGAATTACTTTCTCATCCAGAAGTCTTCTGAAAAACAAACTAATGGACTGATTCGAGCACCGTGGCTGATAAATCTAATGGAATATGTTTGTGTTTGCATACAGTAAATAACCAAAGCATTATATGAGATCAAATTACGTTCACAAAGAATACATTGAATAAAACTACCGTTGCTGCCCCCGACTATGACTCAGTGATATCATTTACTTGTTAGGAGGACTCCATTATCCATTGTCCACCCAGTACTCAGTACTGTCTTCATTTTACTGAAGGACTGTGACGAAAAGGGTCTGACTCATATCCGAAAATCCGAGCGCCCTAATTGGTTTCCCGACCAAGCAGTCGATCAATCAGTCGATCAGTCAGTCGCTCGACCCGTGTATGACATAGCGCTCTACAATCAGGTTTTGTCACGCCGTTTTTACAAGGCTTTTCCCGGTGGAAATTAAAAGCTACATGAAGAAAAGCTGAAGCCGTATTTACCCCCCCCCCCCGACAAGACAAACCGCTGTAAATATGTAGGACACTTCTGGTTGTGTGGATAATCCTTGCACTCTCGGTCGTAATGTAGAGGAGGCCTGTGCCCGGATGCAGATGTCACTGTGCGGCTTTGATTTAGATGCCTTCATTATACTCCGTAGCTCAGTAATTTCATTACCCAAATAAAACCCTGTAATTTAAATGGCAAATAGTGAATCATTCACTCTTTTGCCCTTCAATGTAATTTACTGACACATTTTTAATTACTCCTGTTTTTGGCACAAGGGTTGCCTGACAGAAATAATTTAAGAACTGTAATGGATTTCGAAAGAAAGTGTAACTTTCTCGCTCGTTTTGCCGCGGCCAAACGAGCTAGCCTGCGCCCCGACACCGCCTCTGCACGTCCTCCAGTCCGTTCTTTAGGAATATTGGAGCATAAATATCTGTTAGCGGAGAAACGCATTGACTAATAAAAAGCAACAATTACTCAAAAGGTAATTTTTTTTTTTTTTTCTTACGACCTTCACTAAATCCGTGACTTTATCTGCAGGCCTACAAGCTCCTGCCTATGCGACTGATGTTTCTGAGCTGGGAGTGAGTAATGCTCGTACGCTTCAATTACTCCATTCGCTATGCAGATGCAAGACCTCTAGCACAGTCTCGGGCCCGGTTTGGAGCGTGATTTAACAGACATGTCCTACATTGTAAAGATCCTTACCGCGCTTATTTCATACCTATCTAGCTGACAGGTCTGACTAATTTCTGCTATGTTTTACGCCCCTGTTCGCAAGCGCATTTCCGCCTGCCGGAGGACAGTAAATCTGCACGTGCCAGCACTGCGGCGGGCATGACATTCTTTAAAAATAAAAATTTCCAAATGCCCAGAGGTCGGCACCATCATTCCTCGTTTCAAAAAAAATGTACGGGACTCTATGACAGACGCTAACATTTTTTTTTGCGGTTTTTTCAGTTGATGGTTTTTCCGTTTTTGACGGAATGACCACAGACATAAAAAGTTTTATAGAAAAGTTTACGGACATATTCCCTAACCCAGCCGCTGACCCTGTGCCGTCTTAGTTAATATATAATGCTTTCTTCCTTTTATCGGAGAAACGAAATCCGTTATTTTCTGAGAATTCGACCGAATGAATTATGAAAACGTCGCGGCGGACGCCCGCTTGCCTCTTCGTGAATTTTAATGGAGGAGACGGCTGTGACCGCGTCCTCCCCCGCGTTCCCCTCTGTTCCGTATAATAGGGAACGGGGAAAAAAAACAAGGCAAGTGTAAATGTGTTCCAAGTCGTTTTCATAACATACATACCGGAGAGGACATAACATTCACAGCGACCTCATTCCATTCTGATGTCCCACCAGGAGGTCCTTTTCTGCAAGGCTTTTTCTGGACTGAATATGTCAGAGCACCGAAGGCAGGAAAGCCCTTGACCCCATTGGCCTGCCATACAGTGAGCCAGTCCAATCAGCTAACTGCAAAAGAGGATAATATGCAGTAATCCCCCCCCTATCCGTTTCCCCACACAGCAACATACCCAGCGTTAATTCAACTCTAACAGAGTATATACGGTTTGACTGCAGTCGGGACCACACGTAGCCTACTTTGTAAGGGTTGATTTAACACTGCACATTTTACTGTGTGTGTGTGTGTGTGTGTGTGTGTTCCCCCCTTTTCCCATATCTTTTTCCCTTTCTCACTGTACCAGTTCCCCCTGAAGAAATCCAGCTTGATCTCAACGTACTTTGGTTGAATGGGAGTGTTTTGCTACATTGCCTGCCGTATTACGCTGAGATGCTACGAGATCTTTGCCTTGATCCCGCTGTGTTGCACAGTGACAAGGAATGATACGAGTCCCTGTTGAAGGCTGAAGCTCCATTGTCAGATTAATAGGCAGCCAGTGCTAAAGCTGAAGTTACAAGGCACTCTCTCATGCATTATAAATGGAGAAACCAGGAGTTTTTTGGAGACAACAGAGGAGCCTGAACTTTTGTCCTCACATCAACGTGAATCAAACCTACCTATCAGCAGGAAAAATAAATACCATTTGTTAAAACTTCCCCCAGGGAATGCACTGAAGTTTGGGAAAGCGCAAAACCCAGTCTTACAGAACCAGCTGCTGGCATAAACAGTCTATGCAGTACTGTTTAGGGCCACAACCATCCCTGGACTACAGAATTATATTTTTAATTCAGGAAAGTTTTTAATGGTACAGTATTGTTATTCATGTGTATGTAGCAATTTCTTTCCCCAGTCTGCAATTGCTTCTACCACCCCCACACACATAAAATAAAGGTACCAAATGTATCTAAAAAGGTACAAATACTTGTTGCTCGGGCGGTACCATATAGCTACAGAACATTGTACCCCTAGCCAGCAATATATCATTCATTTGTCCTTTTTTTGCTTGGAAAACATACTCAATTGTACCCAGAGAGAACATGACCATACTTTCTGGGTACATTAGGGGAATTTGATCCTCAAAGAACAAAAATGTACCTCTACTGTCCCTTTATTTATTAAGAGTGCACTACCCACGCCCACCCTTTGGTCCGCGATTGAATCCACCAACCAAACCCCCACCCCACCACCCCCAGCCCCCAGCCCCAGATCCAAAATTCTTCTTTCTCCCTCTCCCTCTTTGGGGAGCCTTGATAGAACATTGATAATGATACAAATCTGACTGGTTTTGCCATTATAGCTAACAAGGGTATAGCAACTACACAAGCCCATGCACTGATGCTAAGCGATGACATTTAATGTGCACGAGGGGCTCTGGAATAGCAGCGATAGGCAAGGCTCATCCTTGGAACGGACTCCCTGAAGGAGAAAAATAGGTCACCCCCGCAGTAATACTGCACGCATCTGATCACAGTTGGTGAAATTCACACTCGGAACTTCAAATGAAATTAAATTCAAATTAAAGTGCACTGAAATAGGTTTTCTTTTAAATAAATAAAAAAATCATATTTTTGAGAAAGATACAAGACAACAATAACTCAGCGAGTAATATAAAACTTGATAAATAGAGTATTTTGGTGGTGAGCGTGAAACATAATTAGTCAGCCAGACAAATTGACTTTTATGTGAAGGTTGTCATAAAATGGCTTGCTTCTAATTAAAATGATTAAAGGTGCGTGCCTTGCAAGGAACCCAGCTACAAGGAAGACCTTGCAAGAGAGACTTGTTCATTGCCAACTAAACAGAACAAAGTGACGGTTCTAATTCCTATTTGCATTTCATATGCTGAGGGGTATGGTATTTGTTTGTAACTGTAATAAGTCAATAATGTGGCAGGCATCTGACATTATGTTTGATATCATTAATGTATTTACGGTGAGCAGATCTGCGTCGACTTCAAACGCATTTGCATTTAAAGGAACCAAAAACAACCCAGCCTGTTTTCTACCTGCACCCACACACTGGTTGTGTGCTCCTCGCCTCTTGTCAAACATGCCCAAATTCAGGAGCCACGCCCTGTCTACCCATGCAACCTGTGCCATTGACTCTAAATAGAGCCCATTGTCACTGGGTTTTTTTTTCATAATATGTGTGTAACCAGTGCATTTGCGGCTACCTGTAGCATAGTGGTTAAGGTAAAGGACTGGGACACGCAAGGTCAGTGGTTCGATCCCCGGTGTAGCCACAATAAGATCCGCACAGCCACTGGGCCCTTGAGCAAGGCCCTTAACCCTGCATTGCTCCAGGGGAGGATTGTCTCCTGCTTAGTCTAATCAACTGCCCATTGCTCTGGATAAGAGCATCTGCCAAATGCCATTAATGTAATCTAATTTGAATTTGCTTAGGGGTTGGATACCTGGACAGCAGTTTTTTAAAATAATAATACATCACTTTTAATTCCCCCCCATTATTTAGTAATGTAAAAAAATAAATGGAAATTGCCGAAGGATAAATTCCACATAGATATTATAAAGTCTTTTTTTCGCACAGAGAGTGGTCAATGTGTGGAATAGCTTGCCAGGTCATGTAGTGGAGGCAGATACACTGGCACTTTATCAAGACCAGGCTTGATAAAGTGCTAGATACTATTTACTATTTAACTAAGCAGTAGGGAAAAGGTAAGCATTGTTGGGCTGAATCTCTCATTATGTTATGTTATATTATATGTTGTGTTGTGTTATGTTATGTTATAAAAACGACCATTTCTGAAACATTCATGCCCATCACATCGTCCTCTTCACTTAAAATGAAAGTCCGTCATGACTGAATGCTGATTCTGACCCCTGCATCGAGCGACCTGATTGGCCAGTTCCACAAATGAAAAGTGGGAAATACAGGATAAGGAAGTAGAAGGCCTCTCCACTATATTTTTCCGCTCACCTGGATTTGCTAATAAGCACAATTCCCCATCCAGGAGGTGGAACTATTTAATCAAGTCAGTTGGCTGAGTTTGCAAGTGGGGGACAGTAAGAGCAGTCGTCTGACCGTCGGTGGGTTGCCGGTTCGATCCCAACCTGTGTGTGTCGAAGTGTTCCTGAGCAAGACACCTAACCCCCAAATGCTCCTGATGAGCTGGTTGGTGCCTTGCATGGGAGCCAATCGCAATTGATGTGTGTGTGTGTGTGTGTGTGTGTTTGAATGGGCGAATGAGAAGCATAAATTGTACAGCGCTTTGGATAAAGGTGCTCTATAAATGTTGTTACCTTTTACGATTCACAGGTGGAAGATACCGCCTCACAGCAAGGAGGTTCTGGGCTCGAATCCCCATCGGCCGGGGCCTCTCTGTGCGGAGTTTGCATGTTCTCCCCATGTCTGCGTGGGTTTCCTCTGGGTACTCCGGTTTCCTCCCACAGTCCAAAGACATGCAGGTTAGGCTGATTGGAGAGTCTAAATTGCCCGTGGGTACGAGTGTGTGAGTGAATGGTGTGTGTGCCCTGCGATGGACTGGCGACCTGTCCAGGGTGTATTCCTGCCTTTCGCCCAATGTATGCTGGGATAGGCTCCAGCCCCCCTGCGACCCTGTTCAGGATAAGCAGGTTCAGATAATGGATGGATGGATGGAGGTGGAAGATACGCTAGGCAAGACTTTGTAACCCATAGAATTTCCTGCTCTGCTATTCTGAAAGTGAGAATCGGCATTTTGCAATATTTATCGATGGAAAAATGACAGATAAACAACGGTGAAACAATTAGGCACAGGGAAAAAAAATCACACCAAGCAAAAATAATGCCACACTGGGATTTTTCTTTTTAGATCATATTGATCTTCAATAAACAAAACAAATGGCATTTAGTAGACTCACCACCAGACATGATTTCTGCATGTTTTTTGGGCCGTGTAGATGCAGATAATATTTTTAAAATTATGATGAAATAAATGAGAGTGTGTGACAAAAACCAAGCTAAGTAAGTACCGGGGGGAAAATCAATTGTGAGGCACATTATTGGAGCCCTGTAGTGAACAGGAGAGCAAGGCTATGGGGACTCGGAGCAATAAAAGCAGACGGCTCACATTAGAGAGAAAGATTGGGTGCCAGAAGAGAAGGAAATGGGATTATGAAATTGTCCCGAAGGCAAATGAACATCTTTCAAACGCATTGCTTGTTTAGAATCAACCGAAGAAAAAAAAAATATATTACGCAGAGGGCCAATACTTAGGATTTGTGACAATGACCAGGCCGAGAAATTAGAGAGTTTGTTGTTATTATGTTTGATTAGTATTATTATGATGACTTTTTTTTGCGGAAATCATTAAACACAGTTAAAAGAATAACGTGGAGCTGCTCCGTTGCCCGGTTGGAGGAAAGGAAGATAATCCTGCAGTTCACATCTGCTGCCTGTCCCTGCTATTGCATTTCTGTTTCTCTTTGAAATGCACAAGCAGCCAGATCCTTCCTGACTCTTTTTGCTTGATGTCTGACCGCCTGCTTTCTGCATGCTAACGAGAAACTCCCGGCTTAAACCAAGAGCCTCCTGAGGAGGATCTTCAAAGCTGCAGGAAGTGGTTTGGGGAAGGGGGGAAGGGGGGAAGGGGGGACGGGGGGGGGGGGGGGACAATTAGCGTCGGACCAGACCGAGAAGTGCGTGGCCACCGCTAACAAAAGAACCGTAGCGTTTTTTTCCCACGGGGATCGTTCACGCCGTTAACCTATTAGTGTCACGCGTTCGCATGAAAGTCGTCTAATTTCCCCGTCTGCCTTTTTCCTCAGTCATGGCAACAGAACATTCAGACTCAGTTCATTAGACACAAATGCGGCGGGGAACTTTATTTAATATTTTATTCTGCGGCACTTCAGAGGGTTGTTAGAATTCCGCGCCGCTCCTGAGCGCATCTAACGCGGTCAAGCGGCTGAACCGATCGCGCCGGATCAAGGAATGGGCTTAAAAACTCTCATCTGGGTTCTGGTCAGTCCAGGCCCAACTCGAATGCATTAAAAAGTCAGTTAATTATTCAGTGAATGATAATAACTAATATTACTACTCCCCTAGCATGAGTTCAGAAGAACCACTGGTTATGTACAGGGCTTAGATTTTTACTCATTTTAAAATCTGAATTGGTAAGGTTTTGTGAAGATCCTGTCATAAGTCTTGTGTCTATTCATCTGACATCAGACCCGAGAAACCAGGTGCGGTGAGTTATCTGTGTAATTAACTGCCGTAATTGATCAATTAACTGCAGAGTAACAACAAGCCCACACCAAGACCAGGGGCTCATTCTCCTTTTTTTATCTTTTACTGGCTCCTGATCCAGAAATCGACCGAGGTCCGCCATCTTTAACGACATTTCAACCTGTTAAATGTTCCTTCTTGGAGCTAGAAGTAGAGGTTCCGAACATAATCCTCTGCGGAAGTACGTTTGCCTAAAACGTGACGTATAAACGATCGACCTGCGGGTCCGCGTTTCCCCGTCTACCACGCATACGCCACGCCTGTAACTGATGTGTCTTCAAACTGACGTTTGAAGGAGCAAGGGCATTCCATTTGCCTAATTCATGAGTCTCGATTTCATTTAATCTTTTTCCTTTATCTCTTCCTAGCCTCTCCTGACGGGTGGGGCGACGGGCAAGAAAAGGAGAAAAGAAAAGGGAATAGAGGAGAGGTATCGGAAAGGGATTGGAATGAGCCCCAGGAGTGAGAGCTCATGTAAACATGTTGTCTTGGTGATGCTCACTATCGTTATGGCAACACACCATTACTTGACACTGAAGCATTCCGAGCTGACACCAGCCTGGCCAAAAACAGAACGACTGCTCCATTTCATGTGGAGTCTCAGCTCTTTGAGTGTTAGGGCCACACACACACGCACACACACACATACATACACGCACACATACACACACACATACATACACGCACACATACGCACACACGCACACACACATACACACACATACATGCACACACACACACACACATACACGCACACACGCATGCACACACACGCACGCACACATACACACACGCAGACACACACGCATGCACACACACACGCATGCATGCACACACACATACACACTCACACACACACACACATGCACATACATGCACACACACACACACATTCACGCACACGCACACACACACACACACATTCACGCACACGCACACGCACACACACACACACACACACATGCAAATACACACACACACACACATTCACGCACACACACACACTCACACTCACACTCACACACACACACATACACGCACACACACATGCACATTCACGCACACACACTCACACTCACACACATCACATACACGCACACACACACACTCACACCCACACACACACACACACTCACACTCACACACACACACACACATACACGCACACACACACATACACACACACTCACACACACACACACACACACACTCACACACACACACACACACACACACATTCACCCTGAATTGGAGGTTTTGGACAGCTTGCGGTGTGCGTTACTGTAGCTCCTTGACATCAGAAAAGCTTTATAGATGATATTCACAGGGCACAAATTGCACCTTCATTTTCAGAAAGTAATTCTCCTGGCTTTCACATGATGAAAGGCATAGGCTTTTATCATAAAATTAATGTAGGAATGTAAGTCTCAGGTGACAAAAGTCAAACAACTGGTTGCAAATGAGAATATTCCAGAGGTCACCTTAAAGCGCTTATGCTTTGTGCAGCCTTTCCTACTCCCTCGCCGACCTTAAGCTTTGCCAGCTGTTTCATGTCCATCAAATTTTCAATATGTTTGTTCGTCCATGAGCCTTTTTCCAAGCTTTTCACCTTTAGCCGACCTGCGTACGCCAGATTCGCAGCTTATACCCCGTCGCCTGAGAGCTGAGACTATAACGCTTTCTATCAGACCTGACACGGAGTCTCATTTTCCTAGAGAATGTGTTTTTTATATTCAGTTCTGCTCTCGCAGGAAGCCAAAACGTGAAAAGAAGCGCAGATGTTTGACTTTGTCCCAGAGACAGATGCAATGTACTCACTGTAACCGTAATCATGAATATGCGTATACGCACACACACACGTGCATGCTTCTGTACATGCTTGCATGTAAGAAATAAAGTCTCTTGAATCTTGAACACACACACACACACATTTTTACATTACACATACACAGTACATTAACACAATTCCTGTTCACGCCCCCCCCTCACCTACAGTCACCAAATTCATAGGTCTTACTCGATTTGTTTGCCAACTAATCAGGATTCACGATCTACACAGTATCAAAGAGACTCACCTGTGGCTAAACCCAAGTATATGGCCATGTAGGTTTGGAGAGGCCCTGTGGTTTAGTTTCTAAAGATGTTTTCTGACCTGGGGGAGAGGAGAAAGACCAGGCTCTCTGCCAGGAGGCTCAGGGCGAACGGGCCCTTCTGCGTGGGCTCTTACTCCTGTGACCACCTCGCTTATTTGTGGTGGAAAAAGGTGAGATGTGGTGGTTAGAGCCTACGAGATAAACCTCTGTCTAGACACAGATCAACCTGTTATATTTCCACTCATGGTGCCAGATGAGTTTGGGGGGGGGTGGGGGTGGGGGGGTGGGGTGGTGCGAGGGGAAGCAAAACAGGAACTCCTTCTCTGATGTGCCAAATAACTCAAAAACAAATGGTTAGGAAAATGACATCAGGGATGTGTTGAGTAATACTCTGTATAATAAGGTATTTCAACAAATGATAAATGAATATTCCTCCAGCAAAATGTGCATATGTTTCTCCCCGGTCCTGCACAGGCTGTTTTTCTGCCAGGACGAATGAATCACCCCGTATTTTGTGCTTTTAGTACAAATTTGAGGCTGAATAATTTGGCGGTTCTTTACGACGCGCACAGTTTTACTGTCAGGTCCCTTTCCGTATAATGCGGTGAGGGGCTGTAAATCGCTCTAACAGGTGTTGTGTTACATTTACCGCTGTGTTGTGTTGGCATTAGCTTAGCTGACAGCCACTATGGGCTGTGACACTGAGGACTTGTCATAGTCTCCGCTCCTTGCCCAAGGCTTTGTACGCGCACCTCTTTAAGCCTCTGTGGCAG
This sequence comes from Conger conger, assembly GCF_963514075.1. Taxonomy (NCBI): domain Eukaryota; kingdom Metazoa; phylum Chordata; class Actinopteri; order Anguilliformes; family Congridae; genus Conger; species Conger conger. Next base: position 8,143,701 of record NC_083760.1, on the reverse strand, counting down.
AGAAGCAGAGGCTGAATCCTTAAGCGCGAACGTGTCTCGATGACAGGGCAGGGGAGGTGTGAGTGCTGGAGATATGGGGGGGGAAGTGTAAGCACAAGCCGGGAAACAGAAGCGCACGAAAACCTGTCCTGAGGCTCCAAGCATCCTTCTGCCCACTGCTGGCTCCAACACTCTCCCCTCGCCTCAGTGTCCCCCTGGCCTGCTGGAGAATGCTAATTGATATGGTGGGGAATTATGTCCTGTAGCAAAAATAGAGAGAGGGGTTGAGAGAGAGAGAGAGAGGGGTTGAGAGAGACAGAGAAAATGAGAGAGATACAAAGAGAGAGAGAGGGGGGAAAGAGATACAGAGAGATAGAGACGGGGGCGGGGAGAGAGACAGGGAGAAAGAATGAGAGAGAGAGACAGACACACTTTGGATGTTCCATTATTGGACCCATAAAAATCGAACATTAACATAAAACCTACCCCGATCCTTTATTATGGCGAGACTTTGAATTGAGGAGCAAGGACATTCCCTTTTCCTAATTCACATTCGATCTCCCCGTCTTTTTCTAGCTTCTCCCAATGGGTGGAGCTAGGGGTAGAAAAAGGAGCAAGGAAAAGAAGAGGAAAAAATGAGAAAAATAAGTGATTGGAAGGAGCCCAGAGAGATAGAGAGAGAGAGAGCGAGAGAGAGCGAGAGGGAGGGGGGTGAAAGTGGGAGATTGAGAGGGGGAGAGAGAGAGAGAGAGGGGAGAATGGGAGGGGGAGAGAGTGGTAGAGGGAGATAGCGAGAGGGAGGGCGGCGAGAGAGGGAGAGAGGGGGAGAATGAGATAATGCGAGAGGGGGAGAGAGAGGGAATAGGGGAGAGAGAGGGAGAGGGAGATAGGGAGAGGGAGGGGGCGAGAGAGGGAGATAGAGAGGGGGAGAGAGAGCAAGAGGGAGAGAGAGAGGGGGAGAGAGAGAGGGAGTAGGGGAGAGGGAGAAAGTGAGAGGGAGGGAGAGGGGAGAGAGGGAAAGGGGAGATAGAGATAGGGAGTGGGGGAGAGAGAGGGAGAGGGGGTGAGGGAGAGAGCTGGAGAGGGGGGAAAGAGGGAGGGAGAGAGAACAAGAGGGAGAGAGAAAGAGAGGGAGGGAGAGAGAAAGAGAGAGAGAGGGGGAGATCGAGAAAGGGAGGGGGAGAAAGGGGGGAGAGAGGGAGAGAGTGAGAGGGGGGTGAGAGGGAGAGAGCTGGAGAGGGGGAAAGAGGGTGGGAGGGAGAGAGAGAGAAAGAGAGAGAGCCAGGGATCATGATGAGAAACACTGCCTGCAGCTGAGGCACATCTGGTGGCTTGTGGGTAATTTTGAATTTGGGCCAAACAAAAACAAGGGGGAATAAATGGTGATAGGATGCATTTTCAGGTCCCAGAGAACAGAGCACTTTCCGGAAGCCCCCATTTTCAAACAATGCTGCCATTGTTTGTGGCGTACTCTAGACAGGTGTGATGTTTCCATGATCTGTGTGATCAGAACAGAATGTTGCGTAGATTTGTTTGTGTTACTTTTTATCTTGTTAATGTTTAATTTACTGTAAGAGGAAATTCGGTGGAGCACGGTAAGAAATTGAAAGCACAAATGCAAATGATTTTCAGGCTTGTGGTTTCGGCCTACAGAATTTAAACTCCAGAGGCTTTAATTTAAATTCAGACTTAAAGCAGTTTTACAGATGTGTTAGACATAAATATATAAGCAATGTTTGCCAACAGGTAAATCACATTTCTGAGGCTGTGCGTGTGTATGTGCTTTTCTGTGTGTGTGTTTGTGTGTGTGTGTGTGTGTGTGTGTGTGTGTGAGAGAGAGAGTGCCATTTCTGATCACCAGGAATGACACCAACAGTTTTCAGGTTTGCTAAAGCGGGATTATAAAAAATAAACATAAGCGCATTTGCTCTCATTTGTCGATGTGTAGAAACATTTGAAGTCACCTAATGCCCGTCAGGCTTACAGCTTTCACACTTCTGTCTAATAGGCTTGCGGAAAGTACAGTGAAAAGGCAAACATATTTAATTCCGCCCTGACGCAGCGAGCTTTGACATATGTCCACGGTCACAGGACAGGCCGTATCGAAGCGTGGACATGAGAGATGACACCCCCCGACTGAAACGGAACCAATCTCCGCTCCTTCAGTTTCCCTGACGGCCTAATCTATGAGCGCCGTTCAGATGCCAATAGACAAATGTGACCAATGAGGTGCTCCATCTCAGACCCGCTGTTACGATCCGGGTAGGGTTCATTAGACACAGGTCGGCCAATCGGTTAATGCGCGGTCGGGGTGGGGCGGGGGGGGGGCGGGTTGAGACGGTATCTGGCCTCATCTCTCTCTCTCCCTCTCTCTCCGCAGACCCCGTGAGTGTTTCGCCTCATTATTACGGATGTTAAACCGAGATTCAACCTTGGGCGTCGGAAGTGACTGATGTTGGTTTTTTGGGGGGGGAGTGGAACGCGTGCACGTGATGAATAATTTAACGGGGTTTCATTGTGATGCCTCCGCCGTCTTTATGGCCTGCTGCTACGAAGGAACGCGGCGTCAAGAAGCTCCTCGCTGCGGGTACGTTCATCTGGTCTTCATTTTCCGGCTGTCTGGAGCATATTCATCACAGAAGCTCATCACACAGTACATAGGCGTCTTGCGAGGATGTTGAATATTTTATGAAGTCATCTTCAGCTACATGATATCGGTTCATTCCCCCGGTTAGCGTTTGTGTTTCGTCAGCCCATCGGAAGCCATCAAACGCCCTCCAGGATGAGGGTTTAAACACACTGCAGGAGAGAGGAGAGAGAGAGGGAGGACTTTCATGAGAAGGGAAAGCCTCAGTCTAATTTCCTGTGTTTCCGAATGTAAAACCCACACAGTTTTATTCCACAGCCTCAGCCTGAACCACCACAGAGGCATTTTACGAGGGAGAGAGACGTTTGTTTTTTTTTCAGGTCTTGAATGTGCTTTTTGGTTTTCTTTCTTTTTTTTTTTTAGGTCAAGTGGCAACGGTGCTGGGATTGAGAGAGATTTCTTCGGAGAGATGCTGAATTCCTTATGAGATAGCCGGCAGACAAGCACAATACGGCACTGGGACCACTGTCACTTTTAAGATTTTTCTCTGGCAGAACAAGAGCAGGGACAAAAGGTGGAGTGAACTACAAGTGAAAAGGACAAAAAAACCACCCCATGACTCTCTCTCTCTCTTTACTAAAATAAGAACAGTCTTCACACACTCGCAAATTGTATTTATTCATTTATTTCACAAGGTCAATACGCATTCGTAACATTTCTGTGACCGCACCGCAGTCCTTCCAATCCTTCCAGTCGCTTTTATCAGTAGTGCTTTAGCTGTATGTCTGTCCCATTGTGCGGCATCAGTAGTCCTTTAGCTGTATGTCTTTCCCATTGTGTGGCATCAGTAGTCCTTTAGCTGTATGTCTTTCCCATTGTGTAGCATCAGTAGTCCTTTAGCTGTATGTCTTTCCCATTGTGCGGCAGCCTGTAGCATAGCCCTCATTGCTCCAGGAGGGACTGTCCCCTGTTTCGTCTAGTCAACTGTAAACTGCTTTGGATGAAAGTGTCACCTAAATAACTATGATGTAATGTAAACCAGAATACAGAGAGAACATGCAAACTCCACACAGAGAGGATCCAGGACGGCTGGGACTCGAACCCAGAACCTCCATCGTGCGAGGTATCTGTGCTAACCACTGTGCCACTGCATAAGTGACGTCCGCTCCAATACTGGGTAAGGAACTAATTGGTTTGAACTGTACCAATCTGTGTCCAAATCAGCACACTCATTATTGAGTGGGCTCGTGAGATCACTGGATGAGGAAATTAAGTGGGCGAAATTTTCTATATATGTAGTCTAGTCTAGTCCAGGATTATTATTATTATCTTTATTATTTGTTGAGTATATTTAGGTTGCATTCCTGTCCCTGAAGTAAACAGTCATTTTTCTCACGTAAATATGACGCATGACTTCATTTTAAAATGAGGCTCAGCTTCACTGTTGTTTTTCTTCAACAACAACAATGACGCGTGAGCATGGTCCTCTTCAGACACTTCCAGAGTATGGTTGGAAAATAGTATGGATGATATTTTTCACATGCTGCCCATCGTGTACTAAAAATAGGCACTAAACGGTAGTAGACAGCACATAGGAGGCAGAAACACAGGGTTTTCAAGACCAGGCTTGATACGGTGCTAGATACTGTCTTGCTTTTAGGCAACTAGGAGTAGGGAAGGATAGGCGGCACGGATGGTGCAGTGGGTAGCACTGCCGCCTCGCAGCGAGGAGGTCCTGGGTTCGAATCCCCGTCGGCCGGGGCCTCTCTGTGTGGAGTTTGCATGTTCTCCCCGTGTCTGCGTGGGTTTCCTCCGGGTACTCCGGTTTCCTCCCACAGTCCAAAGACATGCAGGTTAGGCTGATTGGAGAGTCTAAATTGCCCGTAGGTATGGGTGTGTGAGTGAATGGTGTGTGTGCCCTGCGATGGACTGGCGACCTGTCCAGGGTGTATTCCTGCCTTTCGCCCAATGTATGCTGGGATAGGCTCCAGCCCCCCTGCGACCCTTTTCAGGATAAGCGGGTTCAGATAATGGATGGATGGATGCATGTTGTGTTATGGTCCTTTGAGGACACAGTAGTGGCTGGTTTTTGACACAATGATGGGGGCTCCCATCATTTTATATTCATTAATGAGAAAAAATAAATTCTGAGCTTAGTGCTCAGTGGACCACACTGACAAAAAAGATCTTTGCCTTGGTTTAGTGAGCACTGTCTAAATGATTAAATATGGAAGAGACCAAGTTCAGCGCATTCATACTTACTATACTGTCGCTGTCGAGGTGGATACATAAACTAAAACGGACGCAGTATGAATCACGCTGAGTTTGGGCTATAATGTCCTCATTACGGAGATGTTTGGAGGTGAGGTTTCCTTCCCCGTTGGAACATTGTTCTCTCTCCAAAATATATTTCCCGCTTGACATGATGTCATTAAAGTCTAATTACAGGGTTCTGCAGCATTCTTCAACCACTTCTTCCTGGAGGCCCGATTTTGTTTTAATAATTGTGCCTACCTGCCAAACATTGCCCATATATTACTAATGAAACACTGTGTGGATAGGATGCATTGTACAGCTCTGTAGATTAGTTGTTATCCCGAGTGTGCAAACCAAGCTAAGGAAACACGGTCTCACAATTTCGCTGCCATTTAGTGGCTATGTTCTAACACTGACAAAACACTCTAGCAACATCGTGAGAACATTTTGTTGTTAGCCGGGTATGCGCTCTGTAACAAGTCATCTGCTTTTTACAAACCTGTACAACACGGCTCATCGGTCACTACTGCGTGATATGCTGTCACTGTGCAGTGAACATATGGACATAGTTCTTCTCAGCGATCTAAGGGTCAAGTGTACAGTGATGGGAGACTGTACTCGGATATCACCGGCCTACTACAGTGTCACAAAAGTAAGTAAGAACTGTCTCCTGTGTGATGTCTCGGCGCTATCTACCAGATTGTCAGTTTCGCCAAGGCGGCATGACAGCTGCTCGCTAATGTGTCACCTGAGTCCCGCTATCATCCGCGAAAAATGGCGGGAAAAAAAAAGCGTAGCGACAGCCCGCTCTAATTCGACAAAAGTCTGGAAGCTTCCGCCCGCCGCAGTGTCACCTGGGTGTGACAGGCCTAATGCCGTAATGCCAGATCAGAGAGAGGCTGATCCTGTCTCCTTGGCAGAGGTTAGCCGCCGTGATGTCTGTCACGCCTAAGCCCTGGCGGCGGGAGTCGGGCGCAGTCGAGTCGGAAACGCGGAGGTCCGCCGCGCGGGGAGTCCGGTGAGCTCGCGTGGGGCTCTCTCCGTGTCACTCCCGCCGACTTGGGCTCGGCTACAAAGAGATGGCGCTAACCGGGGGTAGGACGTTGAAGTCTGCTACATGAAAAGCTCTCCGCACGTCTACACGGCACCCCCTGATGAACACGCTATGAGCACTGAACTGCAGAGAGCTCTGTCTGGAAAGTGTGGGAAACCGCCAATGATTCCGTTCGGTTCATACTGTATGTGTGTGTGTGTGTGTGTGTGAGTGTGCTGTATACCGTTGGCCTCTTTTGATTCATGACACAAAGAGAAAATGACATGAATTGGGAATACAAATGCCCTGGCTGTCTCGCTACCAAACGTACACTGTACTCAATGAGCGGGTGGACTCAAAATGGCTTCTCCTCAATCATTCAAGCGAAACGAGGTCTCCTCCTGGCACCGACCGAATGAATGGAGAGTGCCAGGAGGAAACTTGTGTTCCTCCCCGGTCAAACATCCGTCTTTCCCGGGGAAGGGGGGTGACACAAAGAGTGGTGACCGGGAAACCCTACGAGTTAAGGAATGGGAATCTCACCAAGGCGCCGGGACAACAAGATGATTTATGGACCGCCCCAGATTCCCAGGGGGGAAACAGGCTTTTGTAGGAACATATCTGACCATAATTTATCAATCCCCCAAGTCCCACCTCCGCAACTCCCACCTTCGTGCCTTTGTCATGTGCGCAGGTTCAAAGAGCGATGATCGAGTGGACCTTAATGGGATCAGGAAATGTGTGGAGATTTGTTAAACACGGAGGGCGCACATGTAATGTCTATCCATTAACAGAGGGCAATTGAAAGTCATCTATGACCCTTTAAGACTAAGCATGGTAATTGAAATAAAAAAATATTGAATTAACACTGGAAATTTAACTTTGTAGTTGTTATAAAAACCAAATGAGCCTTTATGCTCATTTGCTGTTTATAAATGACAGGTTTTGTATACATAAGATGTAAATTTAAGAAGCCAAGTTCACCCAAGTTCCTGGAACTGAATTTAGTATTTCTATCGATAATTATTTTCACTGGGAGAGCATGCTGTTCTATTCTGAAGTCAATATTTCATCTCCTTGACTCTTTAATTTGGACATTTGTATTCATATAATGTGCGTTATATTTACGTTTAAATGCTTATTTATTTATACATTAACTTGATTACCCCTGTATAGCCTCCACAGCATGCATTGCGAAAGAGGCAAGAACACACTCAGCAGTTCATCACAGGGCACACACACCATTCACTCACACTCATACCTACACACACACACACACACACACCATTCACTCACACACTCATACCTACACACACACACACACACACACACACACACACCACATTCACTCACACACTCATACCTACACAGACACACACACACCATTCACTCACACACTCATACCTACACACACACACCGCTCACTCACACACTCATACCTACACACACACACACACACACACACCGTTCACTCACACTCATACGTACACACACACCATTCACTCACACACTCATACCTACACACACACACCATTCACTCACACACACACACACCATTCACTCACACACTCATACCTACACACACACACACACACCATTCACTCATACTCATACCTACACACACACTATTCACTCACACACTCATACCTACACACACACATCGCTCACTCACACACTCATACCTACACACACACACCGCTCACTCACACACTCATACCTACACACACACACACACACACACACCGTTCACTCACACTCATACCTACACACACACACCATTCACTCACACACTCATACCTACACACACACACACACACACACACACCATTCACTCACACACACACACACCATTCACTCACACACTCATACCTACACACACACACACACACCATTCACTCATACTCATACCTACACACACACTATTCACTCACACACTCATACCTACACACACACACCATTCACTCACACACACACACACACACACACACACACACACACACACCATTCACTCACACACTCATACCTACACACATGCACCATTGACTCACACTCATACATACACACACACACACACACACCATTGACTCACACACTCATACCTAGACTATGGGCATCATACCTAGGTGGCAGCCAAGAGACTTGTGGCTACGTTGTTGGACTGGGACCTAGAAGGTTGGTGGTTCAAACCCCATGTGTAACCTCAAGAAGATCTGTGCGGCTGAGGGCTCTTCAGCCCTTGAACAATTCCCTTAACCCTGCATTGCTCCAGGGGGGATTGGACCCTGCTTAGTCAAATCAACTGTAAGTGGCTTTGCATAAAAGTGTCAGCTGTCATTTTAAATGTAGACTCTCCAATTAGCCTAACCTGCGTGACTTTAGACTGTGGTAGGAAACGTGTACCCAGAGTACCGAGAGGAACAGACAGAACGTGCAAACTCCACATAGAAATGCTCTGCCTCATGAATAGATCTTCTAGCTTTGAGGCGATCATGATATATGATCGGGGCGGCCTGTAGCGTAGTGGTTAAGTTACATGACTGGGACACGCATGGTCAGTGGTTCGAATCCTGGTGTAGCCACAATAAGATCCGCACAGCCGCTGGGCCCTTGAGAAAGGCCCTTAACCCTGCATTGCTCCAGTGGAGGATTGTCTCCTGCTTAGTCTAATCAACTGTACGTCGTTCTGGATAAGAGTGTCTGCCAAATGCCAATAACGTAATGTAATATACTGCACCAGCACTACCGTACCTCTACACACACTTGGCATGCACACATATTCCAAAATCGTTTAAATACAGTATGAATAATGCATCTGGTAATCAGTGATATTTATCATGCTGATATACATAGAAGACCGACTTCTTTGACCAAATGCTTTGGTTAACAACAATGTCTTCAATGCAAACCCATTCATAGTGTCTCCATGGTAGATGTGGCTGTGCGTACATTGCATGTGTGTTTTCGAGTTTTCAGGTACGTGCATGCATTCGCTTGTGTGTGCTTCTACTTGTCTGTCTGGGCATGTGTCTGTGTTCAGTTGCATTTCTGTGCTTTAGTTGATTTACATGATAAGACAGCCAGTTGTGGGCAAGCTCTCCATAAACACTGCAAATACAGTTAATGACCCCAACCCTCCAGGCGCACGATAAAATATGCAGTATCCTTTGAATCGTGCGTAATGAAAACAGGGTAGCCTGGTCTCCAAGGAGCAAGCAGCACAAGGAGCTCATTTCATCAGTGCAAACCTCTGGAGATTGCGCGATTTTCAGAATCCACGGGTTATGGACTGCGGTGGCAGAACCGCCTGGAGGGAAGCCGAACGGATAAAGTCTGACCAAGACGCAGTTATGGCAATATGGAATCTCTAGGCTAAAGGCAATTCGATACAAACCGAATCTGTTTTGAACGTAATATAAAAACGAAGCAGAATCAGCACCCGGTTTCGCTGATGATGCCTTGTTAAGGACAATAAAGAGGTGGAAAGTGCCAGCCTTCATTTCGGGACAGTCAATCTCCCGATAGATCCACTCGATTGACAACGGGATGTGTGGCTTCACTCGTCGAGAGGACGAGTTATATCATATATCACAGAGTCTGGCAGGGTTGTCAATAACAACGACGAGCCCACGTAAATAACTCATTCATAAAGTTCAATTTAGAGCAACAGACCTGTACTCATTCTGAAATCAATATAAGAACCATACCAAGCTTTCTGCCGCGGCAAAGCTGCATGCTGTTCAAATTAGCGTTGCTATTCAACCTTCACTCCCTCTAAGACTGTAGCTCTGCTCCAGTGACACTTATGGCGAACCCCGCGCTTACTGTGTTGAATTAATGGCCAAATGCTCTTTGTCAACAGATCGATCCGCTAATCAAATTGTAAGTCCTCACAACACTGTAGCATTGCAAAGGGGAACCTGCTATTTAACCAAATGCTGCTCATATTTGAAGACACATCAGCACTGCACATTCTCAAACAAAAATGGTTCCGTAAGGAACCCAGTGATTCAACAGAAGTAGGACGACCCTATTTAGTTCAAGGGTTCTTAGTTCATCACACCTGTGATAGAAGATCCAATAAAGAAAGTAGAGAACTAAATAACTAAAAAGGGTTCCTATGTGGAGATAAGCCAAAGAGTGTAGCGATCGGAATGACGTCCACACAATGGACACTGTAAAAGATGAAAGACGACATCTACCGAAAACAAGTAAGGCAACAGATTACAAATATTATTTTTCAATAAATATAATTTAGGAATTCAATCAATTGGTATAACACATAATATTATTGATTAATCTGTTAATTTGCGTTAATTGCATTGCGTAAATAAGGGTGTCATTTTTTTACATTGCAGTTCAGGGCGCCTGTCGAATGGTAATGGCAGCGTTTGTACACAGCTTTAGCTAAGTACATTTAGTAACAAAAGTAGTGGAAGTCAAACTCTGAAAAATGTTTGGTCATCAACTCCCCCACCCCCAAATCGGAATGCAATATTCCTCAAGCTATTGTGATAGGGCGGGTTTACCAAAAGGATAATTGAGCCTAAATCCAATTTAATAAGTCATTAATTTTTATTAAAAAAATGTAACACTGTGAAAGTATGAACGAGTTAGGCTAATTGTTTTATTCATAATAAAATAGAAATCGGATGTGTGATCTGCCTTTCACGCCATCTAGCGGACAAAAATATATTATATATATATATAAAAAAGAATAAATACAAAATAAAAACAAACCTTTTTTGCAGTTTTAATTCGTTGAAAACTTATATCCATATCGCGGCATTCTTTACAGACGGGCAAGACCCCACAAAAAATACTTTGGACGAATTATTCAATAATTGGTTAAGATTTATTGGTTGTTTCTGTTTCAGTCGAATGTAAGTGTATTTCAAGTGCATTTAAGCCAATATAAACATTTGGGACATTGTGCAATTTGTGTGTTTATATCCAAATAAAGATCAGCTTGTGTCTTTGAACTTCTGGGTCTGAACTTGCCTAGTCAAGTGCGTTGGTATGCAAAAAAAAAAAAAAAAAAAAAAAAAATATATATATATATATATATATATATATACTCAAACTAATTTCCATATGCTAGTCCTGGTCTGACTAAAACGAATATGATGATTTAAAAATAATATACAATTGACTTACTGAAATGTGGTACCTGTAATTTGTCAACTGTGGTTTACTTAATTGTATTATGATACACGAACCCCACCTTCAAAAGCCCTGTAGGTCGCACTACAAATTTCAGAAAACATAAGAAAGGGAAACATATTTTCCAACAGCAATAGACAGGTGATGTTGGATTTGAGTAACTTCCTGTCCATTTGCTTTAGATGTACCGCGTTTGTCCTCAGAGAGCAATACTGGGGCGTAGGGGACAGCCCTAGTGACACATTCAAATAAAAGCAGTGGTTGTCCTTTTTCGGCACCCCTCGCCCTTCCAATTTTTATGCATCTTGCTCTCGGCGCTAGCCTAGCCTATGTGAGACCAGCCGAATCACGAAACTCCTGTCAAGGAATTTACGACAAGGCAGAGAGATGCGCCAGAGTATGAACTGAACCATTTGTGTGCGCGGATTCATTGATATTCATTAAGGACGGATTCCAGAATGGCACTGCCTCGCAGTCTGCAAGCTAAATCTGGATGTGATTCGGGCACTTTATAGAGCTTTGCCACACCATAGAAGATATGGCTCCGTAATTTCCGAAAAAAAACCCCCAAAAAAACCTCAGAAGGCTCATTTGGTACATGAACGAAGATGCTTGTGTGGGATACATACAGTCTCAAAATCGGGGCAACAGCCTGGCGCTGACGTCAAAGGGATGTAGAAGTGAGTTTACGATCGGATATATAGTATTTGGAACGTGGAAGCGATGTCTGATGCAGAAAAGACGCATCCACGGTGCTGCGGTGAAGACTACAGCCATTCGAAAGAATAAATCGAAATAAAAAAAGGAAAAATCCGTCCTGGCAGGCGAAACAGGTGAGATATAAAAAAGATCAACGTCATATGCGCACAATTTTTGGATAAACATAAAGTTACGCTTGACGTCAACCAACTCGCAACTTAGCTAAGCTAATGTGATTCAACGTTGGTAGTGGATGTAATTATATTAAACTTAAACGTTTGCACTCACACGAGTGCGGTTTTTTTTTTTTGTCGAGCATTTGGGTCGAAGGGATACGAGCTTCACTGGCGGAGTCTTTGGGAGATTTTGAGGGCAATGCGTGCTACTGCTTCCATTCGCTGACAAACTACTTGTATTTCTACCACTGTGCCACGAGACAGACACAAGGATCCTTTGACGAACACTGGCGAAGACCGGGGAGGAATATCAAACAGCGTGTTTCAATAAGCGGACCGGTGGGTGCATGCACACTACAAACGGGAGAAAAAAAACTTGTGAAGGAAAGATGCCACGTACCCATGGCAGGAAAGGGGGAACAGCGGTAGGCAGCGCTTTAGCAAAACAAAATTGAAACGAGCACATATACAATCGGGCGCAGTGGCAATAGGCGACTGTTTAGCCTGCATGATCATTGATTTAGGATTGGATTTTGTTCTGCGTGCGTGGAGGAGACACAAACGGTGAGAAAAGCAACATCAGCGCCCAAAACAATCCGGATAAAAACCATGACGACAGGGAAATTTTACTTGTTTATTTTATCTGCGGCTTTTCTAGCCGAACTGCGGTGTGTCTCGCAAAAGACCACAACGGGGGAAACTCTCCCTACCGCCGGGTTCATCAATAACAGTGGGGATACTAGCAGCAAAAAGGACACCAACCAAACCTACAATTCCAGACTTAAGAGGAAAAATCTGTCGGTGGATTTCGCAATCCCTGCTCTCTTGCGGAACTACCTGTCTGTTTTCGTAAAGCGCCCGCTGAACGGGGATTGCCGAAATTTTAATGGATGCTATTCGGTGCGGTCTAACTTGAGGATGCACTGCATACCTTTGCAAAAAATCGTATCTAGTTTACTTGAGACAAATTTGGCGGAATCGGACGGTTTAGAGAAGGAGAATGTCACGGGCACTGGACAGCTCCCTTTCAGGCACAAGCGACCGCTGTCCAACGTTCTGAATTTGGGGTTGGCTCGAAAAACTAACCAAGTTGTCGTAGAGGTGGGGGAAGAACTGGTCCGGACGTTGTGCGGTGGACTGACAAGCGAAGATGATGCCCCGTTTTCTTTCATGGAGCTGGACCTCAGCAGCATTTTGGAATGGTGGCTTGGAGCCGAAGGGGGCAGGCTGAGGGTCCGGATCATGCCCGAGAAACGAGCGCAGGTTCCGGGAAAGGAAGAGAAGTACTCAGCCGCGATCAGAGCGGCAGATCCCCGCCTCTTTCTTGAGATCGCCTCCCGTGGTAAGACACACTTTTCATTCTCTCCCGTTGCTTAAACTGCGTCAGTTGCAATGACTACAGCTACAGCCACAGACGCGACAGAACGGGCTGTACCCGGACAAAGTTATATTTTCGCCTTCGACGCAGATTTGTCATGTTCATGCTGCCTTGTGCTGTTGTGTGCAATGCCCTGATAAACACTACCGCGTTTCCCAAGTATTTCAGTTGGTCTGCTTTTTGTGTATTATGCGCGGAGCCTGGTTATGTGCGAAAAAGCGTTCAAACATTCATCCTTGTGTAAAAATGTTTCAGCAGAGTGGTGGCACTGTGGCGCAAGTTTCAGGCTCCCATATGAAATCCTGTTTATACAATTCAGGCACGTCTTTGCTCGCCATGTACAGAGCATAACGAAATAACGAATTAAACGCTCCATTATTTCCACTCCTACATTAGATGACAATAACATCCTGTGTTATAGCCCAACGCACGACACACGTATGTTTCCATTGATGGTGCAATATTTCGGTATTCTCGAATAATTCCTTCATCAGATAACCTGCTCCAAAAGTAATTGAAAATAAATCGCTGTTGATAGGTGCACAATTTACCGGAGTTGGAAAATAAATAATTGTATGGTGGCGTTATTGAGGTGGTTATAGGTATGCTATTATAGATTTGTAATCACGTTGCAAACTCGCTTGCTAGGGACATGGCTCTACAGGTGAAGTATACGATTATTGTGTAAATGTATGATGTACCTTGAGAAATCTCTGAATGCTGACCATGTTGATAATTTTGTCCCTCGAGAACACACAGTTGATGTATTATTATTATTATTATTATTATTATTATTATTATTATTATTATTATTCATGCTGTTTTAAAGACATGCTGTTTTTTCTGAACACACCCAGTCGATATAAAATAAATCAACTGCTCTCAGCCCCCTCCAGTCTTCCACGCTAAAAGACGTGCCAATGGAACTAGCTAACGCATTATAACTGTAATGACTTCATCTTAATTTGCCGAAATAAAAATCACAGAAACGCATTTCCAGAATAATAAAGGCAGCACAGTGTGTGCGCCTGGAGGGGGTTATGAGTGCGGTGGACTGTACATTCCACTGAGGAATCATTTATTTTGTGTATAACTGCACACCCCTTCCCCAACCCCCTAAAGTATTTAGACCGCGCATTCCCCCAGATATAAAAAATAAGGCTTTTTCTTGGTTGAAGCTGAATAGAGAAAAAATATCATTAGCTACATTGAAGTGGGTAAGAAAAACAACCATAATATAACTTGCCTGCAAGAGTCACTTCATTTCAGCAGCTTTACAACCCAGCGTGCTTGTCTTATGAAATTCACATGTGAACTGGACATTTTTACATGCGATTGATTCCATATGCAAAAACAAAACTTGTCACATGAAATCATGTGAAAATCACTTTCCAGACTTTGTCAAATGTGAACAACAATTTTCACATGCGAAAACAAAACATAGCAAACATAGCTATGGTTATATATGGATATACGTAGGTCATCTCACTTTTCTCGCTCTCAGCTGATTTGTGATCATTTTTATAGTTCACACATACTCTTCACATGTTGGGTGTTCACACATGGTTTGATCAGGGTTACGACCCAGTGGCTAGCTGAAGGCCTCCTGAGAATATCAGAAGATGGATCAAGCTCTTCAGGCCAGCAGGTTAGCCCAAACGTCACAAAACCACAGTGTTTGTCTCTGACTTAAAGGGGTAGTTCAATTTCTAAGGTTGTTTTAGTTTGTTGCATGATTTCGACATGCACGAAAACCCAGACAGATTTTGTATGTGATGAAAGATATTTAAGGTAAGTTGCCAAAGGCCTGCCAATATGGGACATTCACTGGTTTTGGGGACTTCAAATAACACCAAAGCTTCTACCGTGGGGTGCCTCCAGAGGTCGTATGTCTGTATTATACCCAATTATTCTTCAAAAATTATTATGTAATTAATGATTAATGATTTAGTATTTATTTAAATATTATGTAATCTGTCAGTCTATCTGTCTATCTATCTATCTGCGTGCCCTTCTGTTTGGCACTGAGTTAATGCTTCTGTTTACAATTTGGAGATGAGCTAAGCTATCTCAATTACTATGTTTTTATCATTAGCCAGTCTGTGCATCAGCAGACCATATTGAGCTTTTTTAATTGAAGGTCCCTCAGTGAGGGTACGAACGTGAGGAGGTCTGGCACAGAGACGGATTGACCAGAAAGTCCTCCGGCCAGAACGAAGGGTGGGAATTGTGTTTATGTACAAAAAGGATATAGCGCTAAATTGATTTCTTAATGAGCCAATTCGTGCAGGAGTGGATGCATGTAATTACTGAACTAGATACACCAAATTAATCTCTGGCCCTGAATGTCATATTTTTCTTTTGAGGATAGAGTCCTCTCCCTTAAGGGATGATGTCACTGTACGATGACTTCTTACTTAACCCATTATGGACTAAGGCGCCCCATAGATAACCCATCGAAACGCCTAGGAATCCACAAGGCATTTCAACGGTCATGTGTCTTGAAAAAGCAGTCATATGATCAAATACAGCCCTGGCATCGCATCCGCCTGTTAAGGGAAACAGCAGTAAGCGGTTAATGGCAAAAGAGCATTGTCTAGTATAACACCTATCAGATCCCGGGGGAAAACACTTTTCATTTCAAGAAAGTTCCATCAATTGCCGGTTGACAAATTGCCTAGCAACCCAACTGCACAGGCAGTGTGTTTTTAAAGCGAAAATATAAATAGCATGACATATAAATGTGCTGGTGTCAAAAAGGACCCAAGTAGCTCAGTTAATGAATTCATGAAGTTTATCACCAGAACATGGATATATCACAGCCTGTTTTAACCCTGCCTCGATTACCCTGGCTGTCACTGTGCGACATTTTTCAACACAAGTGGCAGCACATTAAATAGAGTATTCCAAAAGATACCATACTTTGGTATCCACATTATCTAGACTCGTTATGTATCCTCGTTCTTCTTGTTACATGGGCTGTCTTTTCTTCATTATGGACGCGGTTTGTGCTGCTTTTCTGCCTCACGACCGACAGAGGAGGCTCCACTCGACACCCCGGGCTCAAACTGGAGCACTGACGCCTGTCTCAGGTTTACAACACACTCTCTGGGAACTGTCTCTTTCAGTTATCGCAAACTTTACCCCTCTGAGTCACCATCGCACCTTTTCACACGGAGCCTGTTTCCTCCTCTCGGTACCCGCTGTCCCCACAGCGTGAGCTGCACAACATCCTCTCATCAAAAAGAAACTTAAAAAGAAACTTTAAAAGCAAGAAAAATGTCCGCTCTCCCTGTGGACGCTGAAAGTTTGGTGTTCAAAGAGTAGAACGCCTAAACGAAAAGCAGGAATACCTTCATTGGTTAATTGGGTTTTATATCTCCGCACACAGTTACTTTCAACTCTTATGCATGGGCTGTCACAAGTTTCACGAGACATTTAAAACAAGATATTGGCCGGTAACTTGCTGTACCAACTGTACTCTGCTTTGATATGTTTTTATTATTTTTATTTATTTATTTTCTTTTTAGCAAAAGAGGAAATGGAGTCAACAGAAAAATCCATTGGCTACTTACATTAGACAACTACCTAACAGCCTAATGCATTTTGCAGATACTCCGTGCAAGCTAATAGAATGTCTATCCTAGGTGTCTATCCTACTGTGCCATGACATGAACATGAACACACACACACACACACACACACATACACCACTCACTCACACACTCACTCATACCTATGGACAATTATCACTCTCCCATTAGCCTGCGTGTGTTTGGACTGTTTCGAGGGAACCTGAGTACCCAGAGGAACCCCCCGGGACTTTGGGAGAACATGCAGAACGCTTGCGACCTTCTTGCTGTGAGGCGACCGCTATCCACTGCACCAAACTGCCTGATATTACAAGCAGCTAAATAAATTCTAAATTTTCCCTCACATAAACCGGAAACCTGGGCAGTTTTGCGAGGCATAAACGTGATATAAGCATGCTTGTCAAACAGCATAAGGGCACCACTTGATTCCACGTTGTAGCAATGCGCAAGGATTTCATAAATACTCTGGTCTTCCTAATTGCTCTACAACAGCTGCCTTACAGTACTGGGAAATGTGTATTACACAAGGCATGTTCTGCAAAGCACTCTTTGACACAAGCTGCAGTTCAGTTATTTTTACCTTTTTTTGTGATCAAATGTTTTTTTAAGCAACATAATCCTTCAAACAGAATATTTACCATCTTGTTTTGCAGGTCAGTTTTTTAATGGAGCATCAATGCACACAGCATTTATATGAGCTTTCTACGGTTGGTTTTTGCTGTTACTCTGTACTTAATTAATCAATTAGAGTGGATGATTTTACACAGCTGACTCACCTCACCTGGTTACCTGGGTCTCAACAGGGTGCTGATTTTAAGGTGAAAACAAAAACCAGCAGACCCAGTAGCTCTTCAGGACCAGGGATGGTGACCTCTGGCGTAGAGGAATAAAATATAAATTTTTAGAAGAATAACATGGGTTTGACCCAGTGTTAGATGAGAAGGTATGATGCGTACCGTTGAAGGATGATGCGTACCGTTAAAGGTATGATGCGTAATGTTAAAGGATGATGCGTACCGTTAAAGGATGATGCGTACCGTTAAAGGTATGATGCGTACCGTTAAAGGATGATGCGTACTGTTAAAGGATGATGCGTACCGTTAAAGGATGATGCGTACTGTTAAAGGATGATGTGTACCGTTAAAGGATGATGCGTACCGTTAAAGGATGATGCGTATCATTAAAGGTATGATGCGTACCATTAAAGGATGATGCGTACCGTTAAAGGATGTTGCGTACCGTTAAAGGTGGCCACAGTGCGCCCAGCACCTGGAGGCTGCTGGGAATCGATGAGCGCTTGACATTTAAAGCTTGTATCAATCAGGCGTTAATGGCAAAATCGATACCCAGTGAAATGGCTTGGGGGTTCATTATATATGTATCCTTATAATCAATGAGATTGAGAAGTAAACGATTGTCCCTGAAACATGGCTCTACTCAGATTATTAGGGATAAAACATCTGGGACCAGTTTTCACCGGGACTGCAGGGACATTTAAATCTAGTTCAGTGTTTAGTTTTTTTTTTTTTTTGATGCCATTGTACATTGCAGTTTTTTTTTGAAGGAGAAATCAAAAGCACCGGAATGAATGAAAGGACAAGGCATTATGGAAATGCATTATCAAAAGTCGCAATTACCAAAAGTGAGCACTGGTTCTGAGAGGTGTAGCTTGACCTGTCCTGAATTCAGGCTGAACTTTACTGCGTAGACAATGCAAGTTGAGGGGGTATGGGGCTGTATCATTAGAGCCTGAAGCAGGAAGGCAGAAATAGCATCATCTCGCTGCAGCTCGCTGGTGGCTCGGGCCAGTCAGAACCAGTCAATTCATCTGCAGAAACTGCCCCAAGCTTCTACTCGGACACCTGCCGGTGACCGGTTGCTCTCAGCGAGAGGTGCATTGGGCCTCAAATTACCGGCTGCTGTGCGTTGTAGTTTGCTGTCCCAGTCTCGTGGAGTGTATAACACACAACAGCATGTGTGCTTCCCACAAGTCTGGGCAAGTTATATCAGGTGAAAATGTACACAATTCACAATCCAGAGTTAAGACAGTCATGCTTATATTTACGTGCGGCTATTAGCGTAAACCCGCGTTAGTAATGCGTCAATAAAGCGAAATGCGTTTCTGCGTCAGCAATTGGATAAACATCGTCTATCGCCAACCGCACTGTAGTTAAGGAACAGCAGAACCTACGCTGAATGAGACGTCACGAACACAAGAGAAATGGTTATGGCGTTGTCGAACCGGCCTGCCTAACCGGCCACCCTGGCCCACCCCTGGCGCGGCGGCGGAATGGTACGATCCTCTTTCCGCACCCCCCCCCGCCACCCCCGCGCGGGGTTCCGGCTCGGTTCTGCTGCTTTAAGCTTAAGTTCTGCGCTCTGAGCAGTGCAGGTCCCCAGGCCCGGGTCTTCTTCCTCCGGTCGGCCGCTAACGTAGACATGAAAGACGACCTTCTTAACCTGAAAAATGGGCTGTGACTGTGACGGAACATTAGAGGGCCGTGGCCCGGGAGGATTCCCAGCGAGGTGTGTTTGCACGGTTGGTTAATTTCAGCGAGGCGGGTAGCAAAAAAAAAAACCGCTAGCTCGCAGCTTAATTTGACAAGCAACGGGATCGTTCGCCCGCAGCCCGCGTACCATCGCGCTCCCTGCTCCTGCCAACTGGCCGAAGCTCAGCAGGTGTGGGCTTGGTTAGTGTGTTAGACAAGAGACCTCCTGGGGAAACTGAGCTGCTGCTGGATGTGGTGTTGGTGGGCCAGTAGGGGGCGATCTTCCCTACGGGAAGTAACGGGGACTCTGTCTTTGGGATGAGACGTTAAACCAAGGTCCTGGCTCACTGTGGCCGTTAAAGATCCCATGACACTCTTTGAGAGTAGGGGGCTGCCCGGTGTCTGGGATAAATTCCCAACCTGGCTCTTTCAATCCTGACAGCCTAATCATCGCCTTATCAGCACATCAGCTGGTGTGTGGTACAAAATGGCAGCCGGCCTTCACCCAGGTGGGTGCTACACATCGGTGGTGGTTGAGGCGACTGTTGCCCTCATCACTGTAAAGTGCTTTGAGTGTCTAGAAAAGCACTATATCAATAACGCAATGATCTATCTATCTATCAATATGACGGTGGTTGGTTGGTTGTTGAAACGGTGGTTAACCCAAAATGTTGGAGGTTTGTCCTGTTGACATCTTGCGGTAGAATAGGGATGAGATGTATAACACAGTACGACCGTCTCTACTGTGAGGCTGCTCAAATTCCATTCTTCTCCCTGGCAGACTCCGTAATTGACTGTGTAACTATTACAAGATACGCTTACAATTGATTTTGTTACAAATTAAGTATTATGTAAACAATGGACCTTGCCAGTGTATTGTTTTTACTTAATTTGTTTCAGGTAATGAAGGAAAACGGAATGGTATTATAATCATCTCAAAGTGCTTAGATTTGATAAAAGTATGTCTATTGTTTGGACATTTATTAAGTCTAAATTAGAGTATAATTATATCTCTCCATATCAAATTATATTAATGTTTTCATGTCTTGTTTGATGGATAACAAGGGCTGCGATCATTCTGCCTCATTGCAGACAGGGTCAAAGATGTTTACGAAACGCTCGATTTAGGAGCTGAAGCACTGGCATTCGTGACCAAAAAACTGTATCCGGACATTGTTTTGAAAACTAACTTTTTCAATACTGTAGCATTAAAAAAAGTTTGTCTGATAAAAAATAAGTTAGGAGTCCCCAAAGAAGTGAGTATGGTGAGTCAGAATGACAGGGAAATTTATCAGCAAGGAACTGGGGCTGCTAAGACACCGGTTTATCAGCTTCCGAGATAACTCCGACAACAACAACCTCACCTTCCTCTCGAACCGACAAGCCTGCATGAACACTTTCTAACAGCGAGTAATTTCTTTTCCTAACAAGATAGCAATTACTGATATCGCTTGCACTATTGTAGATGGCACACATGCGTCAGACGCAGAATAAGCCCTGCGATAATTGTTATGATTTTAAGTTTTATATCCGCCCGTTCTCACCTATAAGACGCACGTTGACTTATAGCCCATTTCAGAGGAAATCGCACTTCACAATGTGGTGTTAAACAGGTTGTGGGATTACTACTCATGCCCGATATACTCAAATTTAATTGATCAACTCTTAATATCTTTGCCGGTCGACTGCCTACATTATTATTAACTTTAATGACTGTAATATTTTAAAAGCACCGTCATTGAAGTTACTGGCTGATGAAACGGAGCCGGCTCAGTGCTGATTTCAAAGGGCAGCTACCCTTATAAATGTTATTGTATCTGATCTCGCCATGGAGAAGCAGAGCCCCCTAGGCCCGTTCTGCACTGGGTGTGAAATTTACATCATACTCATGTTTCTCCAGCTCACTTATGTCTGAAGTTATAATTATGACCCAGGGGCTTTGGCCAAGATCTTGCTCGGACATGGCACTGGGATGAGGGCAGTTGGTAAAACTGGCTGGTGGGTTTTTATCTTCTCTTACTTCATGAACATCACAAAATTTTCGAACATCAATCTCTGCAAGTGCTGCCCTAGATTCATGGTGTGGAGACAACTTGCCATATTTCCATCATAAATTAATCAATATGTTGGTGGTTTTTCTGTATGTTCTGTAAAGTTCCTCTTTTTAATAACGATTCTATTGTTTTTGTGAACAAATGGCAAGTTTTTTCTCCTTTTTCTTTGTGCGTGTGTTTGTCTGTGTGTGAGAGTGTGTGCATGTGTGTGTGTCTGTGCATGTCTGTGTGTGTTTGTGTGTCTGTTTGTCTGTGTGTGTGTGTATGCATGTGTGCATGCCTGTGTGTGTGTGTGTGTGTACCCCGTAAATGTATATGTGTGTGCATAGGTGAGCATATACGTGCGTAGCACTGTTTGTGTATGTGTGTGAGCGAGCTTGCATGTGTGGGAGTGTGTCTGTAAGTGCGTGTATACCAGTATGTGCATATGTGCGTGTGTGTAAGTGTGTCTGTAAGTATGTGTATACCAGTATGTGCATATGTGCGTGTGTGTGAGTGTGTCTGTAAGTGCGTGTATACCAGTATGTGCATATGTGCGTGTGTGTGAGTGTGTCTGTAAGTGCGTGTATACCAGTATGTGCATATGTGCGTGTGTGTGAGTGTGTCTGTAAGTGCGTGTATACCAGTATGTGCATATGTGCGTGTGTGTGAGTGTGTCTGTAAGTGCGTGTATACCAGTATGTGCATATGTGCGTGAGTGTGTCTGTAAGTGCGTGTATACCAGTAGGTGCATATGTGCGTGTGTGCGTACATGTGTGTGCTTCTGGCAGTGCGCGCCCATGGCAACAGAAGCAGAGCTGTTACACAAAGGCGCGAGCGTGAGGTGCACCAGCCGTGTTGACAATAGCTCAATGGAGCCAAGACGCCATTCAAACCAACCTCAAGGCTGCGCACGTTTATAATTCCGCCGCGGTGCATTGTGGGTAAAGGTGGCACGCAGGGTCTCAGAGATGTGTTACAACATGTTAAAACCCATGTGTCGCCACGCCTCGTTCGTCGGCACGGAAACACCCCACCTCTGACACGTTAGAGCTTTTCAGAAAAGCGCTGTTTACCTTGCTGCATTTCAAACGTCCGTATCATCTTTAATGGGGCCGGCTAACAGCCGACCGCGTCGTACAGGGCTGTATACACAGCGAACAGAGATAATGGGATGTGCTCCACATTGACAGGAGAATAGCAGGGCAATTCGAGAGACACTGCTCAGCGATAATCCCCCTCCCCCCCACCCCCCCCGGCCCCAACCCCAGATCTCTGGAAATAGTACACTGTGTTCACTTCCCTGTGGCCTTGTGGATCCAGACCCACATCTTGCTGGAAGTTTTCATCATACAGATGCCTAGACGCTGATAGTATTGTACAGATTGAAATGAACATAGCGCTGGGCGAAGGGGGTGACATTTCATTTTTTGCCAGCCAGGGCCGCCATTAGGGGTACTGGGACATTTTGTCCCGGGCCCAATTTTCATTTTGTTACAAACTACAGTGCATTGGTCGAAACCCTATCAATACATTTGGTCAGATAATTTGCGGCTGAGGCCCTGGTGACAGCCACGTTGTGTGCTCAGTTATAGTGAAGGTGGACCTGGTTTGATATGTGCAGTGGGTAGGAGGTGCTTGTAGGAGTTTGAGGGGGGGGGGAGCCAGTGCTGGGGACTTAGGACTGTGCTCTCCTGGTGTACATTCGAGCATGTAGATTACGCCGTGCCTTAAATCAAGTGCTGAGTGACGGGCGTCTGCCTAAAGTCTAACACAAGTGTTTTCTGCGTCGCGCAAAAATGAAAACATCAATCATCATTCCTCTCTGCTTATTTCTTAGTGTTGGTTTGAGATCTCTTTCTTTAAAATGTCTGTTTATACTGTCAGCCTCAGATAGACAGCAGTCCCCTTCACTTAGCAGAAAGTGGAGTGTATCGCCCTGGCGGTTAGTCACTTTGCATTTGCCTATCAGGTGTTGTTGTTCACACCGGGGTGGCGTACATTTTGTTTTTTCCCTAGAGCCAGCCACAGGGGTGGGACCTGTCAAAGTCATTTCACCAGCGTCCATCCAAGAACTGGGCCCATTTCAGCCCAGTTCTGCTCAGTATGCCCTGCTCCATCCATCCATCCATCCATCCATCCATTACCTAACCCACTTATCCCTGGTCAGGGTCTCAGCAGGCCTGGAGTCTATGTCAGCATGCATAGTGTCACATAGGGGTCGACAAGGGTGTGTCGAGTGTCCCTGAGCAAGACACCTAACGGCCATAGGTGTGAGAGCAGGTGCCTGGGCAGGGGCAGGGATGAGGTGGGCACCCAGGGGAGGTGGTCAGCAGAGATGGATGTTCACCTTGTGGTGGGCAGTACTTTGTGGAGTGACCACATAATAATAATACATTGCATTTTTATACTGCTTATCTCACAGTAAAAGCACAGTGATGACGATTAAACCTGCCTCAACCTAACCCCCAATTGCTCCCGACGAGCTGATTGGTAGCTTGCATGGCCTATTGATGTTGGTGTCTGTGTGTGTGTGAATGGGTGAGAGGCATCAATTGTAAAGCGCTCTGGATAAAAGCACCATATAAATGCAGCCCATTTACTATTTACATTTGCCAGTTGATGGGAGGCAGGAACTGGTTGCCAATCCATCGCAGGGCTACACTCAATCAAAACATGAACCTATCCGTCAAACACCGACGACCGCAAAACCATTTACATAAAATGTGTAAGTATCCAGTTTTTAATGGACTGTGCGTGGGGGGGAGGGGGGGTGACAGAATTGTGGCGTTTTGCCAGGTTTTATCATGAAGGCCCTGGACTGGGTATAGGCTGCGGCCTTGTCTCTGTCAGGCAGGTAATTGACAAAAAGGCAATAGGTCAGGCAGCCGCACCGCGGGGATGCAAATGAGAGCGAAGACGGCAGCCTTCAAACGACTCTGCCGGCTCTGTGACTTCTCCCCACGCGAGCTGGATGGCTCCGTGACAACCTCCAGTGGCCCCAGATCTGTGGAACGGGGCCCCGCGCTGCTTTCTTCTAAACAGTTTTTTGACCTTTCTAGTCCTTTAGCTCTAGGGAAAAAAAAAAAAAAGAAAAAGAAAGAAAACAGTCTTGAGAAAACGCACGACTGGGGGGAGCGAGCCGGCGGGCTGACGGGGGATTTATTCGGCCGGCGGACAATGCTGCCGTCAATAGCGCCGCGGAGTTTCGCTTATCATTAATAAAAATTTGCTGACCCAAAACCGCCGGCGCGATAAGCCGCCCGCTTTCTGCGATAGCCGCCTCCGTGATCAAATTGGACTGGAATGGGCCGGAACGACTTCACGCGTCCATCGACCGGGTAAGCAACGGTCAGAGGGTTTGTTTTTCCCCTGTAATGTTTATTTATTAAGTGGGGGTCCAAACTTCACATATAGGAGCTAGCAGCTAGCACACACAAGTTCAACAACCTTTCATAGTTCATAGTTCATGAATTCCATCCATCCATTAGCCACTTATTGCTGGTTAATGCCCACGGGGGTAGAGGTGGGTGAAGCATATCCCAGCATGCACTGGGAGAGTATCCACCCAATCAGGTCACCAATGCAATCGCAGGGGCGCACACGCATCATTCATTCACTCACACAGTCATACCTAAGGACAATTAGACTCTTCAGGTAGCCTGACCGCGTGTCCTTGGACTGTGGGAGGAAACTGGAGTACCTCTGGGAAACACGCGCACCCTACACAAAATGGCCCCATCTGGAAACGTGAACCGAGTTACTAATGGGAGCTTTTCATGGTGACAGCGACGGATGATGAAGGAAGCCTTATATCTACTCAGCGGACGGGTTCTAATATCTTGACTCGATTGTTTTTTCGGTTCTCCGTTTTTGAGAAGCGGGGCTGTGAATGGAGAACAAGGTGGAAGTACCGTAATGAAAACGCACGACTGAATGTGTTGTTAAATGATCCGAGCAACGCACGCGGAAAGCACGCCTCTTTAACCCCGAAGCGCGTCTGCCGAAAATGTAATGTAAAAATAATCAGGCCTTCATCAGCGAAGAATACCAAACTAACGATCGTGAGAGAACCTTCCTCGGATCGCTTTTCTGTTTTCATCAAAAGCCAGCCAGCCACCCCCCTCATTGGGAGTCGGGCGATCATGTGACTGACAGGCAGCATCTCTCTCCGGGGACGGGCGGGTGCTTGGTGCCCTTTTTGGGAAACTTTGGGACTCGGTGTGAAATTTGCTAGTTGCTAGGACCACTTTAAAACAAATGTGTGTTTCTGTTAGCGGCGTCAAACTTTGGAATTCTCAACAGAAGGATTTAAAAGGTTGTACAGATATCTTTCAGTTTAAAAAAATGTATAAAGAAAGACAAATTAGACAATATGCATATGAAAATTAACTTTAAAATTAATGTTTTGAACTTGAATATGATTTCTATTTTACAGGTTATTTTGTTTTATGTTGTTGGAATTAAGGGTGTAGGTGATGGTGTGGGTGAAGGTGTAGGTTAATGGAAAAGGCAGACCATCTAAGAATGTTGTGTTCAAGTAAGGGGCAGACAAAAAATAAGAATTATATTCTTCTTTCTGCTCCTTTCCAATCATGAAAAGCATTAATTTGACAGATGTGTTGTGGACTTGTGTGTTAACTTTATACTGCAATGTGCATTTTCATGAAAGGAACAAATAAAAATGAAATGAAATGAAAATGGTGACATACCTGGCAACTGCAGAATTATCAGCATCTAAAGGTGTCAGGGTTCAGGACAAATCAACCAACTGCCGCCAGATGAGTAGATGCTTTTATTCAGGACCAGGCAGGGTCAATCGCCGACTGAAAGAAACAGCAGGGATAATCAGAGTCGTGGTCAATGTCACAAGCGAGAGTCCAAACACAGTTAGGCAGTCCAAAAAGGTACAGAGGGTAATCCAGAAATCAAAATCCAAAATCAAAATCCAATGGCTCCCTATGGGAACATTTCTTATGGTGAGCTGTCGATCCATACTTTTTGAGTCCTTACTGGGTTTGCACTCGTTGTCGGATCGCCTACAACGGCACTGCTGAACTCCACGTCCTGCGGGCCGCGGTGTTTGCAGGTATTTGCTCCTACTGAGTGCTGCACCACCTGATTTCAGTAATTATTTCACCTGCTCACATAATAAGGTAATTAGTGAGATAATGGTTCAGATAATAAGCTAATTAGTGTAGCACATGGAGTTGACTAGCCCTGGCCTGGAATGTTAGGTGTGAAATGTAATGTTTATTTGGGCAAAATATAGCAGATAAATAAATGTATTTATCTTGCACTTGTTCACCGTTGGACATGCACAGTGTCTTGATACGTTACACTTTCTCCAGCCTTTCTCAGAGACGAACGGTAGACTACGCATGACTACGCATGCTCACGGCACTTCGTACCTCTCGTACGGCTCGGCTAAAGCGGAGTAGGGGCTGAACGTCGAGATTGCCGTCTTTCCTCCGTTAACGTCTTTGGGAGTACCGAGCGATGACAGGATCGGGGGGGGGGGGGGGGGGGGATGTACGTGCACTGGCACCAGCACAACCGTGTACACATCAGCAATTGTGTAGGAAGTCCTGGGGGGGGGTTGTGGGGGGGGGGTTGGCTCGGCACTTCGTTTTTCGGGATGGAATATTGCTCCTGACGCGGGATGGATCAGAGGGGGCTCGTCCGGAATCCTGTAGCGCGAGGCAGGCAAAGCAGCCTGCAAGGTCACCCTGCAAGGAAACCGGTCCCGGGCAGAGCCAAGATGGAGGGAGGACAGGGGGAAGATAAAGAGTGTGTGTGTGGGGGGGGGGGGGGGGAGGGGTGTGTGGTGTTCCTTGCTGTTCCTTTGGATCCAGAAGCGGGATTCCTGTCGTATCCACGGATTTCCATTCATCCGGTCGGTAGCTTTTCACTGCCCCGTGAAGTAAGTCTCTGAAGTAGAAAAAAAAATAAAAAAATTAAAATAGTTACTCTGCCTCAGATCCTGGCCAGAGAGGCAGGTGGTGAAATTTCTGTGATTTAACCTATTGAGTTGAAAAATAATTTTTTGGAACCCAAAAATAGTTGAGTGGCTTAATGGAAATTTGAGGGGCTGGGAGCCCAGCAGCCCTTGAGAGAGGGAGAGAGGGAGAGAGGGAGAGGGAGATGGACACACCAGTCCATTCATCTTTCCCCCTGACTGCTTCCACATTGAATAGAGCTCAATCAGCCCCGTGATGAATGCCACGGCACTGTGGAGAGGCAGTGAGGGGGAAAAGCGTCATCTCCAGATGAATGCAGAAGTGAAATTAATAGTCATCGCGGGGCTGAAGGGTGGCTTTGGCTCTCACTCTGATTAAAGAGCGCCCGTCCGTTAGCCGCGGCCATTAGAGAGGGATCTCGTCGAGCTTTCGGCCCTCCCGCGCGGACGGGCCTGGCGGTGGGCTTCCTCCCCGGCCCCGTTCCTGTTCTCGGAAAGCCCGAAATTACTCTGGGATTCAACAGCTCTTCAGTCACCGCGGTAACCATTTCGATAGGCACCTGGTGTGCAGACTGTGGGAAGGGGAATCTTTTAAAACGGATTCAGGGGCAAACTTGTGCAAGGATGCCGTCGGTAAACCGGTCGGATGAAAGATTTTGTCGACAGTGCCATGTTTGAGATGATTTCCTTTTATTTATTTTCTCTTGTGTGCAAAGAATAGCCACTGTAGCTGCAGCAAAGGAAGCACACTGAGGGTCTAGTGCAGTGGTCCTCACTCCTGGTCCTGGAGAGCCGCAGGGTGTGCTGGGGTCCTCACTCCTGGTCCTGGAGAGCCACAGGGTGTGCTGGGGTCCTCACTCCTGGTCCTGGAGAGCCGCAGGGTGTGCTGGGGTCCTCACTCCTGGTCCTGGAGAGCCACAGGGTGTGCTGGGGTCCTCACTCCTGGTCCTGGAGAGCCACAGGGTGTGCTGGAGTCCTCACTCCTGGTCCTGGAGAGCCACAGGGTGTGCTGGGGTCCTCACTCCTGGTCCTGGAGAGTCGCAGGGTGTGCTGGGGTCCTCACTCCTGGTCCTGGAGAGCCGCAGGGTGTGCTGGGGTCCTCACTCCTGGTCCTGGAGAGCCGCAGGGTGTGCTGGGGTCCTCACTCCTTGTCCTGGAGAGCCGCAGGGTGTGCTGGGGTCCTCACTCCTTGTCCTGGAGAGCCGCAGGGTGTGCTGGGGTCCTCACTCCTTGTCCTGGAGAGCCGTAGGGTGTGCTGGGGTCCTCACTCCTGGTCCTGGAGAGCCGTAGGGTGTGCTGGGGTCCTCACTCCTTGTCCTGGAGAGCCGCAGGGTGTGCTGGGGTCCTCACTCCTGGTCCTGGAGAGCCGTAGGGTGTGCTGGGGTCCTCACTCCTGGTCCTGGAGAGCCGCAGGGTGTGCTGGGGTCCTCACTCCTTGTCCTGGAGAGCCGCAGGGTGTGCTGGGGTCCTCACTCCTTGTCCTGGAGAGCCGCAGGGTGTGCTGGGGTCCTCACTCCTGGTCCTGGAGAGCCGTAGGGTGTGCTGGGGTCCTCACTCCTTGTCCTGGAGAGCCGCAGGGTGTGCTGGGGTCCTCACTCCTGGTCCTGGAGAGCCGTAGGGTGTGCTGGGGTCCTCACTCCTGGTCCTGGAGAGCCGCAGGGTGTGCTGGGGTCCTCACTCCTTGTCCTGGAGAGCCGCAGGGTGTGCTGGGGTCCTCACTCCTTGTCCTGGAGAGCCGCAGGGTGTGCTGGGGTCCTCACTCCTTGTCCTGGAGAGCCGCAGGGTGTGCTGGGGTCCTCACTCCTTGTCTTGGAGAGCCGCAGGGTGTGCTGGGGTCCTCACTCCTGGTCCTGGAGAGCCGTAGGGTGTGCTGGGGTCCTCACTCCTTGTCCTGGAGAGCCGCAGGGTGTGCTGGGGTCCTCACTCCTGGTCCTGGAGAGCCGTAGGGTGTGCTGGGGTCCTCACTCCTGGTCCTGGAGAGCCGCAGGGTGTGCTGGGGTCCTCACTCCTGGTCTTGGAGAGCTGCAGGGTGTGCTGGGGTCGTCACTCCTGGTCCTGGAGCACCGCAGGTTGTGCTGGGGTCCTCACTCCTGGTCCTGGAGAGCCGCAGGGTGTGCTGGGGTCCTCACTCCTGGTCCTGGAGATCCGCAGGGTGTGCTGGGTTTTTGAGCAATTAAAGCAGTTAATTTCACAGTTAACTCACCTAACCTGGATTCCTGTGTCTGAATTTGTCGCTAAGATGAAGGCAAAAACAAAAACCAGCACCCCCCCGTGGCTCCCCAGGACCAGGAGTGAGGAGTGAGGAGTGTATTGTAAAACCTGCAGTAGAGTCCATGCACAGGCAAACAGGCTAAAGCGAGTGTTAGGGATTTGACAATAGAGAAGGGTAATTATTGAGGCAAATAGAGTAGGGGTGCAAATTTGTCGTTCCTCAAGGGTGAAAGCGGCTCTTTTCTCGTTGGAATCTTAATGAGGCGGAGACGTAATTCCTGCTGCCTGTTCTTATTAAGGACTCCGGCGCGGCGTTTCGAGGGGGGTTGACCGAATTCCAGCGGCTTTTCGCGATGACCACAGCTGCTTACGTCGGTAATACGGACAGGCCGCGGTCAGTGTAGGTCAGTGTGTTCTTGTGCAGTTCACTGTGGGTACGCTCTCTAAACCAGCGGTCTCAAAGGACCGTGTGTATGCTGGTTTTTATTCCAGCATCAGATCTCAATTCTATAATTCAGTTAATTAATTTGCTAAATTAGGGCTGTAGGTTCGCAGACAATGTATATAAAGGGAAATCTGTTATTTGTCAAAATAACGACTGTTGCTTATATTTATTCTGGAAAATCGTCTTTGGGAAAAGTGCGACACAAATAAAATTGAATGTAATGCTATTCTGTGCTTTAATGCAGTTAAATGCATATGGCTGAATGAGAAATTGGAATCAATTAAGGCAGCATTAATTGGTTGGAGTGAAAATCTGCATACACGCGGCCCTCCGTAACAGGTTTGAGACCCTGGAGCTGAAAGTGAACAGCAGATACAACCGCAGGCTATCGGTGATGATTGCAGGTTAAACTCTGGGGTCCCTTCGATTTAAAATTATTTTAATGATATTGAGGAGGGCTTTAAATATTCCCTTTGGCCCTCTGGCTCTGAGCACTGAGCAACATCACTCCAGATTTGGAAACGTCTGTCCGGCGCTTGTCAAGAAGGGCGAATTCTCCCCAGAAGCCGTTGAGCGGAAAAGCCCAGGGGATCTGAAAAGGCTGTTGAAGCTTGTGATTTCGTTAAAGGTCCACGCATTAAAATATCTCAGGACGGCCTGCTGAGATTTGTGCGCTCTTGCGTGTCCGCACTTTCGAAGCCAAGCCCATTTAGATAAATGAAGAATTCGGAAAATCCGTGGAGACTCAAAGGGGTCAACCCCTCCTCTGCAGGAGAAAAAAAAACAAGGATGGGTTCTGGGCCGTAAATGTCACAGTATGGTGAGCTGATTAGTATAGGAGCCGTTCTCCCCAGCATTTCACGGATGCATAGACGTAGGAACGCAGGAGCGCCACTTCACTAGGACAGACGGACACCTGTCCCGAAGTCTTCTGAGGATATGAGCCATCTGTCCTGCGGGATGGACAGATGGACATCCTGACTCCAAGTTTAAACTTATTTTTTAACATTTTTCATATTTTGGAAGCAGTCGTGTTCTTGGAACCAAAATTACTGTTGAGTGGGCGTTAATTTACAGGATCCTGACCGCACATAATGTTACGCGCAGCGTGTGTCTGTCGTGACCGCACATCGATGAACATTAACGTGCGTATCGACAACGGAGGGCGAATGCGCTATCTGGAAATACCGCCGTTGGCTATTCCGTCAGATCCTTCACCCACACGTGGACAGAAAGCGCTGAACTGCAGATCTGCTTGGCGCAGTTAGATAAATAATTGCTCCTTGGCCGCGTCTAACAGGTTGTGCGTGTAATAGTTTGACACAGCTTTAAGCGATAAACACTGGCATCTGCTCCTCACGGCAACACGTGGAGCTCCGGCCATTTGTGGGGGAGAGGGACCCTTTTTCCCTCTCCTTGCGGGGGAAGACAAGGTTGGAAATTTCTCTGGAAATAAAACCAAAGTGCTTGTCATTGGCACGCCTAACATTTACTCTGCCCACTTATGATCATTTTCACTTCAGCTCTTTTTCAGGGGATGAAAACTCCCGATTAATACCGAGCTTCAGTGATGTTGCATGTTCACGGCCCAGACTTTAACTGGTTTTCCTTTCGGCAAACACGTGCTATACACTGTGAACATGTAAAGTCAACAGATGACTTTTACCTCTAATAGAGTACATACTGTCCCTTTCGGCCTCGTTTAAGCACTGTTAAGTTGGTTTAAACGCAAGAACGCTTGCTGCTCTCTGATAGCATAAATGAGGAAATTATTGAACAGGACACACAGCACCCCTGCTCCAGGCCTGGCGCAAGAATCGGTCTCACATTACCTTTTCAAATAAAGGAAAAAAGGAAAAAGAACTACTATTGGAAGAGGAAAGATACGGGTACAATTCTTTCTGCGTGAAATGGTGCATGGCCTTCTTCAGGCGATGCTTTTACATGCGCCTAGCTTTGAGTGCATATTGAATCAAGGAACCTCGAGAATACCAGTGCAATACAATTTTACTTCTTCATCTGTATGTATTCCCCCAAGAGGATACTTTGTTTACCTCCAACGGCTGCTCAATCAGTCCAGGTACTTCTTCCTACCAGGAGTGGAGTCTGTTTCCCTCTGAGGGTTGGTTCAACCAGCATTGACACATAATCAACAAAATATGCCGTTTCCTGTTATTTCGATCTGCCTGTCTAGTACCTCTTCTGAAGCCATTCCGCGTTTACCTCCTCGTTTACCGCCGGCGCTTTTCGAATTCGTTCAGGTGCACTTGTTCTTCGTGCACCGTGTAAATAAACCGTATTTGCAACATTTTTTTTTTTTGGTTTGATGTTCATTTAATTGCCTTGCGAAGAGATTTAGGTTTTTCAGCTGAGCTGTTTTAATCAATCAGTAGATACTCCCGGAATATAAAATTGAGCAATTTGAAAATATGTAAATGTATAAAGAGAGAGAAATTAAAAATGTACTTCCAATCATTTTTTTTTATTTCCGGAAAGTTCTTCATGCCGTTTTAACCCTAGTCTTTCAGCTCAAAGGGTCTTTGACTGCAGTAATGAACCTGGAAAGTTTTTCCATGCATTGTACTGCCAATTTTGTGATATGCAAATGTCTGATATTAGTCAAATCTAGGATATAATGTGGTCCATAACTTTGAGTATGTATTACTCAAATGATTTTAACGTTGTTTATTTAGCACTACTCTGGGGAAGACTCCGAGACACGCCGACATTGTAATTATTGCTTTGCACAATAAATAATGCTCAAATGGTTTGAGTAATCGATGCTTTTCCTGTTGTGGACCCTTCCCGTTCTCATGAATATGCCCCGCAACCAGCAACCCAGCAACCCAACACCCCGACCTACCAGTGACGGCAGCAGTTGACTTCCAATTAGTCCAAAACCAATAGTGGTTAATCATACATTTAGCCTATTTGAAATCCTAGAAGAAATAACACACACTGTGCCCTGTGGTTTAAAGCAAGACTATTATTTCTATTCATGAATCTGTGGAAGAGAAAGTATGCTGTACATCTGTGCTGCTGGATTGAAATGGAGATCAGTGCCTGCAGGGAAATGTGCATAATACTAATAATTTAAATTTAAATTTAAATTCCCGTTACTTATAAATACCTGCACGGGATCGAGAGAGGGTTTTTTTTGTGAGCCATATGCAATTGCCCAATTCCCTATGAAATTGAATTTGGCTTTAAATTCTATGGAAGGCGTGTTTAATACAAAACAGAGGCTCTGCTGTCTGTATTGTCTGTGGCGTAATTTATGTGCAGGGTTTAATTAGTTGTTGCTACCTGCATGTTAATGTACAACGAAGAAACAGGACGGGATAAGCCGACAGCGTCGCGGTAACAAATTGGCTACCTTTTGGGTTCGGTGCCGAACCTGAGCAGACGGTGTTGCGCTACGATACGTAGGAATGGGAGAGGCGGTTTTTTTGGATAACCGAAATTGACTCGTGTCAAACACGACAATCGGCGAACCGCCTTACTCGTCTCCTCTTTTAGCGTGCGCGCCGTCTCAGGAGCTGCGGAATGCGAAAGCGCAGCCATCTGCTCGTCTCCGGGAGTCTAGGGGCCCCCGCTCTGTGGGGGGAGAGAGACAGGAGCCCCGTGTTACGGATTCAGGAGAACAAAGCCGCGGGCTTTGCGAGCTGAACTGCCGTCTGCGAACGATTCGCTAACCGGTTCCTCAAAGCCGCTTCCTCAGGAGTAGCCGAGGACACGCGGAGATTTAAATTCTCGTTGTTTGACGGCGCGACTCGGCTCAAGCAGAAAAAGCCCCGGGAGGAGAAGAATGGGGAAGTTAAATTGGGTCTGAAGCTCCCGTTGTTATTTTGAGAAGCGTTACGGTGATCAGTCACTTATCACCGCGGTGACAGCGAGCGAGGAGTTTGATGTCTTGAAAGCAGGCTTGACTTATCCCTCTGACCCAGATAGCGGCGCAAAACAACAAAAAAATAAACTGCGTGGGTCTCTTCAGTCCCCGCTAAGAAACTTTACGCTGATTCTTTTTATCATCTAATGTCTATAATGAAACCATAATGGATCTGAAAGGACCCATAAGAGCATCCTTAAAATCCCCCCGCCGCTGTTTCCTGCACTTTTAATGCCAGACCCCATTCATAGCACAATAGTTGTTTAACAGTTGCCTGTTTAAACGGTCTCTGGAGCCCTGAGAAAATAACTCAATACGTGCAATTTACTGGAAGTGCTATAAAGTGCAAAAGAACATGAAATCTCCGCGCCCCTCCGGGAACATATCATAGTTTGGGAGAAGGAGTTGGAACTGATACTGTAGATATCCTGCTGTAACAAATCTTCAAGTCCCAGTAAAGCATAGCTACCTTTCCCCCGATGACAGATTACCAGCCTAGTCCCTTCTCAGGACGGCAGTGGGTCATTATTTTTAAAGTCAGAAACCGGCAATTCATCTCATTCAGTTTGAATTTTACCGCTAACAGGGGGGGTGGATTCGTTTATTTTTTCCCAAGTTCTTTGGCCAGAAGCTGTTTTGGTTCTTTGAAGGTTGTTTTCAGTGTAAATCGATACGGTTTTCATTATCTTATCAGCTTTTGCAAAATAAAACCCAGTCATGTGTAGTGTAGGTTATTGCCCGTGCAGAGACGTTAAGGTTTTAAGGTTTTTCAAAGAAGTTTCCCATTTTACCGGAATAAACAATTTAAGCGAATGTGTACATTATGCAAGATAAAATCTGGATCAATATCGCTGATTATGGGTATAATACTACTGTCGGTGAATGTGGCGGACGAAGAGGCGGCCACCGTAACGCAGATCGCAGAGATTACCGAGGAAGACGGCATTGTCGGTGAGGAGGATGACGATGGTGTGATAAGGGAGGAAGCAGGGATGAAGCACGGGCGTCTCGTCATTGGTTTGCTTACTGCGCCGCACGCGTGGAAGCCCGCCAGGTTTTCTGGAGCAGCGCTGACTCATGCGTAATTCCCGAGGGGCGGGGGCGGGGGCGGGGGGAGAGCGGGAATATCGCAGGAAGGACTCCTGGGTGGTCCCCGCTGGAAGCCTCGCGCTCCTGATTGCCGATGAGGATTGATTAACGCGGCATTCCCGGATCCTCGACACAGCGTCCGGCGGAAGAAGGGGGAGGGCGGGGATCCCGGCGGGCTGAAGGCAGCCACCTGGCCACAGCTGTAGGAGCCACGCATCCAATCAGCTTAATGCCTTCAGGACGGGGCCGGGGCCCACCTCCCGAGCCCTGGGCTCTGCCTAGGCCAACAGCCAGTTGGCAGATTCACCCGGTCGGTCTGTGAGCTTAATTAGCTCCCGGCCGGCCTCTCGTCAAGACCGGCCGTGGAATTGAGTTTGGGAATGGCCGATAAGCACCGCGGGCCAGGGAACGTTCGGGAAAAGGCTCGGAAAAAGTTTCCCGGTGCAGGCGACAGTGCCGCCTACCCATAAGTGATCCCTCAATTACATCGCTCAACATGATATAAGCAACAGTTAACAAAGCTGTTCAATAGCTTTTCAGCCGATGATCTGTTCGCACACCGTTTGCTCTTGTTTTCGCAGATTACCCCCCCACACACCCCTCCTCCTCTCCTCCTCTTTTCTTTCACACTCCTTTTTTTCCGTCATTTGCCGCATCCTGTTTATTACACCCACACAGGAGCCGAACTGCGGGAGAAAAATGGGAAAACACTCGAGGGAGGCAGGTTGATGTTTTCCACTGTTTTGTTTGTGCTGGTGAGGTCTCAAGTATCTGCTGTTAGATTAGAACCAGGCCGGGCAGAAGCACAAATCTCTCTCTGAAAGGATCTGTGACTGAGACCGAGCTGGCAGGCTTCTTAGAGACGGACTCTCGGCAAGGCTGCTTTATTTCAGGAGACAGAGAGAGAGAGAGAGAGAGAGACGGAAGGAGAGAGAGACAACGGGGTGCTGACAGAGGTGGAGAGAGGGAGGGAGAGAGAGATGGACTCTCGGCAACTCTGCTTTATTTCAGGAGAGACAGAGAGAGCGAGAGAGAGAGAGAGGGAGGGAGAGGGAAAGAGAAAGAGAGACAACGGGGTGCTGACAGAGGAGGAGAGAGGGAGGGAGAGAGAGATGGACTCTCAGCAACTCTGTTTTATTTCAGGAGAGACAGAGAGACAGAGAGAAGGAAAGGGGGAGAGGGAGATGGGGAGAGAGAGTGAGACAGAGTGTGTGTGTGAGAGAATGTGTGAAGGAGAGTAACAGACATTGGGTGTGTGTCTTGAGAAGGAGATAGAGAGGTATAGAGAGAGATAGAGAGAGAGAGAGAGAAGTAGAGAGAGAGATAGAGAGAGAGAGCGATAGAGAGGTAGAGAGAGAGAGATAGAGAGAGAGAACGCTACTTGCCTCAGCTGTTCAACCTTTTGTTTCGAAAAAGAAGTCACAAACTTCTTGCCGAGTGAAGGTCATTCCATGCATTTTTCAGCAGCATCTTGCTGACAGCGTTTAAAGAATTCTTACTCCGTTTCAAAGACGTTTCTGCACGGTGGTTGAAGAGGACTGTCGGTAGTGAGTTCTAATCCAATTACAGATGAGCTCGGTTGCTACCATAACACGGTTTTATTGTACATTTTATGAAATCTGGTTTAGCAATAAATCCAAAATAGCTTCCGTGAAGATTTTGGGAACACATTATGTAAGAAGAGTGTGGATTTCCAGTGCAATGGTAATTACAATATTATATCTTTCAGTCTTACTTATTTATTCCTCTTGTTCTTCATCATATTTTTTTATTATTTTTATTATTTAGTTGGGGATCTAATTCACTGTGACAGTCAAGGGTTGAAAAAGACAAAACTGTGGCTGTTATCCTTTCAGACTTTATTAAACTTATTTTTTAGACTTATTGGTATTCTGCTGCTGTAGCCTATCCACTTAAGAGGTTTGACGTGTTGTTTTTTCCCGAGACGCTCTTCTGCATACCACTGTTGTAATGTGTGGTTATTTGCATTACTGTCACCTTCCTGTCAGCTTTGACCAGTCTGGCCCTTCTCCACTGACCTGTCTCATTAACAAGGCATTTCTGCCTGCAGCTCACTGGATGTTTTTAGTTTTTTTGCACAATTCTCTGCAAACTCTTGAGACTGTTGAGCATGAAAATCCCAGGAGATCAGCAGTTTCTGAGATACTCAAACCACCCTGTCTGGCACCAACCATCATTCCATGGTCAAAGTCTCTTAGATCACCCCCGTTCTGACATTTGGTCTGAAAAACAGCTGAACCTCTCGACCATGTGTACATGCTTGTATGCATTTAGTTGCTGCCACATGATAGGCTGATTAAATAATTGCATTAACAAGCTGGTGTACAGGTCTACCTAATCAAGTGCTCAGTGAGTGTACACACTGCTTACAACAATCACAAAAAGTGGTATTCTCATGGCACACAGATCAAGATCCATACCTTACATCGAGATCATCAATGTTCCGAGCCTAACAATGATCAATAAGAGGAACGTGATCTTATCTCACACGAATTTACACAATGTGCTTGGCAATAATTCATAACACATCCCCGGATTTCGCATGGACTATAGGGGGGATGAGGTTAATAGAATTAATATCGGTTCTTGATATTCAATATTTTTCATCGAGAACGAGTTGAGTTTGATTTTCTGCTGGGAGTTGCCAAGTACTGTTGGATCCCATTGCATCATTTGGAGGTGTCGGTAGTGTTGTGCGGGGGTGCGCAGCTGCTATGAAAGAAAGAGGAAAACACTAAGAACATAGGGCTCTTTCCAATACTTCATTTTTCACCTCCTATTCCCTCGATTGAGGTCCGCCACCTCTAAGGAAATTCTTCTTCGGAAGCCGAAGTTAGCAGGCTCCCGAGCCTGAAAACATGAGCGCATCCTTTTGCGTTTTTCTTTTCATAACCCGTACCATAACAATGATTGTGCTGTGGCTCCACCTCTCATTACATTACATTATTGGCATTTGGCAGACGCTCTTATCCAGAGCGACGTACAGTTGATTAGACTACGCAGGAGACAATCCTCCCCTGGAGCAATGCAGGGTTAAGGGCCTTGCTCAAGGGCCCAACGGCTGTGCTGATCTTATTGTGGCTACACTGGGATTAGAACCACCGACCTTGTGTGTCCCAGTCATTTATCTTAACCACTATGCTACAGGCTGCCCTCCCCATCTGCCACATCTGCGTGGGGTGGCCTGTAGCGTAGTGGTTAAGGTTCATGACTGGGACCCGCTAGGTCGGTGGTTTGATGCACCCGCTGTAGCCACAATAAGATCCGCACAGCCGTTGGGCCCTTGAGCAAGGCCCTTAACCCTACGTTTCTCCAGGGGATGGTTGTCTCCTGCTGAAACTGTAAATCGCTTTAGATTAGATTAGATTACATTACATTACATTACTTGGGATTTAGCAGATGCCCTTATGCAGAGCGACGTACAACAAAGTGCAAATCAAACACAAAAAGCGTGCGCCAAATGACATGTAATGTAACCCACACGGCTTCAAAACGACTTTTGAAGGAGCACAGACATTCCATTTACCTAATTCACATTTACCTAATTCACCGTCTTCGCCGCCTTTTCTCGCTTCCTTTGCTCGCCTCCTCCTCCAGCGGGGTGGAGCTAGGAGCAAGGAAAAGACCCTAGGAAAGGAAGAAGGAGGAGAGACACAAGTGATTGAAAAAGAGCCCATAATCTCTGTGAGTGCAGACAGCTGGAATGACAGAGGTGGCTAAGTGAGGAGCGGAGGTGGGGAGGTTTGGATAGCAGGCCCACGGTGTGGGGGGGGTGAACTGTGCCCCTTGATTGCCCGGTTGGTGAACTGCGGGGTCTTGGATTCGGTCCAAGCCGCAATCAGGAGGAACGGCGTTGATGAACAGGGGGGTGGTTGAAGATGGTGCAAAGCGACGCAGCTGCCACAGTATTAACTCTTTAAGACGGGGGTACACAATCCTGTCCCGTGGAGGGCCGAGAGTACGCAGGTTTTTAATTCCAACCCGTCACTACAATAGCTGAATTTGACTAACTAACACCACAGAGATGGAAATGATTTGGTCAAATCAGCAGCTGCAGTGATTGGTTGAAATTGAATCCTGTGTACTCTTCCATGGCACACAATTGGGCACCCCTGCTTTAAGGTGTGACATCACAGATGACTGCTGGTGATGTAATGCAGTGGAGTTCCTGAACATTGACTTGGAATTAAAAATACAAAAAAAAAACAGTTTCAAGCCATTATTACATTACTTTACATTACATTACATGGCATTTAGCAGACGCTCTTATCCAGAGCGATGTACAACGGAGTGCAGATCAGACACAAGTACAAGTGCGAAGAGGACAGTACAGTTCCCAGAGTCCTAGTGTAAACTTACAGATAATCAGAACCCTTGAAGAATACAATCAACTTCCAAACTAGCATACCACAGTTGGCAGCTAGAATACCCTGAGTACAACAATATAATAGCTAATACAAAAAAAAAATTATTGCGAGAAATGTGTCGTCACGCATTTCTGGAGCAGTCGGAAGCAGGACAGTTTGTTAGGCATAGGCGATCAGGCGTGGATTATTCATGGAATCACACAGAAGTAAGACATTGAGTCCAGTGGGAGAACGTCTCAGAGCTCAGTGGTCCGTTTCCTCTTCCGGCTCTGGGACTCAAGCCGCAGGTACTAGCAGGCTAACGTTCCCGTTGATGTGTCTGTCTGCCTCTCTGTTTCTGTCGTGCACATCACCTGCTGGCTTTCAACCAGCAATGGATCTAAAAGCTTTGATTGGCATGGCTGCACTAACCTTGAACGAGACAGTTTAACAAGCTGGCCGCTTTTTTATTGGTATCTGATACATAAAACTTAATGGTTTTTACAATTTTATGGCGTGTAATTGATGCAGATGCATAAGATGTTCCATTACCGTTTGCGCATTTCTTGCAGAGGTTCCGGATATTGATGAAAAATTTATAAATGTTCCAAACTTTCAGGACGTGATGCTGGGTTTAAAAAAAGCTAGAAACCATCAAATACCCTGCGTGGTGAAGACAGAGCTCTGCCTGCTAATTGGCTGCAATGCTGCCTGAGCACCCTTGAGATTAAAGGCTTTGTACATTTCTTGTGAACATGTGGTGTGTTTTTATGAAGCTGTTTGTGAAATTTAATGATGAAAAAAGCGGATTCGTAATCTGAGCCTAAGAAGACAGTTGCTACGTCCTGTCAACTAACTGAACACAGACATTCGCTTCACAATGTAATCCTCTCTATAACTACTCAAGTTAATGAGGAAGAAACACAAAGAAACAAACGAGTAACACCTCTGCACTCATTAGAACCTTGCAAACAAGTTTTGAACTTGGTTTCTGGGCAACAGTATCTGCCAGTATGCCAGATAAATATTTGATCACTTTCACACAAGAAATGAAAATATGCGGCTTTTTTTTTTTTTTTGCTACCGTCAACAACACATTTTTTTTTTTTGCTGGGGTACTACCTTTATGCTGTCATAATTCAGCGAGCTGACAGACTGGAGCACGCCATGAATTTGGAAAAGAAAACAATAAACACATATAAAGACGACAGTGTTTCTTCAAGCCGCACCGGCCGTTAAAGTCAGGTTTGAGGAGTGTAATGGGGTGCCAGCTCGCGGCAGGGGGACCGCGCAGACGGCTGCTGTCTCGCTCAGACAGGCTTATGAAAGCGCTGCCTTTCTCACCTACTGGCGGTGCGCATATACCCTGGGCATTACGCTGATTCCGACTCCATTTTCATTAAATGAACGAAAACACAGAATAATATTTTTTCTTTGAGATTGAGAGAGTGGGGGGGGGGGGGGGGGGGGGTTGAAATTATACAGTGAGAAAGTAATGATTAAACATTCGCCGACTTAATGTCTTATCAATCACTTAACCTGACTCATTTGAGTCCCGGCTGCTTTGGCGGAAAGCTCCGACATGGTTGGGCGGGCTTCGGCGCTCTTTCATGTATGAAGAGCTCATTAAATCTGGCTGGTTATAATGGGGACACTGCTCAGACTGACAGGCGGTAACGGGGAAGAGGCTTTGGGGCTGCCGAGGGCAGTGAGTCAGTGTTCCAGGCTGCCAGGCTCTTTGGTGTGCACCGGTTCACATGTCGAGTCCCCTGATTTCTCCACTGCAGTGCCCCAGCAGACAATTCGTATATCCCATATGCTGAATATACAGGGGCGGCACGGCTGGTGCAGTGGGTAGCACTGCCGCCTCACAACAGGGAGGTCCTGGGTTCGAATCCCCGTCGGCCGGGGCCTCTCTGTGTGGAGTTTGCATGTTCTCCCTGTGTCTGCGTGGGTTTCCTCCGGGCGCTCCGGTTTCCTCCCACAGTCCAAAGACATGCAGGTTAGGCTGATTGGAGAGTCTAAATTGCCCATAGGTATGAGTGTATGAGTGTATGAGTGTATGAGTGTATGAGTGTATGAGTGTATGAGTGTGTGAGTGAATGGTGTGTGTGCCCTGCGATGGACTGGCGACCTGTCCAGGGTGTATTCCTGCCTTTCGCCCAATGTATGCTGGCATAGGCTCCAGCCCCCCTGCGACCCTGTTCAGGATAAGCAGGTTAGGATAATGAATTAATGAATTAATGAATATACAGTATTATGCAAATGTCTTAGACACACTTGATTAAAAAAATATATAAATCTAGTCTTAGATGTTTATTTATTTTAGTGTGTCAGTAGAAAAGAGCAAACTTGAGATTTCCATTACAAAACAAATGTTTCAGAGACATTTCTGCATTTCATTGAATAAAATAACATATTACATAATAGACCACTTTTCAGATAAAAACTGTGTCAAGTTCTCCAATTTAAAAAACTGCGGGACAGTGTACCAAAGAGAATTGATGCAGTTTTAAAGGCAAAGGGTGGCCGCAACAAATATTGATTTGATTTCTTTTTTAACCGTTCACTGATCTTTACAGTACATTTCTCACATTTCACATTCTTCATAATCTTCTTTCAGCGGGTGATTACAAAGTACTGAGTTTAGTGTCACAGACATTGGGCTGTGTGTTTGTGCGTTGGCGACGTTTGTGTGTCAGTCCACAACACACAGGCGCACAGCACAATGTCTGTGACACTAAACTCAGGACTTTGTAATGGCCTGCTGCTAGTCCTCCCTTCATTACGCTGTTGCAGTCCTGCTTTAGCCTCTCACGCTCTCCCCGCACATCGCCTGCGTTGTCCCATTTCTCAGGGGGTGGGGACTGTGCATTTGGACATAACGTGACATTGCGACATTGGCTCAGGCGGTAAGAGCGGTCGTCGGGCAGGGTGTCTCAGTGGCGCAGCCTGTAGAGCACTGACCGCATGCTCATTGCGAGCCGCGACGTCGGCGGTTCGAATCCGACCGTCCCACATTTGTCGCATGTCTTCCCCTCTCTCTCGCTCCCATTCTTCCTGTCTCTCTATACTATATACTGTCCAATAAAGCTGAAAAAGGCCTAAAAAATATATATAAAAAAAAAAAAAGAGCAGTCGTCTGGCAGTCGGAGGGTTGCCGGTTCGATCCTGCCCTGGTTGTGTTGAAGTTTACCTGAGCAAGACACCTAACCCCCAAATGCTCCTGACGAGCTGGTCGGCACCTTGCATGGCAGCCAATCGCCGTTGGTGTGTGAGTGTGGGTATGACTGGGTGAATGAGAAACTTCAATTGTACAGCGCTTTGGATAAAGGCACAGATGCCAACCATTTATGATCTTCCCGTGGAGAATGCGAAGCAAATCCTGTATGTAAACGGAAACGAGTTGAGTTTTGGAAAATCCAAACTTACTTCTCAGCCTTATTTTAAGAGATTGACCATCACCACCATTTTAAACAACCCTGAAGAAGGAAGACTCCCAATCTGCTTTCAACTAGGAAAATGTTAGCTAGGTAGCAACGTTCGGCCAGGTATCGACCAGGATGGTTGCCGGTTCAAACCCCAGTGTGGCCACAATAAGATCAGTGCAGCTGTTGGGCCCTTGACCAAGGCACTTAACTCCACATGGCCCCTGCTTAGTCTAATTAACTGTAAGTTGCTTCGGATAATAGCGTCAGCTTAGTAACTGGAACGTTAACTGAAGCGCTAACGTATTTCTGCCGTTCGCCACGGACATTCTCTAACGTTAGCTGAAAAGTCTGAAAAGTCGGTGTGCCGCAGTGGCTGCCGAAGGTGAAAACTTAAGAGAGAACAAACGAAGCCAGCCGATAATTTA
The DNA here is from genome assembly GCF_963514075.1 of Conger conger. NCBI lineage: Eukaryota > Metazoa > Chordata > Actinopteri > Anguilliformes > Congridae > Conger > Conger conger. The sequence continues at coordinate 8,100,502 of NC_083760.1, read as the reverse complement.
TTTTAATAAATGTCATATTTGTTACAAAATATTACAGCAGGCGGTGTTATCCTGGGGAAAAAATCGCTCCCCGTTTCATTTCTGTGTTCATCTTAATTAAATCAGCGGCGGGGGTGAGAGGAATAAAACGTTCCATTTGGAAGAGTTCAGCGGGAACCGCTGCAAGGGAGCGGAATTGGACGCGGAGGCGCTCCTTTTTGAATACGCGTCAGACGGGCAGGTGTTTTTCCTCAGAGTGCCGTCTGTCTGCGGCCCGGTGAGACTCCGCTGTTCCCGTCCCGCGATGCCGTCTCTGCAGACCCCAGTGCCGCTCGGTAATTGTGACATTTTGTGCCTCTTGTTCCTCCGACATGCGCTGTACTCCCGAGAGGTGAGGTACACTCGGAGGTACATCCTAACCCCGCACCCCACGCCAGCCAAATCGGGCTTAACGCAGCCCTTAGTAGGGTTGTTTTTTTTTATTAAAAACCGCTCAACGTGGGTTCGGAGGACTGAACGAGGATGTTGAAGAGGACTCCAGTGCCGGCTAACCAACGCCAAGCAAGTACATTGGCCTGCAGTAGAAAATAATTACATTAAAAAAATTAAAAAGCAATATTTAGATATGAACAATTAATTAGACTTTGCATAAGTGTGTAGCGCAATCCCGGTTTAATGCGCGCGAAGGAATACTTCTGCTTCGAGCAGCTCCGCACCGGATTTCTGTGCGGTGGAAATGAAAGGCTGAAGAACTGTTTGCCGCTAGCAGGCTTGCTTGCATGCCAGGCGTTGCGTCCGTAGCGAAGGTCACGTTGAGAAGGTGCGTCTCGGACTTTGTGGGCCAGCGTGTCTGACCGGCGCGGCGGGGAAATCGCCGCCGGCGTAGCTGGAGAGGGAATAATGATTTCTGCAAAGGTCAAGTAGACGGTATCTTTTGCGGCCCGAGAGAAACGCGGAATGCTTGCGAGCCGCGGAATGGAATTGCGTGGGAGTAGCGGCCGTGTAACCAGTAATTTGGCAGACGCTTATTAATAAGGAATTTTAAATCACTCCGAGATACCGAAGGTCACATCGTGTTCGGTTTTGACAAAAACAGCCTTTTGTGGTTCTCGGCCCACTCACACTGGCCCCAGGACTTCCTCCGTGTGTACACACCCTTCTTTCTGCAAGCAGTTAAAATGACAACCTGTACTTAAAAAAAAAAGATATTACGTATCTGTGTAATTAGCTACAAGGTACTTCGCATTTACATGGGAATTAAACATAGTTTCAATTAATCTCCAAAATGTTAAGTAGAATATCGAGGAGTAGTTTTGGAAGTGTAAAACTCTTGTGTGAGTACAAATTGTTACATGTACATTTTTTTACAAAATGTTGTTACATAATTCCTGTTACACGTACTTACTGAGGTGAAAAATGTGTTGTCATCGAGTTCTTGTTACACATCTGTACGTATTCCACTCAGTGCGATGTTACATATGTGGAATTTCACAGGTATTCGAGCTGTGGAGACTACAGTATGTACCAGGGTGTACTTACACTGTAGTTACTTAGTACTTACTCGTCTAGTTACCAGGTAAGTACTAGATTACATTAGAGACATTTAATATAAAGAGGGGCCAAGTAAAAGCCGCCAAAAATTAAGCGTTAAGATTTATTTTAAAATTAAAATTTTAAATAAAGTACAAATCTTCTTGCCAAAGATATGTACTGCCAAGAAATCAAGTCCAATGATTGTACAACATTCTTGTTTTGACCGACGTGGAACACTCGCCGGGTGATATTTATTTATTAGATATTAGCATGCGTATGAGCCTTAATTACTCACAGATTTATTTTTAACTTTAACCCAAATACGAGTCGGTGGAGTCGTAATGAGTTGCATTCTCTCGTATTCCAGCGGAGTCCGTATCCGCCCGGCAGCTGTGAGGCGCTGCGAATAAACAGATGCTTTGATCGAGGGGGTCTCGCCGCGCGCCCACACTAACCGCGCGCGGGCCGCGGTTTGAAGCGACCGCATGCCTCAGCTCACTTCGAAGAGAACTCGCGCTTGTCTGCGCCGTACTGAACCCACCGAGGGTCATACGCGAGGCGCGATGATGTGTTTCAAACTGTGGGAACATATAAACAAGTGTGAGCATTTGACACTTTTTTTTTTTTTTTTTTTTCACATTAGTCTGAAAGTCCCTGTAAACAATATTATGGATTAAAAAAAAACATAACGCTAGCTTGCTGGAATGGCAGCCTATTGCAGCGGTTTGATTCTACTTTGATTAAGTAGCACAGTTGCTTAGATATAAGTCTGCTCAAACAAAAATACAATTCTCCAGTCAAGATAGCTGGAGGCGGGGGCCTGGGAGACTGACTGAAAGACGCGGTCACATTGATTTTTTTTTTTTAAATCAACATGGCAGCGATTGAAATAACTAACAATGTGAGTCCCAGTGTGAAGAAGTGCATATCAGCGCTGTGTTCAAATTAACAAAGAAGCGTCACTTACAAAAACAAATCTTTGTGAAGCTAGTGCTAAACATAGCTCATAACTCTGCAGTAGTAGGCTGCGGTTTGCAGCTGCGTATGTGTGCGAGAGAGAGGACCCGGGGCTAAGCGGTATCAGAAAGTGCAGGCTGTCTTGCTGCAGTCCGTGGAGCGGGGCAGCCTATAGGCCCAGTGGCTAAGGTGCTTAACTGGGACCCGGAAGGTCGGTGGTTCCAGCCTCAGTGTATCCAGCGCTGCAGGGGCCCTTGAGCGAGGCCCTTAACCCCACACTGCTCCAGGGGGATTCGCACCTGCTTAGTCTAATCGACTGTGAGTCACTTTGGATAAAAGTGTCAGCTAAGTAAGTAGTGATGTAATGAATGCGCGGCTCTGAAGGTGGAGTCGGCGAGTCCCCGCTTTCGTTGGCACAGCGCCCCTGCCGTACTCCACTTCTCACTGGCAGGTGTGCAGGTTCTGGGAAAGTGGATTTCAGGGCTCTTAGAGCAGAAGTAACCTAAAAGGCTTTGCTCAGAACAGAAAAATGAAGCAAAGCCCTCCAAAAAAAAAAGAATAAACACAAAATAAAAACAAGGAGTGAAGTTTTTACGGAAGCTGTGCTTTTCACAATCACAATATCATTTTTTTTATTTATCCTGGCAGTTGTTCCACTACATTAGAGCCAGTGGCCCATTTCTTCCACTCGATGCTTTTAGGGGTTTTGATGGGAGGCCCTGAGGGGGTCGGCGTGGGGCCAGGGAGCAAGGCCCCAGCCTCCCTGCCTCCTCAGAGACTCCCGACACCCCGGCATTGTGTCACGACGGCGGGCAGAGCCAGCTATTCTCCGCCCCCGGTATTTACCCTGCGTGGGGCTTGTGGGCAAAACACATTTACAGAGACACTAAAGGTCTTTGTCTCGGGTTTCCTCCCTCTTTCTCCCGGAATGGAAGTGACAGAACTGCACTGTGACAGTAGGCCCAGGGTGCAATTAACCCTCTTAGCTTTCCTCCGCCTTATTTTTGAACCGGCTTGTGCAAGCTAGTGATACGTTGGCATTGTTTTATTTCTTTATTTCTCTTCACAGTCTACTAGGCACGGGGAAAAAAAAGAGAGACCCCCAGCGCTCTACGCTTTGGCGTGTACCGGAACAATGCGTCATAATGCCACGCAGCTGTCTTCAAATAAACCAGTAAATTGATGCTAATGCAATTAGCTTCTCAGCAGTCATGCGAAACCTTTTTTCTGGAGGCATTAGAACGGAATCTGGGGGCAGTGGATGGGATCGCCAGAATAATCAAGGAGAACAGCACGGTCAACATTTGGGTTCTGAACGCTCCAAAAACAAACAATTACCTTTTCAACCCCTGAATATTTAAATGAACTCTAAGCGGTGTAGGCGTTAAGAGTCTGTTTGCTCGAAGCAGGCTGCATCATCGTCGTGCCGTTGCAGGGAAACTGCCTAATTATTGTGTGATTAGTGTAATGATGCTACACCACTTAATTTCCATCTTGTTTTCATCGCACTCCTTTGTTTTGACTACATCGGAAATTGCACGGCAAACGATCGCCATTATCAACACCTCGACTTTTCAGAAGGCTAAATTTCCACCAACTGGACAGGTATCGATAGAGCTACAAACCGCAGTGCCCAACTAAAATAATAGATACCAGTTTAATGCAGGCATCGAAGAGAAATCTAATTGCCCTTGGAGGGGGTGAGAATGGTTGACTTGATGTTGTTTTTTTTACCCAGAGCAGGCAGAAGCGAAATGAAATTTTGCGCGTTCTGTCGGGAGCAGGTGTCACGGTGGAGTTCAGGCAGATTTTCAGACTTTGCAGAAAATACCTCTTAATCCACCGCTCCCGTTCTCCTTTGTGTGTTTTTGAGTTTTGACTGATTCAATACTTTTTTTTTTTTGTCAGACCACAAATTTGCTGGAGTTTACCGCACTAAAGGCAACGATGACAAGATTTTTTCAAAGCACAGAATGTGTTTGTTTGTACTGAAGATTATTTTTTTCAAACCTTTTGTTTTTCTGTTCACAGGCATCAGGTTGTCAAGCTTATGAAGACATACAGACTTGTCAGTGTAGATACAGGGATGACTTTAAAAGCACAAATATATTCTCCATTTTGGTCTTGCTTTCAATCATAATGCCCATCCCTGCACTGTCGGCTCTGCGGACTCAAACCTGGGCAGTCAGCCATGTCATCTTTTCACTTCACAGGAAGTGGTGTAGTTCCTGGACCAGGAAACTACAACTCCCACACTCCAATCTGCCCCTGGAGACCAGCGATATTAGGGCTGATTTAGAACGCGTATACCTGATGATGTAATCTATCGTCAGCAATTGACATGAATCAATCAGGTACCTTCCATTCTGAAAAGACGGGCATTCTGAAAAGACGGGCTCCCCTGCTGCATAACAGGCACAGTGGGCGAAGGCACACTGCAAATGCCAAATGAACCAGAGTAGTTACTATCAGACCTAGATCAATAATGAAATTGTGTTGGATTTAAATACTTTTCTATGCCTTGCTGAGCTTGTCTGGTGAATTGGCACCTATGAAGGGCTCTGATAAAGTACATACCCTGCCTTCTGGTCCTCTCGGGTGGATCAGCTGCACCAGGCACCATCACAGAAAGGTATTTGAATCGAAAACCTTTACATATTTGACCCAGGTCTGGCCACTAGGGCAATGATGGAGTGGGAACACCTTTTGGGCAAAAAGCCTAACTCCCTGGGTGGCAGTTAGGGGCTGCCAGATTTGTCTTTGGACTGAGAGATCTGCTTTTCACAGTATCTGTACAGGTCCAGTTTGTATGTATTAACAGTATGTATAACTGTCCGGTCAGAAAAAAACATAAGAATAATTGCTAGTTTGTAGTGAATTTCTTCCGTCTCCACCATTGTACTTTGCATGCGTAAACGCGTGCATGGTGTCTGTTTTTCGACGGGGTCTAAACCTGGGAACCGTAGCGGCGGTCATTTGCCAAGCTGGAGGACTCTCAAACGCAGCCAGGGAGCTCACACTCTCGACTCGTGCCATCGGTGAACCTGGAACTCCGAAGACCCGACCAGCCGCACGCCGCACAAAACTGCCGTCTACGATCATTAGCCCGGCTTTGCCGCTCCGTGTTCCCCTCGCTGCTCGTAAACGACTCTATCTGACTGAAGTGTCGGATGATGTTTTAGACGCTCGCTTCTGTCTGTGCCCTGCAAAGTGACTCTCGGCCAACTGTGAAATTTACACAAGTGGATCTCCAGATGGAGGATGAGTGTTTCTGTGGGGGGGGGGGGGGGGGAGTTCACCCCCCTCCACACCCCGCTGTGCTGCCGTTCTCCTTTTGTTATTGCGTGCGAAGTGAAGGCCCACTTAAATCAAATCCCGTCTGCGACCGCTCCTGTACTCACTAATTACACTGTATTAACACAGCGCCCTGCCAAACCAAGCCCATGACTAATGCTCCGGGGAATTCTTTGACTGAAGTTTCCGCTGCTTAATATTCTGAAGGTAGTTAGTAATGCATCACCCACATTAACCTTAGCCATTCCACCAGACCTGCTTTCTGCCCGGTGATCTTAGATAGTCATACAGGGGCCAGTTTCACAGACACAGATTAAGCCCAGTCCTAGAGACGACATTGAATTTTGAATGGAGATTGTCACCATACACAACTCAATTTAGGCCAGGGCTGAGCTTTATCGGTGCCTGCAAAACCGGCCCTATATTCTGAACATAATATCTGGACATCAAATAACTGTGATACTTGCCATTTTTTATTCATTTTGCAGTGGCTATTATTTGTTGCGGCAATCAAGCCCCACCCCGCTACAGATGGACCACCCCTCATTTGGAACATGATGCCCCCCTGAATTTGGGGCCAACTATCACATGTGGACCCCAAGTGCAGCCAGTATATTTAAATCAAACTTTGTCCTCAATTTAGTCAGTTCCTCACAACCATACAAACATGTCTTAAAGTATGTATTCCATAAAGTGAATAAACTTGCAATAGTAAAAGTATTTTCACGCAGAAGCTATTTCTCCATCCACTTGCTGGAAAATTTGAAATTTGAATTGAGATTTTACGTCATCGTGTACCAGATTAAATTCTGTCAATTTCCCGCTCCCCTCCAATCATTGTCCTTTCACGCATTGGTGCGTATTCTGCCCCCTATAGTCAAAGGTTATGGCTCTACTTCCCCCACATTTAACGTCAGACTCCCCGCCATTCAAAAGCCCTCATTCAAAAGATTAATTTTGCTCACATTTAAATGATATCACAGAACACAGTCTTGCTCTAGCTTCCATTTCAGCTTGTCTTTAAGTATATGACTGCACTGAAGCAGTAGCCCACAGTAGTGCTGGGAATAACTATTTGTGACAATCGTCATTTGATTTGTCACTCCTGGACCTTGCCCCCCCTCCCCCACACCCACCTCATCCCCTTGGGTAGGATCTGTGAAGGTTCTGATTTGATTTGTGGGGGTTGAGGAGAGAGAGCATTTTGTCTGTGGCTCCTCTAGGGACAGGCTCTCACACACTTACCTGCCACGTAGAATACATGCCAGTGCTACGGGAACAGGACGCACCTCCCCTCTAGTGGGCGGCCTGTAGCCTAGTGGTTAAGGTAAATGACTGGGACACGCAAGGTCGGTGGTTCTAATCCCAGTGTAGCCACAATAAGATACACACAGCCGTTGGGCCCTTGAGCAAGGCCCTTTACCCTGCATTGCTCCAGGGAAGGATTGTCTCCTGCTTAGTCTAATCAACTGTACGTCGCTCTGGATAAGAGCGTCTGCCAAATGCCAATAATGTAATGTAATGTACACAGTGTTGTGGAGACAGGACACACTTCTCCACCACACAGATTATACCTGCGTTGTGGGGACATTACACACTTCTCCACCACACAGATTATACCAGTGTTGTGGGGACATTACACACTTCTCCACCACACAGATTATACCAGTGTTGTGGGGACAGGAGGCCTCTCACTGCTGGGTTGATTCTCCTGAATGGGGAACCTGTGAGTGTTTGAGGGGGCCGGGAACTCTTAGAATGACAGCTGTGAGCTTCAGAGACAGAGACAGCTGCATAATTATTTAGAAAATTATACTTGATAAACAGTAAAGTATGAGCTCGACACATGTGCTTGTGTTAGTGTGTGTGTAAGGGAGTGTGTGTGTGTCAGTGTGTGTAAGGGCGTGTGTCTGTGTGTGTCTGTGTGTTAGGGAGTGTGTGTCTATATGTGTGTAAGGGAGTGTGTGTGTATATGTGCGTATGTCAGTGTGTGTAAGGGAGTGTGCATGTGTGTGTGTATATGTGTGTGTGTTAGTGTGTGTAAGGGAGTGTGTGTGTGTATATGTGTGTGTGTCAGTGTGTGTAAGGGAGTGTGTGTGTGTGTATGTGCATGTGTCAGTGTGTGTAAGGGAGTGTGTGTGTATATGTGTGTGTGTCAGTGTGTGTAAGGGAGATGGGCCTCCAGTTGCTCAGAGCACTGGTCCTCCAGCTTGCCCTCTCCACACTGCCTCCCTGGGGAGGCGTGGCCTCCTGCCTCCCTGTCACGGCCAGGTAAAGGCCATCAGGGGGAGGGTTATATATGGAGACAGGCCCGACAGCGGGAATGTCCTCATGTCCTGCTTCCTCCACATGGAGCCCGGGACCATCCATTACTGCAAATAGAGCTGGAGACGGTGGGGATGGAATGACCTCTGCAATGCACAGGGGTTAGAGAAGGTGTGTGTGTGCATGTGTGTGTGTGTGCATGTGTGTGTCTGCATGTGTGTCTGTGTGTGTGTGCATGCATATGTATCTGTGTGTGTGTGCGTGCATATGTATCTGTGTGTGTCTGTGTGTGTATGTGAGTGTGTGTGTGCATGTGTATCTGTGTGTGTGTCTGTGTGTGTGTGCATGTGTATCTGTGTGTGTGTCTGTGTGTGTGTGTGTGCATGTGTATCTGTGTGTGTGTCTGTGTGCATGTGTGTGGGCATGCACATGTCCATTTTTTGGTTTCTTCCTGTGTTTTACATTCATAGATTTATGAAGTATATATCATGATACATTGATAAATTGAAGTGTATCTATGGTATATGTGTTAAATTATGTTATGTTTGTGTGTGTGTGTGTGTGTGTGTGTCTGCAGCACACAGATTATAGTTTAGTCTCAGATTAGTTGTCTTTTGATAAAATGTCATTGTATGTACATGTGCATGCATAGAAGTGAGCGTGGATTTGTATGATATATTAATGTATGAGGTTATGAATGGGAGTGTGAGGGTGTGATTATGAATATAGATGTAAGTGTGGGGGCATGTCTATGAATGTACATGATCAGAGAAGTGGATGTGTGTGTGTGCGTGTGTGTATGTGTGAGAGAGGGTGAGATAGAGTGTGTGTGCATGTGTGACATGTATCTGTCTGTGTGTGTGTGTGTGTGTGTTACTCACATTAAGACTGACAGAGTGAGTATATGTGTATACAGAGTACTGAAGCCTCGCTGAGCTACAGGTGAGATGTCACATTAGAAGGATTACGAGGCAGGGGAGTAGCTGCAAGGCCTTTAACAGCATGCCAAAGGCCCAACATATCCTCCAGTTTACCAGAATATGACAGTTGAACTGCCATTCTAGAGACAAATTGGCTGAGTGTGAATGAGTGTTTTTCCCCCTCCTTCTTCTTCTAGTTTTTTTTCCCACCCACCAACCGGCAGTTCGAACTCCCACTGTGATTAAGGCCGGCTTCCGTCAGTTTTCTCTTTGACATTTTTATTTGACGGCCACTAGAGGGAGCCTCCCAGACCTGCCGGTGTTGCAGATGTCTGATTGCATCCTCTTCACTGTTTTCTTTCTTTCTCTTCCACGACGCTCTTGACTGACACACTCGTCCTTGTGGCTTCAAAGAGCGCAATCTGCGATCTCAGGTGGGAAGATATTGCCACTTGTACATCCAAAGAAAGTCACAACAGAAATTGCTTGGGTTTCTGTTGTAGCGCAGTTGTAACCTGAAGACTCACCTCTTCAGAAAATACCTCTGCCCTTCTCCTCCCTGATTCTCACACCTTTCTCATCTATCCTACTCTTTGACGTGCGGTGTGTTCAGAAATGCCCTTCTGCACACCACAGTTGTAATGTGTTATTATTCACGTTATTGTCACCTCCCTGTCAGCTTCGACCAGTCTGGCTCTTCTCCACTAACCTCTCTCATTAACAAGGCATTTTTGCAGAACTCCTGCTCACTGGATGTTTTTTGTTTTTCTTCCCCATTCTGACATTTGGTCTGAAAAACAGCTAAACCTCTTGACCATGTCACATGATTGGCTGATTACATTTTTTTTTTTTTTTTGTCATTTGACAGATGCTTTTAATCCAAAACGATTTACAAGTGCATAGGTTCTTCCACAAGTTAAAAGCATCAAATCCATAACTAGCAAAACAGCATTAACAAGCTTGTGTACAGGTTTCTCTAATAAAGGGCTCTGTGAGCGTATACTCCCCTATCCTGAAAGCAAAAAATCTACCTGTCCTTCCACATCGTTATACTAGTGACAGAGGATTACCTATCACCGTGGAGTTATGCCCTGTGCATTACACTCTCTTCTTGGGATTTTGGTGATTTGCAAATATATCTTTGCACTCATTGTAAGTCGCCCCGGATACGAGCGTGGGCTAAATGATTAGAATGTAAATGTAAATATGAAACGCTCATGCAGCTATTTTCACAAGGCAGTTCAGAGATATGCGGATAGGAGACATTTTGTGTATTCAGGCATTAGCCGGAATACGCTTATCTGCCTTTCTCTTAATTAGAAAACCAAGCACCAGAATGCACCGCAGGTTTTCCGTGGTAATAACAGCCGACGTTAAAAGCAGCTGTGGTCCGACTGAGTTGGAGGGCACCGGCGTTTAATATGTTTATCGTGAATGTCACTCTGAACGCCCGGAAAAACCAGGCCGGGGCTGTCGCAGCTGCTGTGAAGGTAATAAGAATCAAGGCTAATGTAGTCACACACAGTCTTATGTACATTTAATCACATCTTTGTCCCTGTCTAACCACATACCAGGCAGGACTTATCAGCAGTTATAATTCTATTGAAGAAATCTCAAGTAATTTAGATATGAAATGTATTAATTACAGTGTGACACCTTTTGTAATTATCCATTAATTCACTTGTGCAGTGTGGCAGGCTTGTGTGGGCGCAGTGGGGGGACTCTCTGTTCCAGGAGTTCCCCCTTCTCTCGCCTGCTGTGGCTTCCAGCCCCAGCATTGACTTCTATACAGCTGTCGTTGGAGTTGCCGGTGAGATCTTTGCCCCCGGGGTGTGTCAAAGTGTCCCTGAGCAAGTCTTTACGCCCCCCCCCCCCCCTCCCCCCCCTCCCCAAATAGCTCTGGTGCCTTGAATGCTGGCTTTTCAGCATTGGCGTGTGTGAATGGATGAATGAGAGGCATTCATTGTAAAGAACTTTGGATAAAAGTGACATATAGGTAAATGCGGTCCAAATGCTTGGGCGACATTGGCTAAGGCGGTAAGGGCAGTCGTCTGGCAGTCGGTGAGTTGCTGGTTCGAGCCCACCCTGGGTGTGTCGAAGTGTCCCTGACAACTGACAACTGACCCCTAAAACGAGCAAGACAACTAACCCCTAAATGCTCCTGACGAGCTGGTAGGTGCCTTGCGTGGCAGCCAATCGCCGTTGGAGTGTGTGTATGAATGGGTGAATGAGAAGCATCAATTGTACACTGCTTTAGATGAAGGTACTATATAAATGCCGACCGTTTTCCAAGGCAGTTACCTTTCAGCCTCGACCGCTTGGGGGTGTTGGAAAGGACCCAAACCTAGCCTCATTTAGCTCTACCTCAGGAGGGCGGGATGTTACATTACATTACATTACATTATTGGCATTTGGCAGACAGTACAGTTGATTAGACTAAGCAGGAGACAATCCTCCTGTGGAGCAATGCTGGGTTAAGGGCCTTGCTCAATGGCCCAGCGGCTGTGCGGATCTTATTGTGGCTACACTGGGGTTAGAACCACGACCTTGTGTGTCCCAGTCCTTTACCTTAACCACTACACTACAGGCCCACTACACTACAGGCCTTAACCACTACGCTACAGGCCCACTACACTACAGGCCTTAACCACTACACTACAGGCCCACTACACTACAGGCCTTAACCACTACGCTACAGGCCCACTACACTACTGGCCTTAACCACTACACTACAGGCCTTAACCACTATGCTACAGGCCTTAACCACTACACTACAGGCCTTAACCACTACGCTACAGGCCCACTACACTACAGGCCTTAACCACTACGCTACAGGCCCACTACACTACTGGCCTTAACCACTACACTACTGGCCTTAACCACTACACTACAGGCCTTAACCACTACGCTACAGGCCGCCCCGATGTGACTCACAGACATCAGCTGCCTGGACATCAACACTGAGGGCTCAAAAAAAAACCAAAGCGAGCCCGTCCAACGCTGAAGGATAAGTCCCAGAATGCCCCACTCTCTCGCTCCTCAGGGCTGCCGCCGTCGACGCCAAAAGGGGCTCCAGCGTCTCCACTTCCTGCCGCCAGGCCCGCCAAACGCAACACGTTTTCATCTCCCCTTGAAATAGTCACGGCTGTTGTTGGCTTTGAGCGAGAGCGGTGTGAGAAATATCACGGGCGGCGACGTGGCGCCATAAATCACACGGCCGTCGCGCGGTGACTCAGCGCCGCGTATATCACCCCGGAAACCCTCGCGGTGACATCACCCGTCCGAGGGGAGGGAGGGTATCATTATATCGATTCCTCTGTCAAAAATCTCTGTGTTTTTTTTTTTTTTCTTCACATAGCCGGCTGGAGCATTCATCTATTTACGACCCCACGAATGGCGGTCGTTTGATATTCATTCGTCATATTCATAAGCATTTACTTGATGTTACTTGTACATTAACTCTACACTTGGAAGAGCCCCCATTGTAGAATTGGACACATTGTGAGACTGTATGAGAATAGAAAGAAGCTTTCTTGGTGTGCAAGTAAAGGGAATTTGTAACACAGGTTATTTATTTGCAGAATACTTGTTGAGAAATATGTAGCAATTATTTTACACACTTGATTGCACAAATTGCCTAACAACATACCTTCAGTCAAAACTGACAACAAAGTTAGCTTCTTAAAATGAGCTGTAACTATGCCCATAGCTAGCTTCTGAACGGTATGCTTTATCTACCCACCGCTAATATGCTACCTAATGTGTTGTTGTGAGCCCTGCCTCAAATAAGCATCAACAGAAGCAATCCCCATATTGCATTCATTTAAAAAAGAAAAAAAATGCTGATAATGTTTCAGAACCTGAAAGCGAAACTCTGAGGCTATAAGACGCACAAACACGCGCCCCCTGGCTGTGGGAGCGAGCAGTTGCGCTCTTCCTCCGAGGGTTGCGCTGTTGGCTCCGCGGGATCTCTGAAACGCGGTGAGATACTGTCGGTTCCCCTCCCAGAGGCGTAATCGCTCGCTAACAGATGTCACTTGAAAAATATTCTGGGAACGAGCGGCATTATTTTGACATATCACGGTCGTAAAGGATGTGTTCCAGCAGTAATCACAACAAAAAAGAGTTCCCTTCTCAGTGGTATAGAAGGGGATTTAATTGAATATGCTTTTGGTAATTGGCTTTTCTGAGCATTGTTATGCGCGGCAATATTTTCTGCTCTGGTCGTATGCCTGACAATATGCTCAGTTTATAACATCCTGGGAGCACTGCCACATCAGCCAACAAACAACGCTCTTGATAAATATAATAGTTTGCATATAAAACCTGAAACAAATCTGATAATGCATGCGATTTTAGTGCCGGGGTTTTCGAGGTGCGGTAATCGCTTAGATTTGCCTCTGTTGCTGTGCGGCTTTGTACGGAGATGTTTACTTCCTTGTTTGAGAGTTTGTTCGGAGATGATTATTTCCTGTTTGAGAGTTTGTTCAGAGATGTTAACTTCCTGTTTGAGAGTTTGTGCGGAATTTATTTCCTGTTTGAGAGTTTTCCGAGTTGTTTACTTCCTCTTCGAGTGTCTCCCAGTTCGTTTAGAGCAAGGGGAGTTTGTCCCTGGCAAAACCAAAATTTCATAGGCCATCAAGGCCAAATCAAAAGGCAGTGGGGAAAACATAAAATTGGACACTTGGGAATCAAGGACGAAAAACACATCGTAAAACCACTTATCACTTATCGGAAGTTGTGAGGGGAAGGCTGTCAAACAGTTTATAACAAAACAGCTTATTTATACGATAAAACAAATACGGCTGGTGCCAGTTAATGTCTGCATCAACAGCTGAATGATTCACTGAAGAAGTGTTAGTCATTGTTACTTAGTATAACAAAGTAGCTTGCTAAATTAAAAATATTCGAAAACCGTGCGTCAATATTTGGACTGGGAATCCACGGCATCCAGTTGAACATGCTATGAAGAAGTGGCACGACTGTTTCTTGACCAGCCACACCATGACAGTTAATGTCAACCATGTAAGCAGGGGGTATCGCAGAGCAGCTGCAGTTCCTAATAAGGTACACAATTGCTGATGCCACTGGAGAAGGTAGTGCTCCTTTAAGTGCTGGTGGACTAATCCTGCGTTAATGTACCTTAGCAGACCATTAAACTACTCAGTCTGGGAGAAGTGAACAAGATATTTTAATTGGTTTTTAGCCCCCCCCCCCCTCTCCTCCCCCCACGCAATTCATATGTAAAGTACGGAGAGGAGAAGGCTCTTTATGATCGACTATGGGTGGTGAGAGGCTGCTGTAGTGTAGCACTGTATAGGGGAATACTATGTTCAGTAAAAACACCAGTGTCCACCTGGTACACAGGTAAGACAGATCTGCCCGTTTTAGGACCTGTGAGACCAACCGGGGCCAGAGGTTACTGGCTGAAAACAGTGCCACCGCTCCCTGATTGGCCGGGAGAACTTTGATCACCCAATTAGGGAGGTTTGTCTCTAGCCAGCTAAAACCGTCCCTGCAGTGCCGCCTTAGTGGCCCTGTATCACGCCTCATATGCCCCCTCTCCCAACAACAAAAACAAAAAACAACCAAAACGCAAAAACAAAAAAAAACGAACAAGGGAAAGCACCATCTCTTGCTCGGAACACAGTGTACCAGAGATAGCGTTCATGAATCGGATTCTGCGGAGCTAAGTTGCCAGCTCAGAGGCCTTGCTCGTATTCTGTGCGCTAACGTGCTAACGGGCCTCCCAGCGAACGCGCGTCCTCAGGGCCTGGGCGCATCTGCCCTTGGATGGCGGGATGGCGGTTTTGAGTATGTTTATAAATGACGGAGGTGCTGCTGGCAGACAGAGACTTCTCCGCACGGCAGATTTGTGAAGGAGGGTTACCCATCCCATTAATAATAGCTAAGTAATGCAATCTCGCATCGTGCTGCTCACTGTCTGTGTGTCGCAGATAAACTGCGCTTCCCAGACAGGGTTTTACTCCGTGTATTGCGGAATGAAGAGTAATGCTGATCAGATCTCTGAGTTCCTGCTCAGTGAAGTAGATCTACATGATAAAGCAGGTGCTAGCTATCCCTTCAGCATGGTGTGCTGAGCTTATACAGAGGAATCTCTACAGTTTCCTGATTTCAACTGACATATTAAACTTCAAAAAAATACTACTAATAATACATAGTAATTAATAATTCATAACACATTTCATTGCAATGAGCAGCGGCCTGGTGTACTTCACAGTAAAAAAACAAAAAATAAATAAATTATAAAACATATAAAAAGGCAGTTAAAATTTGAAAAAGATTCTGTGGTCATGGTTACCATGGCTGCACTGGAACTGGTGAGACCCGAGTGTGAAATGTATTCAGCCTTAAATCTGACTGTGGATTGGCTCAATGTTACCCTTCAGTACGTTAATCAGTAAGCAACCTGAATGCGCCGGCCTTCCACTGATCCCCTGAGCGCCTCCGCTGGCAAAGAGCAGTCTGGTCTGCGTGGCCTAGGCCTGGGTGGGCGAGGAGGATCGTGCCTTCTTCTGGATTCCGCACCAATTTCCAGTCCTCCTTTAATTAACTCACCCCGGCCATTTCTGTGATTTGACTTTCTGAGCGGAATTGCGTGAGTGACTTGCTGAAGATTGTCATGGCAACTGCTCCAGAGACGATGGGAATTGTTCGTGGCGATGGAATGCAGTCGAGGCCTCATATCCATCCTTTTCATTTAGAATTAAATCTCCCTGAGGCCGCGCCAGCATCGTCTTTTACAGTGGGACTGGTCACTTAAATTGTTCTTTTAGAAGTCACTATTTATTTAAGGGCTTTCACTGGGGATATATCGGTGCTTATTAACTATTAACACTTAGTTTCCGAGTGAGTGGATCTTTAGTCGTTGGGGCATTCATTTTTTGGCTTTCCGTAAAGTGAACTACAGTAAGTATTCTGCCTGGGCGACTTGCTTGGATGATTTAAAAGGGGTCAGCTGGAAGATGCAGCCATTTGGATGGAACATTTCAACATCTTGTGGAGCAAAAATAATGTGTGGGCTTTAGCGATGTAGACACAAGGAATGAGTTTTGTGTTCCAGAAATTGTGCAATCATCCTATCATCTGCTCTGTAAGGACCCCTGAGGGTAGGCTTTCTCAGATGCCTGCAGGGAACTTCACATCATTTGTCACCATCCACGTGAAATCAAACACTAGTTGAAAATCTAATTATGTATTTGCTGGTTTTGTCAATGGCAATTTAGTTTTTATTGATGCCTTTCAGTTTTCATTCATTTGATGTTCCTGGGTGTGCACTGATAAAACATGCAAGTCCACCAAGCTTATGTTTATGTATGAAGCTGGTGTAAATTATTTTAAAGTGTACAAATGAACAAATAGTTCTAGTTAAATGCGTCTTCAAATAAAAATAAAAGGAGTAACAAGCAGTTCATGGAAATCAAATAAAGGACGCTCCAGAGCAAAATGACCCAAATGCAAAACCTAAGTGCAGTTAAATTACACATATAAAAAAACATATAAAACCCATCAGCAGGAAGCAAAAGCCTGATTTCACCCAGTTAGTGAGGCTTGTAAAGATCTATATTTCCTCTCAACTCTCCAGGATTTCAGCATTTTTTCTCGTGTTTCAATGTGAATGTAGAGCAAGATCCAAAATGTGAGGAAGATCATTAAAATACGAGTGAAAAATGTTGAGAAAAATGAATGAATTTTGAGCTAAAATAAAAATTAAATGGGCTGATAAAAAAAACAAAAAAACCCCATTATGGGCTGGTTTCACAGACACGTGACACGTGCTATTAAGTTTGGCCCTGCGCTGAATTGAGTTTTGTATGAATAATCTTCATTCATGATAGACTATAGTCCAGGACTAAGCTTAAGCTTAACCCAAATATCTGTATATAAGATAAATGGCATTTACTGTTGTCATAACGGGGCCAAACTGCCAGTGAGATGCTAAGAGGCTTCCTAGCTAGCTAAGTACTAATATCAGGCTAGCTATCTGTGAGTTGAAAAGCAGCTTTGTTGGTGGAAAACGCTGGATAAATGAGACCTGCAATGCACCGTGTTGCTCTTGTAGTGGGGTTTGTGAGGTGAAAAGAAGATGTGATGGAGTAGAATTCTGTGAAACGTGGCCTGTGTTATAACCGGCTGTTCTTGCAGTGGGAATGCTAATCGATATTAAACGGGAATGAAAATATGGATCGCGGCTCAGTTGGATATGAGTGTGCTTCTGGTTCTTTCTTATTTTTTCAGATATTTCAGAGCAATCCTGGTGCCGAGAAAGTGAAATGAGCAGAGTGTTCTATGTAGTCAGACCGATTTTCTGTTTTTCATGTCGTTATTTGTTGTTAAATGTTGTTATTTTACACGTATTTACGTATTATTCAAGTTAAGTTAAATCTCATTTTTGCGTCCACACTATTTTAAGAATTCTTCTTTCCATGAAAACGTTTTTCCTTTATATTTTTCTTCGCAACATTAAAGTTGATGAAGCAGACAAGTCAGATGAGTCATCGGTTATTGATTGGTTTGGTCTCACAGAATTCATCATTAACAAAACATCATTAAAAAAACACTTATGAGTAGGGCCTGGCTTATCTCAAGTTATCTGAGTTTACAAAAAAGGTCAGCAGATTGATTCAGTTTGCTTTTACGCATTTAGAGGACAGTGTTAAACCCACATACACCCATGGCAGAATAATTATTTTTAAAAGTAACTCTGGCTTCTTTTTTCTACATTGCATAACAGCAGTTTTGAAACAGCTGGTAGCTGGGTGACAAGTTCAGATGAGCCCTCAGCTTGTCATGGTTTACCTGGTTGACCAGTTGAGACCAGCCCTCAGCTTGTCATGGTTTACCTGGTTGACCAGTTGAGACCAGCCCTCAGCTTGTCATGGTTTACCTGGTTGACCAGTTGAGACCAGCCCTCAGCTTGTCATTACATTATTGGCATTTGGCAGACGCTCTTATCCAGAGCGATGTACAGTTGATTAGACTAAGCAGGAGACAATCCTCCCCTGGAGCAATGCAGGGTTAAGGGCCTTGCTCAAGGGCCCAACGGCTGTGCGGCTCTTATTGTGGCTACACCGGGATTAGAACCACTGACCTTGCGTGCCCCAGTCGTTTACCTTAACCACTACGCTACAGGCCGTCATGGTTTACCTGGTTGACCAGTTGAGACCAGCCCTCAGCTTGACATGATTTGACCAGCTCAAGCTTTGTTTTGAAACAGCGGGTAGCTGGTTGACAACTTCAGACAAACACCCAGCTTGGCATGGTTTAGCTGGTTGACCAGTTCAGACCAGTACCCAGTTCGACATGGTTTAGCTGGTTGACCAGTTCAGACCAGCGCCCAGCTCAACATGATTTAGCTGGTTGACCAGTTCAGACCAGCCCTCAGCTTGACATTTGTGTTGAAAAAGCAGGCAGCTGATTGACCAGCTAACAGCCCATATAAGCACTAGCTGGGTGACCAGCTCATACCCAGTTAGGCCAGCTTATGACCAGCTTGACCAGCTCAATTTTCAAGCTGGTCAAACTGGCATAGCTGGATTTTACACCGGTGTGCACATTTATACACTTTGTAGGCATCTCTAAATGCGGTGATGAATTGCCAAACTTTGTCCTGGAAAGCCATCCGAGTTCATGAGCACCTCATCTGCGCCGCATTGATTGCCTGTTTGGACCGAAATTACTTAAAAGTATCGCAACTATAGTTATGTTTTATGGCCAAATAACTTTGGCTAAGGGACGGGCTGGCGTGCATCTCCAGACACACATTACGGTTACGACGCGGTAAGGTGTCGCATCGCTGCCGCGGCAGCCTGTGAGGAAACAGCGTGTGTAAAAAGCTTCGTGATTACGGCTCCTTGAAAGAGGGCCGGGCATTGCTGTTCAGGTTTGTTGTGTCTGGTGCAGTGGGGCCCAGTTTCAATCAAAAAACTGTACTTATCTTTGACTTGAAAATAAATACGAGTTCGCCGAGGTAATTTCAGCAATTGCGGAACTCGGCAAACCCATGATTGCGAGAGTGGGGGGGGGGGAAAAAAGCAGGAAAATAAAGCGAAGGCTTGCATTTATTTGAAAGCCGGTGTTGAGGATGCTGAATGCGGGCTTGAATTGCCGTCGCCCCGGCCAGACACGACCGGAGTGTGTGTTTAAGCTTGTCATTGTGGAATGCAGACCGCCCCTTAAACTAGCTGTGTCAGAGCCTCGTAACTCTGCCGTGCCGTTCGATGGTGATTTACAGTCAGGAGCTGGTGAAGCTCGGAGGCTAGGAGACCAGCGATGGCACGGAGTGTAAACAGTCAGGCCAGCTGGGTCCTGCACACACAAACACACACACACACACACACACACACACAGTGAGGCCAGCTTCCTGAGCCAGGGTACTGCACATACACACACACACACACACACACACACACACAGTCAGGCCGGCACCCAGTGCCTGGGGGACAAGGGCACTTCTCAGGATGTCACTCAAGCACAGCCAGAGGTGTGAAAGATCTCCGCTACGCAAGTGGACCAGGGTTTACAGTGCTGTACATGAGTACACAATACTATACACACACATACACACACACACACACACACACACACGATAGTATACACACACATACATCCACACAATACTCTACGCACACAGACACACACACATGCCCACACATACACCACATAGCATGCACACACACAGACACACACATACCATAGCGGCTGTCTCTGGCACACAGCCCTGTAAAGCTGAAGAGGAGGAATGTGCTGTTGGCATGGTGGAACAGTTTTAGGGAAGGCAGGAAATCCTGATCCTGAAGGGCTCGAGGGGGTCCAAGTAATCTTAATTACTGATTTTAATTCTCATCCAGGGTTCCTAGGTCTTAATGACTGATTTTACTGCTCATCCAGGGTTCCTGGATTCTTGGTCTTAATTACTGATTTTAATTCTCATCCAGGGTTCCAGGATTCTAGGTCTTAATTACTGATTTTAATTCTCATCCAGGGTTCCAGGATTCTAGGTCTTAATTACTGATTTTAATTCTCATCCAGGGTTCCAGGATTCTAGGTCTTAATTACTATAGATGAGCATACAAAACCAGAACCATCCCAGACCCGGGGAGACACACTTTCTAAAGCAATAATCAAACATATAAACCAGTTTTTTTATTCATTATTGGGGCGACATTGGGGCGACATTGGCTCAGGATGTCTGGCAGTCGCAGGGTTGCCGATTCGATCCTGCCCTGGGTTTGTCGAAGTGTCCCTGAGCAAGACACCAAACCCCCAATTGCTCCTGATGGTTGGTGCCTTGCATGGCAGCCAATTGCCGTTGGTATGTGAGCATGAATGGGAAGCATCAATTGTTCATCGCTTTGGATAGAGGCGATACATAAACGCCAAACATTTACCATTTATGGCACACAGCCAGAAGAGCAACAGCAGTCACATCAACTCAGTGCTTCACCTTTACTGAGAGTAAGGAGTTTTACATGGAAGCAAATCTCCGAGTTATTATTGTCTTTAATGGGCAGGGAAGCTTTGGTGCTGATTCCAGTGTCATCGCCGCCCCCTTCTCCGGAAAAAGTCATGCTATTACATCGATTTTCGTTGATATAGTCACAGCCGATGCGCTTTCCGCCGTTAGAATTGTTAAAGAGAGCCGAATTAATGACAAAGTCAAAGGAGGGAAGAGGTGGCTATGCGGATCAATTGGAATGGAAATGAGATTATTAACCACAAAGATTTGTCATCTCTGGTTCCCCCCCGTCTCTGTTCATGTATGAAATGGCGGTGTAGAAAGAGTTCATTCAGGCAGTGTTTGGGCTGTTGAATAAGCCTGCGCCGTCACTAATACCCTCAGTGCAGTAGAGATAGCCCTCCGTACACTCTCAGAAATAGCCCCGGAAATCAGGTCCCCCCTCTCCACTGTGCCTACACAAGTGAATTAATGGATAATTACAAAAGGTGCCACACTGTAATTAATACATTTAATTTCTACATGAATCAAGTTTGGTTCAATAGCATTATGTCTGCACTCTCAGAAATAAATGTAAGAAAAGTGCCTAAAAAGGTACCAATGCTAGTCACTGCGGTGGTACCCTTTAGGTGCATAAAACCGCACCCCTTGCCAGCAATGCTTTACCCACTGGCCATACCCACGGCAAATGCAGTTCGGGGACGTTTTCTTTGAAACACAGAGTCATATCTACCCAATGAGAACACTGTAATGTACCTTCAAGGTACATAACGGAAATTTGATCCTTGAAGAACAAAAATGTTCCTGAATGAGCAGGAGCTGAGGCCTGGATGAGCAGAAGCTGAGGCCTGGGTGAGCAGAAGCTGAGGCCTGGATGAGCAGAAGCTGAGGCCTGGATGAGCAGAAGCTGAGGCCTGGATGAGCAGGACCTGAGGCCTGGATGAACAGAAGCTGAGGCCTGGGTGAGCAGAAGCTGAGGCCTGGTTGAACAGGAGCTGAGGACAGGATAAGCAGGAGCTGATGAGCAGAAGCTGAGGCCTGAGTGAGCAGAAGCTGAGGCCTGGGTGAGCAGAAGCTGAGGCCTGGGTGAGCAGGAGCTGAGGCCTGGATGAGCAGGAGCTGAGGACAGGATGAGCAGAGCCAGCCAGGCCGAATGAGCCTCACGGCGGAGAGCACTCGCGTCGCCATTTAATCTGGAGTCGGCCGAGTCTGCGGGGCTTTTCTCGGGGACGGCGCCTTCCCCGCCCGTTGACCCTGCGCAGTGTTGTTGGCACGCGGGCGGGCTCGGCGGGGGAGGGCTGAGTGGTCGTCTCATCCCGGCACGCGGGTCAGCTGCCGTCTCCGCGGTTCGGCCGCGGCTCGTAAACCCGTCCTCCGTGAAGTGAGGTGTTTCTCGGGCTTTTCCCGTCGTCCGTACCCACGGCGAATATCCACGAGGCGGATTTGGATTTCGCGCGGCGGGGAGCCGTGAGGAGGGAGAGGCTCAGAAGCTCCTGCCCTTGGACACGGCGGTGCCTCGTGGCTGTGGCGTGTGACGCTGGGAGGCCACTATAGTCCGTACGCGCCACCGCCAATCCACCGCCCCTGCGCGAAAGGTCTTAAGAGGAGCTGGACGAAGGAGGAGGATGCACTTTCAGCTCTTTTGTCCTCCTTTCATCCATCGCTCCTCTCCCAGCTCTCCATAGCTGCTGCCGCAGGGCAGTAACCCAGGTACGCCTTGCAGGTCTTACTCAATGGAAGGACAAGAGACCCTGCTGAGGTGTGAAAGACTGCAGTGATAGGTCACGCTCATTTCATTATGGCTTCTGTCTTTTCACATCCTCACCTCCGGACAGATATGCACACACGTGCACACACACACCCATACACAGGTGCACACACACACACACACACACACACACTCATACACACACACACACACACTCATACACAGGTGCACACACACACACACACACACACACACACTCATACACAGGTGCACACACACACTCATACACAGGTGCACGCACACACGTGCGCACACACACACACACACATACACACACACACACTCATACACACGTGCACACACACACACACACACTCATACACACGTGCACACACACACGCACACACACACACGCAGACACTCATGCACACACTCTCTCCTGTACTCACACACGCACACTCTCTCTTGCTCTCTCTCTCACACACACACTCTCTCCTGTACTCACACCTGCACACACACTCCCACACACACACTCTCTCTCTCTCTCTCTCTCTCTCTCACACACACACAATCTCTTGCTCTCTCTCTCTCTCACACACACACACACACACACACTCTTCCCTGCAGGTGCTCGGTGTCCCTACACTCATTACCTGACGGTCCCAGTGAAAGCGGTCCAGATTTTCCTCTCTCCGCGAGTCCCTCCCTCTCCTCTTTAGGCTATTCTCCGGCGCCGAAACGAATCAAACGCGCCACATTCCACCGAGCGAGAACAAATCACGTCCCCTTTCTCCCCTCCGCGCAATAAATAAACACGCTTTCGTGCCAGGCCTTGTGGCGGAGCTGGCCATATGGCGGGAAAAGAACCTGTCGCGGTAAGCAAACTGAAACGGAACGGCGGCAACGTCGGGTGACGGCCCCGCCCTCCGGCAGCTGTCCTGCGGGAGCGGGCCCGTCCCACGACGGGGGGGCGACGGCGGGGTTGAGCCGGGGGTGCAGACGCACATCTGGCCGGGGCGGTATCAGACGGCAGCTGCGATGAAGCAGATGAAAGGTTCGCCCTCCCCCCCCCCCCCGACGGCCGCCGCGGATGAGCGCTAGCGGGGACGCGTCATACCGAGACGCCGATCCTCTCCTCCGGAGCGGACAGGTGGCCGCCGCCGGACCCGGGGGGGGGGGGGGGGCCTCTCCGCCTTTCTCCCGCAGGCGGGCCGAAACGGAGGAGCGTTCCCGACAGGATTACGTGTGCCGCGCATCACAAAGCAGGGGCCACCTGTTGACTTTACCGCTCTCTCGCGCTGGCACGCACGTGATAAGCCTTCTGTGCTCATTAACGGCGGTCCTGTTAGAACACCGCCGTGAGAAAAATGCTGAAAGAAAAACATTGCTAAAGCTTGGTTTTGAAACAGCTGGTATAGCCGGTTGACCAGTGCAGACAGGCCTTCTCCATACTCACCATTGTTTGACCAGCTCAAGCTAGGTTTTGAAACAGCTGGTATAGCTGGTCGGCCAGTTTAGACCTGCTCCATATTCATCACGGTTTGACCAGCTCAAACTATGTTTTGAAAAAAGCTGGTAGCAGGTAATTTCATGCAGGTCAAGCAGGATTTTCCACCAGGGTGCACATTGCATGGTAAATGGCAGAAAATGTCTGCCTCCGGCTCGGCCTAGCGCTGTCAAACTCCGGCCCTGGAGGAGCCACAGCGAGCAGGTTGGCATCCTTTCAGTCAGCACCCAATTAAGGCTTTCGGAACAGGGTGTGTGAACTCTTTAGCCAATCAATGAACCACTGGCGCAGAAACTCTCAGAAAGCCGGCAGGCTCTGTGGCCCCCCCAGGGCTGGGGTCTGACACCAGCGACCGGCCCTCAAGTGAAGTTTGTTGTGTTCGGTGAGGGGGGGGGGGGGCGGGGGGTTTGTGTGGCCGGGTCAAAAGTTCACCAGCATCCTTTCTTTTAATAGCACTGTATGAAATTCTTTCACAGTATCGCGGTTGCATGGAGGCTACTCCACACCCCAAATCCCCGTTTCGGCGTATCATTGCAATGCACGGTGTAATTCTGTGCTGAATTTCTTTGAGCTCCACCCACATGCCGATAAGTCCTCTAAATTAGCCGCGTGGCTAATGAGGGGACACGCCGATTAGTCTCACAGTCAGACTGTAACGAGCTTTGGGCAATGCCAGTGAGACCCGGTCCACTGTGAAGAACAGCCACAACCCACATACAAATGCGACTGAACAAGCATCAGCCATTACTGCATTACATTACATTAATGGCATTTGACAGACGCTCTTATCCAGAGCGACGTACAACAAAGTGCATACCCATAACCAGGGATAAAGTGCGCTAGACAATTTCAACTGCTACCTGTACAACAAAGATAAGGACCAGGGCCTATTTTTTTTATATTATTTTTTTTAAACGAACAAACTATCCAAACACTGCTTACCTAGCCAACTAAAAATACCGATACACAAAGTAAATCACAAAGACAACAATTAAGGTTCACAGGGAGGTAGGGAGGGAGGGGGAGAGGTGCTGCTTGAAGAGGTGCGTCTTCAGTTTGCGCTCAAAGGTGGGGAGAGATTCTACAGTTCTGACCTCAACGGGGAGTTCATTCCACCACCGTGGAGCCAGAACAGATAGTAGTCGTGAGTGTGAGGTGGAGGTTCGGAGAGGGGGAGGTACCAAGTGGCCTGTGGAGGCTGAACAAAGCATTACTGTGCTGTGTACATGAGATACCCTGCAAAATCCACACTTACAGAGGACATTCTACACAGAGAGAGTACATTTTGTCCAGTGTGGGTCCCTGGAGTTACATTATTGGCATTTGTCAGATGCTCTTACCCAGAGCGACGTACATGTGATTAGACTAAGCAGAAGACAATCCTCCCCTGGAGCAATTCAGGGTTAAGGGCCTTGCTCAAGGGCCCAACGGCTGTGCGGATCTTATTGTGGCTACACCGGGGATTGAACCACCAACCTCGCGTGTCCCACTCATTTACCTTAACCACTACGCTGCAGGCCACCCTACAAGTAATGGTTTTCAATATTGTGTTTATACTGTGTGGCTGTTTTCTTTTGCATTTTGCCTGACCGTGGAAGTGTGAATATGAGGAGAATGCATGGAGTGTAAAGTATGCTGCAAACTGATGCAATTTTTAAATAACAGTTTCACGGCGGAGATGAAAGAAAATATTACAGAAAGCGCAGAGTTCACACACGGCGCCGCGGCTCCCTGACCCCTTTTCTTCTTCCCGTTTTCGGCGAAGGGGCTGAACGCCTGACGAAAATCTTTTGATAGAAGTTGTGCTTTTTTTTTTGCCGGATAAAGGTTGCGCACTTTTTATTGGAAGGTGAGCGGGGATTCACCTGCGACGCTGCAAGTCAGAGCAGGCTCTGTGGGATTCTGGGCCGTTTTTTCGAGACGTGGCCCGGGGATTTTGGAATTCCATCCATCCATCCATTATCTGAACCCGCTTATCCTGAACAGGGTCGCAGGGGGGCTGGAGCCTATCCCAGCATACATTGGGCGAAAGGCAGGAATACACCCTGGACAGGTCGCCAGTCCATCGCAGGGCACACACACCATTCACTCACACACTCATACCTACGGGCAATTTAGACTCTCCAATCAGCCTAACATGCATGTCTTCGGACTGTGGGAGGAAACCGGAGTACCCGGAGGAAACCCACGCAGACACGGGGAGAACATGCAAACTCCGCACAGAGAGGCCCCGGCCGACGGGGATTCGAACCCAGGACCTCCTTGCTGTGAGGCGGCAGTGCTACCCACTGCACCATCCGTGCCGCCTCGGATTTTGGAATTGATACCTATAATGCCCTCTGAGTGAACGGAGAAATTGCAGACCTGAGGGAGGGAGCGTTGTGGACTGTTCCTGTCCTGTGGCTGATGTAAGATGTGTGTATGCTGGAGAGGACGCCGTGTAGTGCCAGGAGACTTCACTCCATCAAATCATGCCTGGTAGGATCGTGTGTGTGTGTGTGGGCATGTGTGCGTGTGTGTGTGCATGTTTGTGTATGTCTGCGTGCATGTGTGTTGTGTGTGTGTATGTGTGCACATTTCCGCAGCATTTGTGTGTGTTATGTTCGTTAGAGTTCGTAAGTTTGTTTGTAGACTGAGCTGTGCACAATGCAAGCAATCAAACCCAACATGGAACAAAGAAACCAATATTTCCACAAGAAAACTGACATTCAATAGTCGCTTTTTTTTTTGTCAGGATAATATTGATACTGTTATACAGTAAAGGTATGGAAACAGTGTGAAATGTTAGTTTTGCAACTATTTATATTTGAGATAAAAAGATGAATATGAGACAAAAGGACAAACGCTGAGCTTTTGTTTCATGGTGGTTACGTGTGTATATGACTTGACATTTACATTTTAGAGACGCTGCTGTTTTTGTGTTGAGTCTTCCTATTTTCAGCTGTGCAAAATTAAGTTGACGTGAAAAATAAAGCACAACTTAAATGTAAGTCAAAGCAAAGCGTAATATTTGGCATATCCCACAAATGCAATACTGTAACTGCATCGTGTCTGTGACCCGTTGATATGACCGCACGTTTCGTATCTTCTTTGGAAATGCTTTTCCAGCCCTGGGCTTTTGTTTTTTTCTTCAGGGGGTTTCCGTCTTCACACATTACATTACAGTTCAGCTCTAGGTGTGGGTAGTTTTTGATTTGATAACCAGAGGCTATTACTGAGTAACATGGAGCAGCGGTTCGCATTACTGTCCTGTGGAACAATTAAATCATCCCGTCTCACGAAGACACATTGTGAAATTAACAGGCAAGATTTATTTGTTGTGTGTTGTGAAAACATGGCATATGAGTATAAATTAAATATTTAAACATATTTACATATGTAATATTTACATATGTAATGTAATAGCGCTAACTGTTGTTCCGTGCTAGCTACATTGAATTTACTCAGTAATAACCTCTTATTACCAAATTAGTTACAACCTAACTACACAGGTATAGCTGCAACTAAACGTAGTGTTATTGTGAAATGCAAATTGGGTGTCTGACTTGGCCAGTCCAGAATTTCCCACTTTTTCTCCATTGATGAATGCTTTGAATGAGTAAACAGTTCGGCAGTGTGTTTGGGCTCATTGTCTTGCTGGCTAATGAGTTTGGAGGAATTTCTTTGTACACAGCCAGACAAAATCTGTTGGTACATATCTACTTCTGCCATCTTCCATTATATCATCAATAAAGATGAGGGAACCTATTCCAGAAGCAGCTATACGTGTCCAAACTATGAAGCTACCTCCTCCGTATTTCACGGATGAGGTGGTTGGCTTCGTTCAATGATCCACACCTTTAGCTCTCAATTTCTTTAGTAAGAGTTCATTTTGGTCTCATCAGCCCATAAAGCTTTGTTCCAGAAAGTTGTATCTTCTGGCTCGTCTCTGTGTTTTTTGGCCAACTCAAATCTGGCTAGCTGATTTTTTTTCTGCTGAAGATTGGTTTGCATCTTGCAATTGTAGCCTCTACAATCCTGCTCTCAAAGTCTTCTCTGTACAGTATTCTGCTTCTGTGTACGGTATTCTTGTAATATGTTTCACCCCTGCCCTCTGGAGACGGCCGGTGATGTCACTGGCCATTGTTTTTAGGTTTTTCTTCCCAGCTCTCACAATTCTGTCTGTCAACTTTCTTTACTTGGCTGACCTGTACAGTGCTTATTTCTGAGCCCACCGATGGCTTCTTTCTTTTACAAGATTTTCAGAAATGGCATACTACATATACCCAGTTTCTGTGCTATCCTTCTCAGTGTGCTATTCTGTTCACTCAGCTTACAGAGTAGTTCTCTTTCAAACGTACGTCCCTGGTGTTCACGATGGCGTATGCCTTCCGACTCCAAATCTCCGCATACGAGAACAATGGATAAAAGCAAGACTAGACACTGACTCACGGCTCTCTCGTGTGCGAACAACAGAAACGCCTGATCAACAGTTAACACCTGTCAATCACCCACGGACCTCATTTGGAAAATGAAGGGGACTCGACAGCAAAAACAAATATTTCTGTAAACCGGTAAAAACACATAGGCATATAAATACCGTGATTAATGATCATTTACTTTTTATATAAAAGCTGACTGTCTGTACTTTTGTCTTTGACTTGATTCATGTTTTGATCTCTCGTTTCTCACTCGCCCATGCTTTTGGAGGGCACCATATCTGAATCAAGCTTTCACGCTGATTAATGCCAAGTGGTGCCAGCCTTGTGCTCGGGAGCGACTGCCATTGGCTTCTCTGAGTGGCATTGGTGCACACTGCCCTCATCTGCCTCTCAGTGCAGTCTCAGTGAAGGTCAGCCATTTTAATAAACAGCAAAATATCACATCAATGCCTTCTGTGTACAGCTTATCGACATTCAGCGAGCACTTTATTAGGTAGACCTGAGCACCAGCTTGTTAATGCTAAGATTTTATGTGTCAATCATGTGGCAGCAACTAAATGCAATAAATGCATGCAGATATGGTCAAGAGGTTCGGCTGTTTTTCAAACCGGAATGTCAGAATGGGGAAGAAATGTGATCTAAGTGACTTTGACCATGGAATAATTGTTGGTGCCAGACAGGGTGATTTGAGTATCTCCTGGGATTTTCACACATAACAGTCTCTAGGGTTTGCAGAGAATGGGCCAGACTGGTCAAAGGGCCAGACTGGTCAAAGCTGACAGGAAGGTGACAGTAATCCAAATAAGCACACATTGCAACAGTGGTATGCAGAAGAGCATCTCTGAACACACGACGCATCATAACTGTAAGTGGATAGGCTACAGCATAAATAAAGTGCTCAGACAGTATGCGTGTTAAATTATGTGCAAGTATGTCATTAGACTCTAGAGTAATT
The DNA here is from genome assembly GCF_963514075.1 of Conger conger. Classification (NCBI taxonomy): domain Eukaryota; kingdom Metazoa; phylum Chordata; class Actinopteri; order Anguilliformes; family Congridae; genus Conger; species Conger conger. The sequence goes on along the minus strand of NC_083760.1, from coordinate 8,071,484 downwards.
CATCTTTTTTTTTTCTAACTTTTCATGAACTCGTGAACTCATGAACTCCTATATTTATCTTTCTCTAACAGCACAACTTATTCTGCCTGCTCCTCTATAGCTGCTGTTGTCATATACAGAGAGCACTTTCATAATGCTTTTATAATGTACTTTTGCAATACTTTTCATATTATTTTGAAAAACTTGTATGTATATGTATATGTATATGGGGCGACATGGCTCAGGCAGTAAGAGCAGTCGTCTGGCAGTCGGAGGGCTGCTGGTTCGATCCCTCGCCCGGGCTGTGTCGAAGTGTCCCTGAGCAAGACACCTAACCCCCAAATGCTCCTGATGAGCTGGTCGGTCCCTTGCATGGCAACCAATCACCGTTGGTGTGTGAGTGTGTGTATGAATGGGTGAATGAGAAGCATTAATTGTATATATAAATGCCAACCATTTACCATTTACCATTCTCGGTAAAATGACATTCAGTCTGAGTGAATATATAAAGGGAATGTAATGTTACGAACTACGAATTAAGGTGTAAAGGCTGAAATAATAATAATAATAATAATAATAACAACAACAATCATAATCATAAGAATAAGATAATGTTATTAATTCGTAGTTCGTAACTGAGTCAGAGATTTTTTGTCTCAAGGCATTTGTATAATGCGTCAGTTAACTGCAGTGGAAAGTCTTCGATTCGAGCTTTCAATTTGGGATGACTGATTTAGCACATGTGGGAAAATGGCTGGCAGACGCTGCTATTGCTTTTCAGCTTTTTGGCTCATTTTTCCGTCTTTGGGGAAAGCAAAACAAATCTCTACCCCTTCAGGTCCCATTTACAGAAGCAGATAGCATCTCTCTCTCTCGGTCTCTTTCTATCTCCCTTTCTCACTCACACTCGCGCGCGCGCACACACACACACACACACTGCTCTCCTGATGAAAATATCGGTGTTATTTGTACAAATCCGGGGCTTGGTGTGGAGGAGGAGTATTCATTACTGATAAGACGTAGGATTCTGCAAGGCAGCCTTGTTCACTTTTAGAAACTTTGAAAGATCAAACTCATAAATAACAGCTCAGGCGGGACTGATGAAAACAAAGAGCCAATTAAAGTGGGATGCCCCCCTCTCTGGCTGGGCCCGCAGAACAGGGCTGAGGGCAAAACTTTGTTTTAATGATCAGGATCCCAGGCGTGGAGCCCCCCCACAAAACCCATCAGCTCTGCCACAAGACCGCAAACATAACGGCAACCTTCTCCCAATTCAGCCTGTCATGGGCATGCAAGCAGTGTATTAGTCTGATTATAAGAAATTTCATGCAGTTGCAGACAAAAATTAACACAAAATAAGGGCTTGAGGGAGGTGGGGGGTATGGCAAGGGGCATGTTGTCATCCTCTTTAAATCCTTCCCACTTCCCGCAAATGACAGTGGAGGTACATTCGTGTTCCTCGAGGATCAATTTTCGCAAATGTACCCTCTAATGTTCTCTTTGGGTACAAATTAATACTCCATTAAATTCTCCAAGGGACAATGGTCCAAATTAGTTATATATTGCTGCCTATGAGTCCAATTCTATGTACCTGTAAGGTACATTAACATTTTTAGGCACTCCTTGTACCTTTATTTCCGAGAGCGCACGTGTGAACGCGAGAAGACAACAATACAAAGTTGTGGATTTTGCGGCTGCACTTCCTGCGTCGCCATCGTCCTCCGGGCCGCGGATCAGTCGGAAAGCCTATTATAACTCTGGCGCCTCATCAGTCGGCAGCGCTGCTCAAAATGCAAAGCGGAGCCTCCCGTCAGCAAGGACACTCCGTCTCCACTCTGCTCCCGATTCTCACGCTTGGCAAAGGCGCCGCGCGCGGCTCTCCCGTCTGGTCGCGTTCCAGCTTAAACTGGAACTGATCTGCGTGGACTAGAGCATTAGCCACACACTGTTAGCGGGCTAGCCTCCAGGGGGGGGGGGATCAGGGCCGCTGTCACACCCTCGGAAGGGATGTGTTAATATCCTGCACACTTCTCGCGCTCCTGCTTTTGCGTCAACGGTACTTTTGCGCTGCAAATATACAATTTTCGTCCCACAAAGAGAGATTTTTTTTTCCAACGCAGACTGTATTGAGAGCGACATAAAATGTGTTGACCTTAAGTAGACACGGAGGTGTGTTAAAAATGACACGTTATGTGTTGTTTTTAGCACATCGTGTTTTGAGAGTGCATATTAACCCTTCGAGGTGTAGGCATTTGGAGGTTCAGTTAAGAAAATTCTAATTGCATCTCACACCTTAAAGAGTTGAGAGAATCCCGAACAGACCGAAGACCCCAGAACAGTATGGAGTTTCTGTAAGAACTCAGAATGTTATCAAATGGTTGAATTGAAACGCAGGTAATTGTACCCGAAGATTTAAAGTGTGATCCAGCGGCCCCTGCTGGTCTGTCAGACTACTGCGGTCTTGCTTGCTCGGGCTGCACATGAAGCGGCATTCTCCGACTTGTCTCCTCACGAGCTCCCCTGGAGAGCCGTGGTGTGAAAAGTATCGACGGCCTGACATCGCGCGTCTCGGAGGAGAGCTTGCGCTTTTCCGCGCCGAATCGGGAAGCCGGGGGAATACGATTGATAATTCCAAATCAAACGCTTTCTCCAAGAGGAACCGTGAAAGTTTAATTGTATGTAAATGCGGTAACGGGCCTTAAAACACAAACATGCTGACGGTCCTGCTCCTCGCATGACCAAAATCTCCTGGGGGTGTGTGTGGAGTTAATGAGCGGAACAAAATGGCTCCCAGAGCAGCAGTGGAATTTATAAGATGGCCGCTCACTGCAAATAAATGGGGGAAGGGGGGCGGGGTTTGACGTAGTGGGGCGTTGAGGCTGTGCTGCATCGAGTATCAGAATATCTGATAATATATCGAATAATTATTCGCTATTTTGCTGCCGCTTGTATTCAAAGCGACTTACAGTCGACTAGACTAAGCTGGGTACACTCACCCCTGGAGCAAGGTGGGGTTAAGGGCCTTGCTCAAGGGCCCAACAGCTGCACAGATCTCATCTTGACATCACCGTGGGCTTGAGCCACTAAGCTACACCCCGCCCCGGTCTACATATCTGGTGTTATTTAGCAAATTAATGAACTAAACATATTCCTCAGTGTTTTCCAGACTGTGTGCTTGCTTTGGCCGCCAACTATGTAAGCGTAAATATCCACTGACATCTTTACTCTGGTTCAGACCACATGCTTACAGGGAGTGTGCAGTGATCAACTGTCGACACAGCAGTGAAGTAGGCGTGTAGGCGGCTAGCCAGGCCTGGGTTCAAACAATATTTGTTTTGGATTAAAATACTTTTCGGCGCTCCACCGATCTTGCCTAGTTTATTTGAGCCAGCGAGGAGGAGCAGATGGGCGGGCGTTACGTGTTTGTTTCGAATACACCAGGCAAGCTTAGTCAAATGCAGAAAAGTGTATGAATCCAAAAAACAGATAATGTTTGAAGCCGGGGTCCTGTCCCGCAAAGCAGGATTACCGAGTTAGCCGAATGAACTGCACTGAATAAAAACCCTGGAACATGGGCGGAAGTAAAAAAAAAAAAAAAAAAAAAGAGCTGTTCTGGGTTTTACTCTGCGCCGTTACCCAGCTAACTCAGCAATCCTGCTCTGTGGAGAAGGCCTCCGGTCTGGGGCTAGCGCAGGATTATAAGTGAAGGAGGCCCGTTGTGCCGCAGAGATTATAGGAGAATGCAGTGCCTTAGCGTTGGCCTCAGCTGTGCTGTAATACGCACATCTGAGCTCTCCTCTTGGGCTGCCGAGCTTTCTGATGTATGCTAATATGGGCAATCTGGGTTGCCTGTTACCGTACAGGAAACCCTCCGCCCGGGACACTTGTTGTGACCGAGAGGAATGGCGAGTCAACAGCGGGGCCCCAGAACGGAGGGCTGGGACCTAATTTGTCAAAACGACCGAATGGAAAATTTCACCCTGAAGTGCGCCCGTGCGCATTTTTCACCCACAGCAGGGATTCGGCGATATGAAGGCTATTTACGGTTTCCGAGCGTTCTGCAGACAAAAGGCACTAACGAGAGCTGCATTCAACACGGTAAAGCAACCACCGCTAGTCGTTTTATTTTACAATGTGCATGTACAAGTGGGCTCCAGGGTTATTGGCACCCCTGACTGGCGATGCACAAAAAAATACTTCAAAAAAATAAGCCACATGATTACTCAGGTGAACTCAAAATGCTGAACATGTGAAAAATACTGTGGTTTATTGCTGTTTTAATAACAATGCTTGTGCACATTCTTGTGCGCATGAACTAATTGGCATCCTGCAGCAGATATTCTACAGCTCTTTTGCCTGTGGCACTGTACCAAGAATATGTAAACACTGTACTATCATCCCCATCCCCGAGATAGATAAGCCCTCTATCCATAATTAACCCCCTGCCCAAAAATATGTTCGTCCAGTTGCTTCACTCGTCATGAAAAATATCATTAAATCCCTCTTCATCGGTGGGGCTGGTCTAGCCCCCGGACCTCTGCCATTTCGGTACCGCCCAGTAAGAAGAGTGGACGATGCAAAAAATCTTTCTGCAGAAACACCTGGAGCTATCCAGCACATCGACCCTAAGTCCGGCTCTGGCTGCTACCCGGCTAACACAAAATGTTCTCACAGTGTTACTGGAATAATTTGTCAGAGTTATAAACATTGCCTCTACGTGGCAGAAAAATTCAGCTTCGTTCGCTTTTAACACCGCTGAACCCCACGTCCAGGCTGAGAAGTTCCAACCTCCATTTTGAAATCCTTTATCAACTGATCATATGGATTACAAATTTCCTCACCAACAGATCACAAAAAGATCACTGGTGATTGACATATATTCTGGCCTCGTATACACCTCCTCTGGTTCAGTCCAAAGGCTGGTTACTGTACCCATTGCTGCCTGTGATCGCAGGAGAAACCACAGTGACCATCACCTAATCAGGATGGCCTCCTCCTTTTTGGCTCCTGCAGCTCACAGCCTAGCGATGAATTTGTGGACTAAAACTGAATGTAGCTAAATCTGATTTATGATTAAGTAATGGTGAAAAAGTTAATACGGTTGTTCATAATTACAAATACCTCAGAACTATCATTGGGTGCATTTGTAAATTGAATTTCTGAGCACTCTGGTTTCAACAATATAGAGCGCTCTGAAATCACTTAATTTACAGAACCAAAGTTTGCCAGCAGGACGACTAGCTAACGTTATCGTAGCATTATCATTAACGTCGACGTTAGCTAACGTTAGCTAGCTTCCTGTTGCTCAAGTTAGTGATGTTGGCAGTAGATACTCGTTAACTAAACGTTGCCATCTTCACCTTTTAAAATTGATTGAATTTAAGTTAATTAATCTGATATATAAACGTGATCGTTACCTGTTTTGTTCCACGTTGATGCATGTCGAACAATACCGGCCGGAGTACCGGTCCAGCCGCAACGCTCGCATTTCCCAATGACTTCTTCTGCCATTTTTAGATTGGAATGGTCTTTTCACTGTGTGCGCCCAGTGCCCCCAGACCACAGTGCTCTGGATGTTTCTAATGGTGACACACCGAGCGCTCTGAATTTACCCAACGACCAAGGAGCGCCCCGGGTGAGCTCTGGCACATTCAGAGCGTGTTTACAAACGCACCGTTTGCCAGTCCATCGAAAAACCTCCAACAACACGGATTCAATTATCAAGAAAGGCCGGCAACACCACCGACACTGTACTTTCTGAGAAAACTGAGCTGATTAGGAGTTAACAGAAAGGTCATGAGTGCCTCGTACTGCACATTCATTGAAAGCACTCTCTCATTCTCCTTCATAACCCGGTTCAATTCTATTGACTTTAAAGGCAGGAGCTGCCTCAATAATATTGTCAAGATCGTTGGCGTGCCTTGGCAGACACTAACTGCCTTTCTGGATCAATAAAGCACACACACACACACACACACACACACACAATACTGAATCACATAACTGATATGCTTTACTCCTCACTTGAACTCTGACCCCTGTGCCCCCTTCTCTGCTGTCCAAGATGCAAAACAAACACACACACACACACACACACACACAATACTCAATGACATAACTGATATGCTTTACTCCTCACTTGAACTCTGACCCCTGTGCCCCATTCTCCACTGTCCAAGATGCAAAACAATCCGAGTAAAAGCCACATTCATCCCTGAGGTTGATATGCATAATTAATAAGGACTTACCACCAAAACATCATCATCAGGGATCAGATATGCCCCCTCATACTTATCATTGACTAGCGGTCCGCCCCACAAAACTATCATGGCCATAACAGAGACTTTACCTAGTATGCAACCACCTTGAAATGTTTGTAAGTCTTGTAAGATACGTTTTGCCACAATGACTGTTTGTCGCTGTGTCCTGTCCTGTTTTGTTTAATGCTTGTTTGCCCTTACTTGCTATTGAGGATGTATACTTGCAATTTACAGTCAAGTGGGGCTTATCAACACACACGGATGTGCAGACTAATCCAAATTCTTCACACCTTTTAATGAAAGCTAGCCTGCTGGATTCAGAAAAAATAAAATAAAATCACGTCTCGTGTTTACGCTTCGCACAAGATCGATGGAGAAAGTCACGACTTAGGCGCGCGGACTTTGCGCGGTTATCAACGCCATCATCTCCGAAATGAGGCTTGCAGGTGTCTGGCGGGAGCCTGGCCCAAATTGTCGCTAAAGACAGCGGGGTCTCCTTAACAAGGTGTTAGCGTCCGGGGCAGACATGTTTGATAAATCACGAGGAGAGCTAATGGAGCCGGTGCCAGAGAAAGACACGTCCGCCTGGCTGTTTGTTTCTGCAGATTTCTTTTTATCCCATCTTCTGCCGTGGCAGAGGGCAAGAGGTGCACATTTGGAAAATGTGACATACAGGGGCTGTCTGCAACACTGGGATGATGTTATAAGCATCACACAGCTCTATCTGTCTCTCTCTCTCTCCTCTCTCACCTCTCTCTCCTTTTGATTGTTCTTTCTATTCATTATGAAAGGAATGCTCACTCAACACTCTCTCGCTTTCTCCTCCCCTTTCTCTCCGTCTCTCACTCTTCTGCTGCTCTCTCCTGTTCCCTCTCTCATTTGCTCTCTCTCACCCCTCTCTTCTTTTCGTTATTATTTCACTCTTTCACTGCCTCACTCTCTCGCTCTATCTCTCTGTTTCCCCCTCTCTCTCTCACCCCTTTCTTGTATTCATTATTCTTTCCATTCACCACGAAGAGCGCTCATTCAAGCCTCTCACTTTCTCTCTTCTGCCATTCGTCTGTTTCCCCCTCTCTCGCTCTATCTCTCTGTTTCACCCTCTCTCTCATCCATTTCTTCTTTCCATTATTATTCTTTCTACTCACTTTCTATGAATTCATTCAAGCTTCTCACTTTCTCTCTTCTGCCATTCCTCTGTTTCCCCCCTCTCTCGCTCTATCTCTCTGTTTCACCCTCTCTCTCACCCTTTTCTTCTTTCCATTATTATTCTTTCTACTCACTTTCTATTAATTAATTCAAGGCTCTCACTTTCTTTCCCCCCTTTCTCTTTCCCTCTCCCTCTCTCCCTCTCTCTCGCTCTAGCTCACCCCCCTCTTTATTGCTCTTTCTATTCATCATCAGAGCCACATCCAAGGCTCTTTCATGTGATCCCTCTCTCTCTCTCTCTCTCTCTCTCTCTGTCTCGCTCCCTCACTACCCTCTTCATTATTCTTTCATTTCACTCACTCAATGCTCTCTTACTTTTTCTCTGTCTTTCTCTCTCCCTCTCTCTCTCTCTCTCTCATACCCTCCTCCTCTTTCTCTCTCCCTCTCTTTCTCTCTCATACCCTCCTCCTCTTTCTCTCTCCCTCTCTCTCTCTCATACCCTCCTCCTCTTTCTCTCTCCCTCTCTCTCTCTCTCTCTCTCATACCCTCCTCCTCTTTCTCTCTCCCTCTCTCTCTCTCATACCCTCCTCCTCTTTCTCTCTCCCTCTCTCTCTCTCATACCCTCCTCCTCTTTCTCTCTCCCTCTCTCTCTCTCATACCCTCCTCCTCTTTCTCTCTCCCTCTCTCTCTCTCTTGCTCTCTCTCTTCCCCTCTTCATTATTCTGTCTATTCGTCATGAGAGGAACACTCACTCAAGGCTCCCTCTCCTCCCCCCCTCTCTCTCCCATTCTATCACTCATTCTCTCTCTACCCCTCTATCTCTCTCGCTCCCTCTAACTGTCTCTCAATTTTCAAATTTCAAATTCAAAGTGCTTTACTGGCATGACGAAATTGGCATTTGTATTGCCAGAGCATGGCAAGCAACATGACAAGTTATATGATTGTCTATGATTGTATACTCTAGCGTTCTGAATATGCTACTGTACACAGCCTGTAGCCTCGTGTCTAAGGTACATGACTGCAACCCAAAAGGTTGGTGGTTTGAGCCCCGGTGTTGTCATGAGATGTTCCCTGCTTAGTCTAATCACGTGCAAGTTGCTTTGGATAAATGCGAGAGCAAAAATAACAATAACAAATCTCTCCTCCTCTAACTCTCTCTCTCTCTCTCTCTCAGACCACAATCACACGCACGCACACACACACACACACACACACACGCACACACACGCACACACACACACACACACACACATGCCCACACACACGCACACGCACACACACACACGCACACACACAAGTATATTTACCATGCAGTCCAAGGCAAGGCCTTATCTCCCCTCCCTCTCTGCTGCCCCCTCTGGCTGAATCCCCACAGGGCAGGCTGCGTTTCCCCGAAGCTTTCCCAGTGCAGTTATCCCTCATGTTTCCGTCCCCTAAAGGCTTGTCAGGTCCTGTTAAGGAAAGTGTCAGAGTTAATCGATTGAGCCAGATGAGCTTTTTTTTCCCTTTTTTTTTACTCACTGCACAGCGCAATCATTCCTCTGCCGTCTTTACCTTCTCAAATGAGCGATGGATTGCTTGCTTTATTTCGCATTTTCCGCTTTCTTCCTTTTCTCCCTTGCTCCCTCCTCGTTCTCTCCATCCGTCTGTCTCTCCCCCCTTTCCACCCGCTTGTCTCCCTCACCACCCCCAACCGCAACCCCAACCCCCCCACCCTTATCACCTCTCTGATTCTCATCCTTCTACTGAAGTGCTTGTACCCTGGCTCTGTCCGGAAAGTTCTTCAAGTGAATTAAGGGAGGAGTTGTGAAGGGAGAGAGAGAGAGAGTCGCTGAGGGCAGTGGAGGGAGGGAGAGAGGGAGGGTGGGTGTGGGGGGACTGTGGCAGTGTTTGGAGGGGGGGGGGCAGTGGGGTTTGTTTCTCAGGCTCTCTGTCCTGCTCCCCGGGGAGCTCATTTGAGGTGAATATTTGAAGCTGAATGAATCGTGACCATCAGGGATTACAGGACTGGGCCTCTCCAAATCCCACAGCCCCCCCCCCAAACCTTCTCTCTCTCGTATCTCTGTCTGCCCTTTACCTCCCGGTCTTGCTGGAGGCCTCTCACCTGGGAATCGCTACCATGCAGCGAAATGGGAACACCACGGGAAAGGATGGCCTGAGATTTCATATTTAATTTTTTTAGTTGTCAAAATATACGATGCAATTAATGTAAATGGAAGCGAAGGCTTTGAATACCCTTAATTGCGCTCTCTCTCTCTCTCTCTCTCTCTGTTTTTTTTGGGGGGGTTTGGATACACTTCACTGCAGAACATGAAGATGGGTTGCTAGGTAGCAGGAAAAAGGGTTTGGACTATGATTTGAAGCTAAATGTTCGGTGTCGGTTCAACTCCAGCGTTGGAGTTTATACGAGTTCAAGGGAGAACTGGCTCAGGCAGAACTGGGGCAGAACTGGGGCGACATGGCTCAGGCAGTAAGAGCGGTCATCTGGCAGTCGGAGGGTTGCCGGTTCGATCCCCCACGGGGCTGTGTCGAAGTGTCCCTGAGCAAGACACCTAACCCCCAAATGCTCCTGACGAGCTCGTCGGTGCCTTGCATGGCAGCCAATCGCCGTCGGTGTGCGAGTGTGTGTATGAATGGGTGAATGAGAAGCATCAATTGTACAGCACTTTGGATAAAGGCGCTATATAAATAACAACCATTTACCATTTAGAACTAACACCCGCCCTTCGTGTAGAAACCACCGGGGCTGATTCAGTCACGAGTGCTGTGCAAAGTACCTCTCTCTCCCGGATTTTAAAATTAATCTTCGCCGAATCCAGGGTCGGCAACGCAACCCCGGATTGGCCCGTCTTCAAATGTTCCCTTTTTTTTCGACTTGAACTCATCCTTTTGATTCGTAATTCTGCGAATATAACGGCGTTTAAAATGACGACCTGTGGCTGGATTTGAGGATTTACTCCGTGGCCCTGGCATTAAGATGGCCGCCCCCCTGTGCTTGTTTAAGCTCTTGCCTACAGTGCTAAATCTCCTATTAGCTGTGTCAGTGAAGCATGCTAGCACAGATGGGGTGGGGGGGGGGCTTCCCAAAGATATTCATATATACAGAGAAGCTTGGGCAAGAGCCTGTCAGAACGGATTTAGAACGTCAGGTCACGCTAGCCCCCCCCCCCCCCACCCCATGAGGTCATACACGTGCAGGCCGTTCATTACTTTATCGATTTGGTTTACTGGTCAGCATCGCGGAAAATAAGCAGATTGTCAAGGAACTCGTTAGCGTACCGGTCTCATCCCATCCCAGCTTTTTTATTCTTTATTTTTTACGAGGTTCTTCGACAGTGCGAGCGGGGGACCTCCGCTGTCGACATCGCCGGCTTCACGGCCATCTGCTGTCGACTTGAAGGGGTTATGCAAAAGAAGAGAGGAAAAGAAGAAAGAGTAGAAGTTGTGCCTGTTTATTGTTACCCCCCCACCCCCACCCCCCTTTGCTGTTTTGTCCATTTAATCTTTCGTAGGGCTACACAGCGGCTGTCAGAATCGGCAAATTGGTTTCATCTGGGATTTTTTTAGTTATTTATTTATTTTAATATTTTTTTTTGGCCCCGCGTTCATTCCCGCTCGTGAAATTACCGCAGCCAGCCGCCGGCGATACTTTATTTATAAGTGTCATTAAATTATGATTTAATGTTTTAACTTTGCTGTGTTGTTCCGCGCTGCGTTGTGTGCGGAGTGCATAAATAGGCAGGGCAAAGCGGCGGGAAATTGTTTTATTGATTCGCTGTCAAAACAAGGAGGAGAGATTTGGGCGTCACGTGCGCGATTGCAATCCGCCGACCGATTCGCTTTGTAAATTGAATTATTGTTAAAGCGATCTTTAACCTTCAGGAGGGTTTTTTTTTTGTTGGTGTTATTTCAGTTTTAGTGTACAGTATGGTGTTGATCGATCCATACAGTTGTTTTTCTGTGCAATGATGGCTGGTCTAGATTTTCACATAATATCTGACCTGACAGTGGCTGGCATAGGGCTAATCTAAAGAAATAAATCCGTACACACAGGCACACACACTGACAAACATGCACACCCACTCTCTCTCACACACACACACACACACACACATAAGGCACAACTCCAAAGCAGCTTATACCCGTATAATATCCTTAATTTCCCATAGACACCTTCTTGGCCAATCACACTCGTTCATCATTTTCTTCACATCCACCAGAAGCTGACCTCTTCAAGTCTGAATAAAATTAAACTATTTTTAACAATTGGATTATTTGGCAAATACCAACACATTGTTATTGTAGCTTGCAAGGCAAGTCCACTGTTTGAACTGTGTATAAAAATCGCTCTGAGAAATCATTCCTATTCACGTAACCCAGTGACTACACATTACAAACATACACACTAATTGGAGTTGACTGGATAAATATGACACATCAAAAATAGTTGACAATCACTGCCTTGGCAAACCTAATTAGAATCTGTCATGCTGCTTACAGTATACTGTATTATTTATTTTCTAATCAGGCAAAACAATACAAATCTTTGTTGGATTTCTGCCACAATGTTGCCAAATGAACTTAGTTTATTTAATTTTAAGACGCACTTCTTTACTTCTTCGAAAAGTGGTTAGTTTTCAGGCCATTTTCATACATCACAGCCAAAAGCAGACACACTCATCACAAACGCTGCCTGACGCCACCATTCCTCACACATAATCAATATGTAACCCCGTTTAATATAAAGAAATGCATTTCCATCATATTAAACAGAAAAGAGCCATTCACGGTGGCTTTTTGTTTTGGCTTGTTCAAGTGGAATCTATAAAGTGTTCCTTAGCAACAAGAAGTTAGTGTTTATAATGAAATAACAGCTATAAAACACTGGCATTTGCTGAGCAGACTGTGTTCTCTGAACCATTTAGCTGATAACCAGCTTGGCAAGGAAACAATGGCTCTATGCATCCAAAATAATTTCTCATCCAGACAAATTTCTGTATTTTTAATGGAGCCCTTCCCGTTATGATATAAAGTATGATAATTAAAGGACTAATAATGAGATCGAAAAACTATAAATGTTGTGTCAAGGTGCGCGTTATGTACCAACTTCCAAATGTATGCACTGACATACTGTAAGGGGGTAAGTAATAGAAAAGTGTTACTAGTTTCAGCCAATTCATTATACCAGCCCAGGTAGCTTGGGAATAACTAATCACATACAGTAACTGAATTTTGTCAGCTCAATCTTAGGCCTTTTTACACCTCTGCTACTTTAATTCCCATTGCTGTTCTTCATGTTATGTGTGTTTTATGTCCTCTTCAATCAGTACAGACTTCTGCTTCTGCCTTTACTCACACTACTGCAGTCTATTGCTTGCCCTGGTGTAAAATCCAGTTGTGATCAGCTGGAAATACCAGCTATTAGCTGGTCAAACCATGTTGAGTATGGAGCTGGTCTGAACTGGTCAACCAGCTACCAGCTGTTTCAAAACATAGCTTGATCTGGTCAAACCATCTTGAGTATGGAGCTGGTCTGAACTGGTGGCAGGATGGTCTTCTATTTTTGCTTCATCTTGATGCTTGTATTTCAGTTTAGATCTGTTGTACTTACTTCTTAACATGGCTGCTCTTCTTTTTTGGTAATTCGTCAGCATAGCCCCAGTGCCATGTCTTTGTCCCTTTTCCTCCCAATCGTGCTCCTGTCTCCAATCTCTTGTGCTTTTCTGTCCAGTTACACACGCATGTCCGTGATGTAGAAGTGGGTTGGAGGTGGACATTATTACATTACATTACATTATTGGCATTTGGCAGACGCTCTTATCCAGAGCGACGTACAGTTGGTTAGACTAAGCGGGAGACAATCATCCCCTGGAGCAATGCAGGGTTAAGGGCTTTGCTCAAGGGTCCAACGGCTGTGCCGATCTTATTGCGGCTACACCTCTGATTCGAACCCCCGACCTTCCATGTCCCAGTCATTTACCTTAACCGCTACGCTTCAGGCCGCCCTACAGCGAGTGCCTGATGGACTCTCCACCGTTGCTGGTGTACGGTCAGACCCTGCTGCCCTGTCAGGCAGAAGCTCCTCTTCCATGGGCCAACGGGAGAGGGGGTTATGTGTGGCCCAGAGCCGGTCCTGGCACCGGCCCGCTCTGGGACGAGGGGCTCGTCCGTCCGCCGGAACCGCTATTCGCTGTTCAGTACGGTCAATCGAATTCGATTGTATGTGTGGCCTGAATATGGATCGAGCAGCGCAGGCGCGACACGTATTACACCCACTGTGGTGTGAGACAAAGAGTGCTGATTCTTCACCAACGGGGAAGAACACCGCTCACGCACGGATTCGGTCAATGTTTTAAACTTCTGTATAAAATGCGCGCCCCCTGCAGTTATTGCAACTTTTTTGACGTGAGACATTCAATTTCACAAGTTCGGTAATCACCGAAAGTCTTTGTGAAAGAAAGACATTTTATGACACTAATACAGAAAGCTCCTGGGGTAGATACAGTCAGCTCCTCCAGAAAGTGCTGTGATGTAAGTGAGAATACACGCGTTACATTCTTCACTGCTACTTTCAGTGTTAACCTTTCAGAGCCGATCCACTTTGTCCTTCTGGTAGTTTGTAGAATTAAAGTGAAACCTGGGGAGAGAGGAAAAAAACCCCAAAAACATTAAGGTCTAGCCGTTATTTATTGCTTGGTAAATTATTAAGAGCTGAGGAAAGCAGGTAACGGGCTCCAGATGCCTCCAGGCTGATCGGGGGTGTAGTTGCGGTGTGCTGATTTAAACCGAAATTAGGCGCTTGAGTCAGAGTCTGCTGCTGGCACAAACGCTCTCCGCCGCTGTTTGAGGGCCACAGCCGTGCGTGGGCAACGCAGTTCAGGTTGTAAATGTTTTAAAATTGTTAATTGTGCCGTATTCACAGGTTGTGAATAGCTATTTCATCGCTATTGTTCCTGTACCGGTCCCCCGGTCCACGGTCGCCAAGAACCCCCTTCCCTGGGCGGCCATCTTGTTTCGGGCTGCTGAACCGCTACAGGCTGCTCCGTTGTTTGTACTCAAGGGAAATGTGGAGTCAGAACTGAGGAATGGAAGGGGGCCTGTGTAGCACAAGCATATTTGATCAAACATATGTTATGCTGTAGCATTACAGCAGGGGTGCGAGACAGAATTCCCAGGGGGCCGCAGTGTCTGTAATTTTTTTTTTTGTGGGTTCCTTTCAATCTACCGCCAGTTAAGCCCTTGAGAACAAGGTGTGTGGATTCTTCAGCCAGTCAGCGACTGAAATGAACCACCAGCGCTGGGACTACGGGCAGGCTGACAGACACTCTGGCCCTCCAGGACTGGAGTTTGGCACCTGTGCAATACTGTTTCATACTTCTCAGCCCAGGCCAAGAAAACCTTGGTAGCAGTGGTAGTAAATGGTTAATGGTTGGAATTTATATAGCGCCTTTATGCAAAGCGCTGTACAATTGATTCTTCTCATTCACCCATACACACACACATACACACACACACACGCACACACACACACACACACCAATGGCAATTGGCTGCCATGCAAGGCACCAACCAGCTCGTCAGGAGCATTTAGGGGTTAGGTGCCTTGCTCAGGGACACTTCGACACAGCCCAGGCAGAGGATCGAACCGGCAACCCTCCGACTGCCAGACAACTGCTCTTACCGCCTGAGCCAATGTCGCCCCTGCACCCAGCTGTGGGTATAAACAGTTCATGCTACGGTGAGTTTTGAATCACAAGAAAAAGGTCTTAAGGAGCTTGGATAAACAAGTATGTTCCATTAACGTGTGCATCCTCACAACTGATCTCCACATCTGATTCTGAGTCGATCCTGTATTTCCAGGGGTTATGTGTAGAACGACGCACAGCCCGGCGGCGAGGCCCTACGAGCGTACACACGGCTAATAAGCATTCTCTGCCAGGGTGCGAGAGGTCGTGACCTCTGCTCTTTTGTGAGTGAAAAGCGGAACTCCGGCTCGACCGTAGCGCACGCCGCGGTGCTGTTCACGAGAACGCTCGCTGCAGCATTCCAGAGTGGACTAATTGGAGATCTGCACGATATGCGCGTGACTTTGACCTGAAACACGCACTCCAATTATAAGGGGAGAAGACTGAGGCATGTACCAACCTTACGACTCAAATTATCCAGGGCAACCAGAAATGAATAGCAAATTATTTAAATATGTATTTTGTCACATAGTTATTTACACTATTTTACATTTTCATTTCTGATTATTCATCACCATTTGGGTACTGCATTACTCAGTATCTGTATGTGAATACATTTTAGAAAGCTAATAATATCCAAACATAGAATATGTAAAAATAGAAATATAAAGAAATGTTATATTCTGAACTTACCCATTAGGTGGAACGAAGCTTCAAAGTTCAGTGAATCCAATCTTCCGATGATGAAATTCACACTTATTTGAAACTGTGTGACTGATACAAGAAAGAAAAAGGACTAAAACTCAAGCAAAATATCTTCTGCACTTTGAGAAACGCTTTAAAATATTAATATCATAATCATAAATGTTTTACCAATAATCCTGCATTTTGCATGTCCCTGAAAAAACTAACTGATTTCACCAAGTTTCTGCAGTCGGACGGATTTTTAATGGCTTAAACCAAGTTTGTGCAGGGCTGCCTGTATTTTCATAAACTGAGTTACAACGTAAGACCCAAGGTGCTTACGTGCTTTGTTGAATATCTATGCCACATAGAACGGTATAGCAATACAGATCAATAAAATCGCAGACAATAATGCATATTTCTCATCTAACACACAGGAAAAGATCCTGATTCAGCAGCTCAGCTGTGCAGTGTTCGTATGTGGTACACTACCTTTATCGCTTTGAAAATAATGCTGAAACGCTGCTTACCACTGATTTAAGGTCCGACTTTAATTGGTTTCCCAAGACTGGCACAGATGGCAAATACGTGTCCGAAATGAAGAAAGGAGAACAGCAGGACTGATCCGTACGGTTTACTTCCTGTGGCTGTCCTTATAATTTATCAATAATTCATTTGCATGCTCCTACATACAAGCTATGTCACTCCTTCATAAACACGATCTGAGTACATTCATAAGCATGTTATAATACTGTCGGCATATGGTGTGTTACCATCGACATTGATGCAGCACGTGACATTACCAAGCGAACTGACACGTGATCCTTATGTCGGTTATTGACACAAGCGCATGAATGCATAGACATCTACAGTAGCTCTGATAAAGGAGCCTTCACATAAAGTATTGGCAGAGAATTAATGTGCATTAAGGTACACATACAGTATACCCAAGGTCAGCAATGTGCTGTACATATTACAAAGGTGCTCATTTAGAAAGCTTTTCTCTGAAAACTCATTCTGAGAATACACATTAGCCTGACTGTGAATGGAGTTTAAATTGGAAAAAAAAAGTATTTCAACGTTGTAAATGCAGACTTTTCTGCATTTACACGTGGATCGAGGTGCCGTGGAGAGCCTCAGGTTTGTAGGGAAGGACGCTGTTCTTCCAGCTGTTCCTCGATCTCTCGGGAGGTGACCTTTTCCTGGCCGGCTTAGCTCTCGTTTGTTAAATCGTTTCCTTTCATACCGGACGGATGTTGACTGGGGTTGAGACTTGTACTGAGTGCGCTCCTCACTTGTCTCCCCCCCGGGAAGTGATCCCACAACCTTCCGGTCAGAACGACCCTCAAAGGCGCCCCCCCCCATCCTGGAAAATCGGTCTGGACGGCTTCCGGAATTTTCCTGGGAAATGAAAAGGACAGCTCAGGGAATATCTGGGAAGTCCTGTGTATTTACAGCGCGAGTGCGGAGAACCCTGAATATTGCTGGCCTGCAGCCCAAAAAAAGCAAAAATCATAAATCATTCAAAAATGACCCTTGGAATGTTAAAAGTTAATTAAACAAACTACCTGACAAAGGGCATAATTTATATTTATGCCAATATGCCAGAAGGCCTTTTACCAAGATGTATTACCCCAGAACAGCTAGTTATTTAGTTTGGATGAGGGCGTAGGGTCCCCCTGATGGAGGTACTTTGTGGAGTGGAGGAGGCGGGGCAGTTGTTTTTGGGAGGGTTTTCACACCTTCCCTCGCCATCTGTCGTGCCTCATTACCTTCTACCCCGCGGCCGGCGCCACCGACCGGGTTTAACACCCGCCGGACACGTGCGCGGACGCAGGTGTGTGTGTCACCCTCAGGAGGTGGGGGGGGGCCTCTTCGGCTGATGGAGGCGGTGGCTGCACTGTTCAGCCTGTTTACTCTGGTACTTTTGCAGCTCCGCTGGACCGATGAATTCTGGTGGAATGTTTTCAGGTGTGTGAGTGCACTGCGGACGCGGTTCCTTGTGTTGCCAGGTGAAACTTTATGGCTGTCTGTCTGCCTGGCTGTCTGCCTGGCTGTTTTTCTGCCTACCTTTCCATCTATGAATTTATCTATTGATTTATTGATGAATTGATATCAATGTGTTTTGTGAATATGTGTGAATGACTGCGTGTTTGCGTGTGTGCGTGTGTATGTTTGTGTGTGTGTGTGTGTGTGTGTGCGTGTGTGTGTGTGTGTGTGTGTCCTCGCAAATCCATCACAATATTAAACCCAAAAACCCCAAAATGCAGGCCCTTTTATGGTTTTCCTTTCATGGGGGCAGAATGTTCCAGATGACTCATTCCCCGGATGAATCACACGTGTGGTTAAAAGAGTGAGCACTGTTAAGTGCTTATGGGGTACATGAACGACGTGCGCAGCGCTGGCTGCTTCTAAAATTAAACGGTAAATGCGTAATTCGGCGATTATGCTTTTGTGTTATCATGCGATTATCAGTGGGTTTTTGTAAATTGGCTGTCGGGTGGGTCATTCGGTAAGGCTCTGTGTATGAGTCCAGTCTCATTGTGTCGGATTGCACCCAGACAGTGCCAGGGTCCGCATCGGGCAATGCCGAATTAATAATGATATAATAATTTGTGATTAAGCTGATGCAGTTGATTTGACCAAGCAGGGGACAATCCCCCCTGGAGCAATGTAGCGTCAAGGGCCTTGCTGAAGGGCCCAACAGCTGTGCAGCGGTTTGCCGTGGGTGTGTGTCGTGGCTGGGTACAATGGTAAATGTTTGCATTTATATAGCACCTTTGTCCAAAGCTCTGTGCAATTGATGCTTCTCATTCACCCATTCATACACGCACTCGCACACCGACGGCGATTGGCCGCCGTGCAAGGCACCGACCAGCTCGTCAGGAGCATTTAGGGGTTGGGTGTCTTGCTCAGGGACACTTTGACACAGCCAGGGCGGGATCAAACTGGCAACCCTCCGACTGCCTTACCACCTCAGCCCAATGCCTCCGCGTGTCATAGAGCTACAGAAATACAGTCCATTTGCCATTTAGGCTGGGTGCCAAATGTAATAAAATGTGAAAATATTATGTTTATTTTTCAAAATTAGTACTATGCTCAATAATGTAAGGCTAATACTAAATTAGACATTTACTTTTTTTGTAGATTCCAGTTAGATTCTTGTTTGTCCCTAAATCTATCTAGAGAACAGTGCTGTATTCCGTTAAGCAAATATTTGAAATGGCTTACATGCAGCACCGTATTTACTGAAATACATCACACATCCATATGGGCACAAAGTACTATGATCATTCCATTATCACAATACCTGGGTGTCAATGTGGTTGTTATTGTGCATAGGGTCTTGTCTGTCATAACCAGCAGTGTCAGTGAACCATGAATAGAAAGTACCTGTTTAGTTATTAGGGGTCTGCTAAATAGAAAACTAGCCACATACAGTATAATACATATAAACTATTTGCCATGAACACAATTGGTAATGTTTTCATTTGCACCTCTCCTTTCATTGCTTCCAAAGCACCCGTGCTATCATTTAAATGACTATACTCTCAGTGAGAACTTTATTAGGTTTGTATTACTTATTATTCAGGCTTATTGGTCTTCAGCGGCTGTAGCCTATCCACTTAATCCAAGTTGTGTGTTCAGAGATGCTCTTCTGCATACCACTGCTGTAATGCGTGGTTATTTGTGTTACTGTCACCATCCTGTCAGCTTTGACCAGTCTGGCCCTTCGCCTCGGACCTCGCTCATTAACAACACGTTTCTGCCCCCAGAACTGCTGCTCACTGGATGTTTTTTGTTTTTCGTACCATTCTCTACAAACTCTAGAGACTGTTGTGAGTGAAAATTCCCAGGAGATCAGCCGTTTCGGAGATATTCAAACCACCCTGTCTGGCACCATGGTCGAAGTCACTTATATCACATTTCTTCCCCATTCTGACATTTTGTCGGAAAAACAGCTTAACCTCTTGACCGTGTGAGTGTTTACAGTAACAATGAAAGAGTAATAATAATAATAATAATAATATTACCGTAAACATGTCATTTTAGACACCTGTCATGACTGTGTTATACAGCTCATGAAAAATGCCAATATGTACAGTATGTCCCTAATTTACATTCTCGCCAGCAAAACAAATTGAAAGTGCATCAGTGTAAACTGGACCACAGTTTGGCTTATAGACAGGGACTGAATTATGCACTTTTGTGCTTAATGACTGCACGCTGAATGTATCTTTAATTGCCATTTGGCTTACTAGTGGTTTATTTTAAATGTGTGTTTGTGTGTGTGTGCTTGTGACTCTGTGTGCGTGTATGTGTGTATGTATGTGTTTGTGTGAGACTGCATGTGTATCGATGCGTGTGTGTGAGAGTGCATGTGTGTTGGTGTGTGCGCGTGTGTTTGTGTGTGTATCAACGTGTGCGTGCATGTGTGTATGTCTCTGTGCCTGCGTGTGTGTGTGCGCCTAGAGTTACGCTTGA
Source organism: Conger conger (assembly GCF_963514075.1). NCBI lineage: Eukaryota > Metazoa > Chordata > Actinopteri > Anguilliformes > Congridae > Conger > Conger conger. The sequence continues at coordinate 8,051,245 of NC_083760.1, read as the reverse complement.
GTATCAGTGTGTGCTCTGCTTCTCAAAACTATTTTTATTTTTTTTAGCACACATTTAGGAACATTTATTCGTCCATTCCTTCAAAACAAAACAAACCCATAGGGGTGCCGTGGTCTGTCATTAACAAGCAAAAATAATGTAATTGCCACCGTCAATTTAGTCAAAAACGCGCTGGGTTGGACATTGCACAAACACTCTCCTCTGCAAGCGATATTTCCCATCAGGAGGAAATTAAAATTAATCCACAAATGCACATTTTGGAAGCGATTGCGAACAGCTGGTCAGAAGATGAAATGTCAGAAAATGACTTTTTGGGCGCAGAGATATGGGTGGTTTGCAGGCACGGGAGACGCAGGAGACCGAACCTGGGTGAAATAGATTACAGGGAGCAGCCCTAATGAGACAAACTGTTACTTTTTAGCCCAGGGTTCCTCACTCGGAGTTGTGATCATTATTCAGAGGCGACATTAGCCAGTAACCTCTCTCTCTGTTTCCAGGTGTTGTCTCTGCTGCCCTGACACTGTATTCTGTCATCTGTAGTCAACGCAAAGAGTCTCTCTTACTTTCTTCCCTCGAAAGACAAAGTAAGAAGGCAAAGCTTTACTAAAAAACCCCCCCAATAAAACACGATTTCTTTGTTCCATTAAGAGTGGAATATTGCCCATTGAACTCAAGTCAAAATAACAATCACAGATCTATCCAACCTGAGGCCGTTCACCTGGACTCAATCGATATCCGCCCTCGACCTTTGCTTTGCAGACACACGTCTCTTTATCTAGTTGATCACTTGAATTAGCTGCGAGTAGAAGTCGAGGGAAAATGGCAACTGAATCCAGGGCTTTGTTTTGCATGGATGCAGTTGCAGGTGGCAGGATGAAGAAAGGCGAGACTGCTTTTGTGAACCCTATCACAAAACAGAATGGACCCTATCCTTAAATAACCCCCTATAGGTATTAGGCTGTGATTTACTGAAAGAAAAACTTTCTGAAGCTAAATTCCTTTTGTATTGCTTTCCTTTTGTGCTATTATAGGTAACTGTCTGCCAGTCCTTTGAGTGATGGCAATTGATTTGATTTGGTGAAAACACTGAAAACACTGAAAACACTCAAATTCACTTTGCTTCAGATCCCCTGGCCTGTGTGTGCAGGTTAGGAACTGCACCCTGACTTACAGCAGAGGACCACTTAATTAAACACACACTCACACATACGCCCACACACAGACACACACGCAGACACACACAGATACACACGCAGACACACGCAGACACACACACAGACACACACGCAGACACACGCAGACACACACACAGACACACGCAGACACACACACACACACACATACAGGCACACACAGGCACACACACACACACACACAGACACACACACAGACCCACGCAGACACACACACACACACAGACCCACGCAGACACACACACACACACACACACAGGCACACACACACACACACAGACACACACGCACAGCAGAGGACCACTTAATTAAACACACACTCACACATACGCTCACACACAGACACACACATAGACACACACGCAGACACACACAGACACACACACACACACAGACCCACGCAGACACACACACACACACACAGACACACACACAGGCACACACACAGACACACGCAGACACACACACACAGGCACACACACAGGCGCGCACACAGACACACGCAGACACACACACACAGGCACACGCAGACACACACACACAGACCCACGCAGACACACACACACACACACAGGCACACGCAGACACACACACACAGACACACGCAGACACACACACACAGGCACACGCAGACACACACACACAGACACACGCAGACACACACACACACACAGACACACACAGACACACACGCAGACACACACACACACAGGCACACACACACACACACAGACACACACAGACACACACGCAGACACACACAGACACACACACACACACACACACAGGCACACACAGACACACACACACACACACACACAGACACACACACACACACACACACACAGGCACACACAGGCACACACACACACACAGACACACACACAGGCACACAGACACACACACACAGGCACACGCAGACACACACACACAGACTCACGCAGACACACACAGGAGCGCTCAGACAGGTATGGAGCAGAAAGGACTGAAAAAGGCTTCAGACACGATGGAGAGATGGTGCTCTGAGACCTCTCACACTCTCCGTGCGTTTCAATCGCTGCAGCACATATTGTTGTCAATAGCAACACGTTTTCCAGTGGAGGGAGGGGCAAGGAGGGGCTTTATGAAAGTCAAATAAGGGAATGTAATGCCAGTGTAACAGTCAGATTAACTGCAGGGAACACGGCTGCTGCCACTTATTGTGTGCTGTTGTATTAGTGGCTGTGCTGTTGTGTGGAGTTGTATTGGTGACTGTGCTCTTGTGTGGAGTTGTATCAGTGGATGTGCTCTTGTGTGGAGTTGTATCAGTGGATGTGCTCTTGTGTGGAGTTGTATTAGTGGCTGTGCTCTTGTGTGGAGTTGTATTGGTGGCTGTGTTGTTGTGTGGGGTTGTATTAATGGCTGTTCCATTGTGTGACGTTGTATTGGTGGCTGTATTGTTGTGTGGGGTTGTATTAGTGGCTGTGCTGTTGTGTGGGGTTGTATCCGTGGCTGTGCTGTTGTATTGATGGCTGTGCTGTAGTGTGTTGTTGTATTGCGGCTGTGCTGTTGTGTGGGGTTGTATTGGTGGCTGTGCTGTTGTGTGGGGTTGTATTGGTGGCTGTGTTGTTGTGTGGGGTTGTATTGGTGGCTGTGCTGTTGTGTGGGGTTGTATTGGTGGCTGTGTTGTTGTGTGGGGTTGTATTGGTGGCTGTGTTGTTGTGTGGGGTTGTATTGGTGACTGTGTTGTTGTGTGGGGTTGTATTGGTGGCTGTGTTGTTGTATTGCGGCTGTGCTGTTGTGTGGGGTTGTATTGGTGGCTGTGCTGTTGTGTGGGGTTGTATTGGTGGCTGTGTTGTTGTGTAGGGTTGTATTGGTGGCTGTGTTGTTGTATTGCGGCTGTGCTGTTGTGTGGGGTTGTATTGGTGGCTGTGCTGTTGTGTGGGGTTGTATTGGTGGCTGTGTTGTTGTGTGGGGTTGTATTGGTGGCTGTGTTGTTGTATTGTGGCTGTGCTGTTGTGTGGGGTTGTATTGGTGACTGTGCTGCTGTGTGGGGTTGTATTGGTGGCTGTGTTGTTGTATTGTGGCTGTGCTGTTGCTCCTGGGGTGGGAACGCCAGGCTTGTAGGTGTGCCCGCTCCTCGTCAACACGCAGGGTTAACTCAGTGCATCAGGAGGATCGCTCTCTTCTTGTTTTCCCTTTTGGAAACAGATGCTGAGAGCAGAATGCTGCTTTATTTGCACTTAAATCCAGTTGAGCCTCTGGGCCCACAATGTGAGATGACTGTTTAAGAATCGCTAATCTTCTTTTTAAATGGGAGATTAAAGTATCGCTTATCTTAGCATTATTTATATATTTATTTGATTTGATATATATTATTAAATTTAGCTTTTTTTCCCCACAGTCTGTCATGCCTCCCCCACAACACAACACGACGCATCACAGCACAACACAACGCTATGCAACGCAACACGACACAATGCTATGCAACGCAACACAACACAACACAATGCAACGCAACACAACACAATGCAACGCAACACAACACAACACAATGCAACGCAACACGACACAATGCTATGCAACGCAACACAACACAACGCTATGCAACGCAACACAACACAACACAACACAATGCAACGCAACACAACACAACACAATGCAACGCAACACGACACAATGCTATGCAACGCAACACAACACAACGCTATGCAACGCAACACGACACAATGTGGGATTCACAGTTGTATTTTCTCCACCGTGTATCTCTTTCACCACACCCGGCCTCCCCTGAGATTACACAGCACGACTTTGTAATATATATATTTTTTTATTGGCTGTCATCTGAGCCATTGAGGTGTCACTCAGGAGCAGAAAAAGCCATGGGTGTGTGATTCCCTCCTTCTCTCTCTCTCTCTCTCTCTCTTTCCCTCTCTCATTCTCTCTTTCTCTCTCTCCCTCTCTTCCTTCTCTTCCCCCACACTGTCTCCATCTCTTCTCCCTCTCTCTTGATCTCCATTTCCTCTCTCCCACTCTCCCCTCTCCCCCTCTTCTTCCCCCCTCCCTCTGTCTCTCTCTCTCTCTCTCTCCCTCTCTCCTCCCCCTCTCTCCCGGTCCCCCTCTCCCTCCACCCGTCTATCTCCCTCTCCCCCCGTCCCTCTCTCCCCTCCCTCTCTCCCCCTCTCTCTCTCCCGCTCTCAGTCCTTATCTCTGAGGTCATAGGTTAAATGCTTCTTAATTGGTTGGCGGAGTCTCCCCACCCCCACCCTCTCCCATGTACGCTGTACACAGTGAGATGTAAGTATTAAATAAACGCCTGATTGATATGATTTCACTGTCGGCCAGAGCTTTTCCTCACAGTTAATCAGGCTGTGTGGCCCCTGCCACAGAACGTGAACAAAAATAACTGTCTGCAGGGGTAAAAACAACAAACAATAAAATACACTTATCGTTTGATTCTCAGAAAAGGACTGATGTAAAAAATCATAGGCAGATATGTTCTTTATTAAATATTTCTCAGCTTGCTGATGTTATGCGTATTAATGCGCTTATTTTCCCCATTCTCTGAACTGAATGAAATGGCAGTTGGCAATTTAAACAACGGAATCCGGTTCTGTTAAAACCGTTGACCCAATTTCTCAATGAGGCTTATGTTACCTTTGAAATGATAAGGTCCAGATCCACAGTATTTACAGGATTTCCTTATTTTTGCATTTTAAATGTCATTTTTAAATTATCATTCTTTTTTTTTGTCACTTGGCAAGCTCCCAGGTTTATTTTGGAGTGCGTGATCTGCAGCTGGATGAATAGTTTGTCACGGCAGGGGAACTTCATGGTTAGCAGTACGGGTTGCATTTTATGGGTTAGCTGATAACCGTTTTCAAATAGACTACTTGTGGCTGGTTAGCAGTCTTTATACAATTGCATTCTTGCAGATGGCATCCTATTCAGTTGGAAAGGGAGTGCATTGTCATACAGTTTGGGTCAGATTAAACTGCCCGTATCCAGGTGTGCAAAGCTTCTGGGAGACTCACCCAAGACTCGAAGCTGTAATTGCTGCCAAAGGGGCTTTTACTAGGTACTGCATTAACCCTTTCCACCTGGCTGTGGACGTGAATTAAAGAAGAGGGCTGTACTACTCAGAAATTTGAAACAGAGCTGATTTACATATCATATATTGTACATAAAACCTTACACTTTACATTAATGGCATTTGGTAGACGCTCCTGCTCCTATCCAGAGTGACATACAGTTGATTAGACTACGGAGGCGACAAGCCTCCCCTGGAGCAATGCAGGGTTAAGGGCCTTGCGCAAGGGCCCAACGACTCTGGAGATCTTATTGTGGCTACACTGGGGATCGAACCCCTGACCTTGTGGGTACCAGTCGTCTACCTCAACCACTACGCTACAGGCCACCTACATACACTAAAACAAATGACAAAACCTCCTATGTTCTTATTGTTCAGCACTGAACATCTCAGTTTCAGTCATGGTGTGACATGGTGGAACCTGCTGTTTTTCTGCCCTGGTGATATTCATCTAAACTGCCATTCTGCCAGGGTCGGAACCCTTATATGAATGAGTGATTTCAGTTTTTTCTTATTGAATGAATTTGCTAAATTCATTCACACACACACACACACACACACACACACATAACTGTGCAGACACACACACATGCTCACACACACAAACACACACACACGCACGGGCAGGACCTGAAGTCTTTACCACATTCTCTTTCCAGGCACTGGAGATAAAATGGCTGAGCTGAAGGAGGCTTTTGCTTTGGTAATGAGGAGAGTTATTTTTCTTCTTGAAGGAGGGTGAAGGACGGCTCCTCAGTTTTAGATCCGCCCGGGTCTACAGTTTAGAGAGATTTGCTATGCGCTTTGACACTCTGAACTGAGAGCTCTTCTGTTTCTACCGGGGAGGAAAGGGGAAGGCGAGATGTGAGGCTGAATGTTAATGTGTACGCCGTTTTAAGCTAATATTAGCATTGTGCTCCTTACGGCGTGGCCAGACAAATGTCCTGTGTGTTTTTGTGCTAATCGTCCGACACGCCATTCTTCATTTTTGGCGCGTGTATGTGCCTGAGCATGTACACGTGTGTCCGCGTATGACTGTGTGCGTGTGTATGTGTGTGTTTTTGTGTGTGTGTGTGTGGGTCTCAAAGCCTCTCATGCGAGGTAGGGCACAATGCCCATGTGTGTGATTACTGTATGTGTTTTGCACGAAATGAAAGTGCAAAGAAGCAGTTATTCAGTGGTATTACGTAATTGTTCTAGAAGCTAATGATTCAGCACTTCTCAATGTGTCATGAAATACATGTAGCTTTTCCGCACTACAAACAATGCCAAAAATGCAAACCAACAACAACAACAAAAAAAAAACCCCACTAAAAGTAAACAGAGCCATAGTCTTCCATTCCATTTGACTTTTGTGACAATTTTCTGGGTCCACAATATTCCTTTGCCTTCACCCGGCAACTCCGATGGTGTGGGTGGTGTGGATTTGTCCTGCTATGATTGGTGTGCCCGGGACGATCCGTATCAGAGCAGAACTGATGCTCCAGCAGAAATTCAGGGCTTCCAGCCTTCCCTCAGAATGATTTCCCCAGATGGCCGGGCTGGTTTAAGGCCAGCGATGGCAGTGTCTGTCCCTGCTGGAGATTACCGCTTCTGTGTTTGCCGGTTGGACTCTGTCCTATTTGCTCTGCACGGGGGGTTCTGTATTGGCTTGCTCCTAGGTCCAGGGGGTAGACTTACCTTGCACCATAAATGTAATTGGCCACCATAGACTTTTGGGGGTTTGGAAGTCATCTGGATGGAGTTGGTACATAAGTTTTTTTTTTTTTATGAACCTGAGTGCAAACTCATTTATTCGGCACCCTGGGGAAGATCTGCCATGGCAGTAATGTTTACCCCTTAAAAGTGAGAACAAGCCACACTAGTCTTCTCAAGAAGTGAGTGCTTCAAAAAAAAAAAAGGGTCGACTGAGGGTAAGAAAGCTGAAAAAATGAGCCGGAAATTTCAAGGGCCACTTTAGTCATTATGGGCAAGTTTGAGAAGTGTTGCCTTCTCATTGTGATTTGCTAGTGCTTCATCATGTTTACGTCTATTTTTGGGGGAAGGGAAACTAGCCCGGGCAAGTTTTCACTGCCATCAATTTAAGGCCCACGGAACAGAAGATGACAGAAGTGGAGCCTCGGCAGGAAACACATCTTAATGGCGACGTCCGCGGAAAATGCTGAATGATGTTTCGCAGCGCCGTGGAGTGCAAACGTGAAATCCATAGCTAACGACGAGCGGAGCCTCAACATTAGCGCTTCGTTACCCGTAGCCTCAGCTACCAGCTTCAAGCAGGGCCTCAACATTAGCGCTTCGTTACCCGTAGCCTTAGCTACCTGCTTCAAGCAGAGCTTCAACATTAGGGTTGCATTAGACATTGCATCAGCTACCAGCTTCGAGCAGACCCTCAACATTAGCATCGCATTACACGTTGCATCAGCCACCAGCTCCAAGCTGGGTGAACTCTGTCAGATTTCAATCAGCCTCAGAATACGTTTGAACCAAACTGTTCTCAAACTAATCACATTTTCCTATCGTCTAACTGTATTCGGCAGCTGTTCAATTCCGTATATTTCGTTTATTTATCTTGCGTTTAGCGAGGAGAAAAGCCCCATGCAGACTGGCATCTCTTTTTAAAGGGAGAGACTTGGCCCATAAATCAGGTAGTGGAAAAAAATAAAAAGAAGCTGCCCGGCACTGCACTTAAAGCCGGGCTTAATGAAGCAGCTTGTACAAAACCGCCCGAAAAGCGAGGAGAATATCTACTGTAGGCACTCCGAGGAGGAACACAACATTGAGTAGGCGCGCAGTCAAAATGCTGACGACCGCTCTTGAAAAGGGCAAAACAAAGTGCGTGATGAGCGTGGAGCATATCCGCCAATTAATTAGTTTTCCTCGTTAATTTACAGATTGAAAGAAATTGAGTAATTACACTCTATTAAGCCAAAGTACCTAATACTGAGGGTGCTGCTTGTCTCTGGTCTAATTGGAGAGTTACGTGAGAGTTCCCTTTCCTTGATTAGGGGGAGAGGAGAATTCATTTGATGTTTCCTTAATTACTGTAGGCCTGCACTTGCAGGCCTTTGCTGTTTGGTTTGTAGATGCGAGGACTTAGGTAAATACTTGGTGAAACTATGTAAATTGAGGTTTATTTACAGTATTTTTAAGGTCTGCATATTTAGAGAATGGCCTTGGTGTTGTTGTTTTCTGTTTACGGCTCTGTGTTCTGAAACAGTTCCTACAGTCATTCGTGGCGTAACATAAATTATTTATCGTTATTACTTATTTATACGAGAGGGCTGGCTGTAAGAACCCCTTCAGAACTTGGAGTAAAGAGACGTTCTTATTCAGAATGACTTTCACAGATTACTGGTTTTAATTTTCCATTCATGCGGCTGGTTATTTTACTGAAGTGATTCAACTTAAGTGCCTCACTCAAGGCACCATCCCACCAGGGAACTGTACACTCTACCTCTGAATTACAATCCATGTTCCCTAGCCGAAATTTACACTGCCTCCCTGCGCACCTGAACGACAGTGTACAGGATACCTGTATGCAGACATGTATTATGAATGGGCCCCTGCCCTGTTCACTGAATGGGTGTAAATGACAGGTGTAAATAGATTTGTGAAATCATGTAGGTCACTGTCATCAGCAGGCAGTCTCCTGGTAGTTCTCTCATGTGGTGTTCTCTCATGTTCTGCAACTGCACTGATATGCAGAACCTGGGGGGCCTGCTGTTTCTTTAACAAGTAGGTACACACACACACACACACACACACACAGACACACACACACGCATTCATGCACACGCACACACACACACGTACACATACGCACACGCAGCCACACGCACGCACACACACGCACGCACGCATGCATGCACACACACACACACATACACACACACGCACACACGCATACATGCACACACACGTACACACACACACTCGCACACACGCACACACACACACACACATACACGCACTCGCACACACGCACGCACGCGCACACACACACACACACACACACATACACACACACACACACACACACTCCCACACACGCATGCACACACGCACACACACACACACATACACACACACACACACACATACACACACACACACACACATACACACACACGCACACACACACATGCACACACACACACACACATACACACACACACACATGCACACACGCACACACACACACATACACACACACACGCACACACACACATGCACACACACACACATACACACACACATGCACACACGCACACACACACACACATACACACACACACACGCACACACACACACGCACACACACACGCCCCCCCACACCCGCACGCGAGTACAGAGGATCAGAGAGGCCACACAGCAGGTGGATCATCAAACATCTTTCCCCAGAAGAGGCACACTGTGCCTTCAGGCCGGTCCTGACCATTACAGAGAGCCGTCAGCTACAGCCGTGCCCGTGTAGGATGCAGATTAGAACGGCCCGTCCTGACTCCCCCTACCCCCCCAACAAAACAAACCCCACTCAGCGCCACCAGTAAATATGGAGCCTTCAAATTCGTACAAATAATTTTCTTGCTTTTTTTCCCGAAAATTGCACAGCGCATTTCACGGTATTAGGATCCTTTCTCCCTTCGCTGAAAGTTTGAGTGCTCGCATTATCCATCAAATGGCATTCTCAGCTGTGGTATTTTCATAGGCCAAGAATCAGACACTCGAAACTTTACAGATCCTGAATAGAAATCTGGATCAGATGAAAAAGCAGCTAATGGATTTTTTGACGAAGAAAATATGCCGCATTTCTTTTTATCGGCAACAACAAAAAAAGTCAAAGCAATCATATTTCCATTGTGTTCCGCACACTCACTTACACACGTGAGTGTGCCTCACACACACATACATACACACACACACACGCGTGCACACCCCCTCACACACACGCACTCACACAGACACACATACACACATACATGCACACACACACACACACACACAAACGCACTTATATAAACACACATGCATCCACAAACACACGTGCACACACACACAGACACACATACACTCTCATGTACACACACAGACACGCAGACACACACACAAACCCACAAACACACTCTCTCTCACACACACACACACACATACATACATACATACAAACATACATACATGGACACACTCTCACGCACACAAACACACACACACACACACACACACCCACACAAACTCTCACACACACATACATACATACACACGTGCACATGTGCACACACACACACATACATACACACGTGCACACACACACACACACATACATACACACGTGCACCCACACACACACACACACCGCGCACGCACACACCAACAGCGTGTGTGAACGTGAGATGAGAGAGACTTCAGAGCAGGGATCAGAGGCGGATGAGTGAGTTCTCTTTTGAACCCGGCTCCATGCGGGAGCCCTGCTGTGTTGGAGTAAGTGAGCTCGTCCTTGAGCGTCGTGGGGATGAGGAGGCAGTGCGCCGTGGAGAGGACCCTCTCACGCCTCCCGCTTGGCGGGGAGCCCCCCTCTGGAGCCCCCGTCTCCGCAGGGCGGGGGGGGGGGGGGGGGGGGGCTCATTACACCGCGTCTCCGCTGTTTTCACTGCCGAAATTTGTTATGACGATTCGATCAAAAGAACGATGGGGGGGATATTGGTGAACGGAGGGTGGTTACTGCGCATTTCGACGTGTTTAAGTGACCCATTATGATTTGATCAAATTGTTTAATTAACGGCTGATGTGGGGGGGGGGTGGCCCCCCACATCCCACATTATTACACCCCACATTTCCGCTTAGTTACATTTCCAGTAATGTTAGATTAGTTCGGTTTTGATCAAAGAAATGCATTTCGTGGCACACGGCTAAAGCAACGGACCCTGATGCAGGCATCAGTCCACTGCAGGTGTGGTTCGTAGGATCGGCGTGCCCAGTAGCGCCCCGGGCACCTCAGAGTCACGCTCAGGGGCGAGACGACACGGCGTGACGAAGGATCGCTCAATCCATCCCGGCCGCCGAGGGACGGGGTCGTAAGCGCTGTATCCTCGGCTAACAGCGATGGTTGGAATAGATAGGGTACAATTGCCTACAAAATTGATTTCATTAGCAGGTGTGTGTGGGGGGCGGGTGTTATTCTCAGACATAGGGTGCCTACCGCAGTATCCCCCATTTCCACTTCAGGCATGAGTGAAGCCTCAATTTTATTAGGAGCTTTTCTGTGGCAGGACAGGTTTCTGGGACTGAGGTGGGCTGGACTGGACTCGTATTTGTGCAGCGTAGTATTGTTACAAAGATGCTTTACAGTCGCGTCAAGAGGACGAAAACAGCGAAAACCGGGCCTGAGCAAACAACAGCAAGCAAAAGGCGTAAAATAAGACCCTCCCCAATGGGAAGAAATCTCGGGAGGAACCCGGCTATAGACGGGGAGCTTGTGAATACTCACTTAGTTTGCAGGTAAACGGTGAGCCTTTGTAGGCTGAATGCGCCGGCCTCCTAGTTATCTGTCGCTGTGTTATTATGTTTAATGTTTTGGGGAAGAGGACGCGGCCCTGAGCTGTTGCCGTTAAACACGGGGAGTTTCCTGATTACAGCGCACATCTCGCTCAGCGGAGTGAGCTCATCTGCAAACCGCCGGCCGCGCGGAGAAGTCATTACCGATTTCTCTCCCGTCCCGGTTTTACAGCCCGCCGCGCATTTAATTCCATTTTCCATCTCCGCAGTGCGATTCCGCCGAATGCGATTCACCGCGCCCCGGTAATTCACTTCCCGTTTCTCCGAGTTTCGCCCGTTTCCGTGACGACATTGGGACGAGCGCACGTAGGCCGTCGCGGGTTTATGGCTTTCGTAACGTCGGGCGTCACGACCGCCGTTTCTGAGGGAAACGTGCGGCGGTTTTGTTCGCGCGTACGTATTCGAGAAAGCGGCGATCGTGTTGTTCGTACGTGGCTTTCGAACCGGCTTGCCCAGAGCCGTGGTGAGAATCGAAGTGCGTTTGCCGCTGGGATGACATCTGTCAGGTTCTATTCCTGTCTTCATACATCACACAGCCGTACAGTAAACACGCAGGGATTCACACTGTTTTCACCCGTTATTTTTTTTTTTTGGTTCGGGTTTCAACGGGCTTCTTTGTTATTGTTGTCGTTGGGATACGCCACGTTGGAGACTCTAAACTCTAATTGCCCATCGATGCATGCTTGCCTGTTGGAGCTGCATCATCCCAAACACGCCTCGGCTTCCATTCCTGTCATTCGTGACCGATGTCTCCTCTGTCATCTGGGGTTCATGGACCGCTGCGCCCGGATTCCTCCCCTGGTTTATGGCCACGGTTCGACGCATCCGGGAGCTGCAGATTCATCCCCAGAACCCCCTGAACATACCTCACTATGTTCTTTACATCCCTCCATATGGACTTCCTACTTTACCCGCTAGATTAATAGCGCAACTGTTACCATCTCAGTTTATTGGCCAGTGGAGGATGGGAGTCCCCCTACAGCCGGGTTCCTCCTGAGATTTCTTCCCATCGGGGAGTTTTTTCTCGCCACTGTTTGAGGATTTTTCTTTCCTCCTGCTATCTGGGGGCTCCGTGCTGGTATTTCCCCTTTTCTCCTGCCCTGCTGTTGCTCTGTAAAGCGTCCACGTGAAGGTGTTCCGCGAAAAGCGCTCTCCAAATAAAACCGAATCGAATTTCCGATTCTGAAGCCGCTTTTCTTAAACCCACAGAAATCCGCCTCCATTTCTGTAAATCCCGGAATAAAATAATGCGTACATGATTAAACGGTGTCAGTAAAAGGCGGTATTAAACCATGGCCAGATGGATCATAAGATATCAGGGGTGGTGACGTGTTTTTTCGAAAAGATGAGTGTGCCGCCTTCCCCACAGTGCGGCTAACTACGTCCTCATTCCTGCATTTGTAAAATTCAATTTATTTTAGAAATTAGTCATTCATTGTGTATCAGCCGATGTTGTATGACACGCCCTATATACAGCTGTGCGTGGAGACAGAAAATCGTTGCAAATGCACAGTAGTCTCCTCTAATTGGCCTGGTTTCCTACTGTATGCTGTTTATGAGAACAGACACTCTGCCGACTGACAGGCCGAACCCGGAGAATCCGCGGCTCAATTAGCCTCCCCTGTATCAGCATCCGCAGTTTAATCTGAAACCAACTCCTTTGCCTCAAAGGGCAGAGAGGGTAGCCCCCCACATCCATTTCAAAGTGGCATAAGTGAGCCAAGCAAACACAGACGAGAGAGCTCAATCCCTTCCCTTCTCTCGGGTAATAGCTCCTGTCTGTCCATTTGTCTCTTTCTTAAGGGCCTGGGGGAAATGAGCTGATTAGTTGGCCCCTGGCGGAGGCGTGCTCCTCCTGAGGCCTCCCTGGAGAGGGTGGGAATCGGGCCCTTCCCTGGGGGACGGGGCTGTGAGGAATGAGCCGATCATTGGGCTTGTCATTGCTCCCTGGTCCCCGTCCCCAGACACTGCTAGCACTGCTGGAGACCTGGCTGCTAACAATGCTCCAATCACGTGCTCTGCTTCCTGACCTGAAGGTCCAATCACGTGCCCTGCTTCCTGACCTGAAGGTCCTATCACGTGCCCTGCTTCCTGACCTGAAGGTCCAATCACGTGCCCTGCTTCCTGACCTGAAGGTCCAATCACGTGCCCTGCTTCCTGACCTGAAGGTCCTATCACGTGCCCTGCTTCCTGACCTGAAGGTCCAGTCACGTGCCCTGCTTCCTGACCTGAAGGTCCAATCATGGGGTTGCTTCCTGGTGCAACTGCTCACAAGGGTCCAATCACGTGCCCTGCTTCCTGACCTGAAGGTCCAATCACGTGGCCGCTTCCTAATCCGAAGGTCCAATCATGGGGTCGCTTACTGGTGCGGCTGCTAACAAGGGTCAAATTACGTGCCCGCTTCCTGGTCTGGCTGCTATAGAGGGTTCAATCACTTGCCTGCCTTCTGATCTGGTTCCTACTGAGACCTGGCTACTAGGCGTGATCCAACACCATTCATTTGGAGGACTGCTTCCTCCAAAAGGTCTCTGTTTACGTTACACATGTCTTTTCAGGTACACATCGCGGTACACAAACCCCCAGTGCTCCGGCTGAACTAGACAGGGGGTCAAATACACAGGAGCACCGCCGTAAAAGTGACCAAACCTACTCGCATTCTCTTCTTTTTGTACGAGCCCAGAATTCTAATTCACGAGACGGTCACCGTAGCTTCCGAGAAAACTAATAGAAAAAAAAATTGACATGTTAAATAAGGCAAGATGAAGTGCAGCGTCTTTAGCCCATAACTTTACTCCATTCATTCCCCTCCTCAGAGCGCCAGGAGGAACACATCTTTCATGGAGCCTGCTCCCTCTGGGGGCATATGTCACAGATTAGCAGGGAAGCAAATTAATTCTTTAATTTAAAATACAATATCTTATCTAATAACTTTCATCAGATTTTTCCTTTTTTGATGTTATGGTGGCAGATCAAGTGAATAATCCCCTTCCTACATTCCGGGAATCTTCAATGAAAGCTGGTATATTAAATCAAGGTATTATGTTTCAAATGTTACTATTACTGTTAACAGGGGTGCACGTACAATCCCATAATTGGTGTTGGACTGATAAAGCAGGCACGTAGTCAAATCTAATGTTGGAAAAAATCTTTTTTTTTTTTTCCTCCTGTAACTTTGAACTATAACCAGGATGTCTAAGCTGTGCACAAAACTTACTGGGTGCTATTTAGAAGATATAAAAAAAAAAAACTGCTGTCTAAGGAGCTAGAATGCAGGAGAACAGGCGCCCGTGTTGCAGTTGAAAAAAAAGTAGCCTAACCTCAGGGAAGCTGAACCCTGAGATCAGAGGAGCACAGTGATGGAGGATATACTGTTAGCAAACACTGCTCCTGCGCCTCGGCTGACTCTGCTTTCTTTGGGCCGGTTGGGAGCTGAGGGCGTCTCAGGACTGTCTCTCATGTTCAAGATCAGAGAGGTTGTTCTACAGCAGGACAAGAATTCTTGTCAACAACAACAACAACAACACGTAGCACAAACAACAACAAGAACACACAACAACAACAACACACAGCAACACACAACAACAACAACATACAGCAACTCACAACTCACAACAACATGAACAACAACAACAACGCAAAACTCATAACAACAACACACAGCACCAACAACAACACACAACAACGCAGAGCTCACAATAACAACCAACAAGGACCAACAAATACACACAACTCAGAACAACACACAACACCAATGCACAACAATACACAACAACCGCAACAATGAACAACAACACCACACAACAACAGCACACAACAACACAGAACTCACAACAATAACCAACAACATCCAACAAATACACACAATGCACAACAACAACAACAACAACACACAGCAATACACAACAGCCGCAACAATGACCAACAACAACAACAATAACCTTCCAGTAGGCTTCCAAGCAGGTTGACTTCAGCAGGTGTGATGTGTTGAATTTTGTGAAATAGAACCTTCCAGGCAACACAACAGACATGGAGAAAGCTGTAGATTCGCGTACTGTAGTTACGGTCCTAATCACGTTAATGCATCATAAACTTTTTAGCAGTGCATAAATAACAAAACATTACTTTGGTGGCATGGATGGTGCAGTGGGTAGCATTGCCGCCTCCCAGCCAGGAGGTCCTGGGTTCAAATCCCCGTCAGCCGGGGCCTCTCTGTGCGGAGTTTGCATGTTCTCCCCGTGTCTGCGTGGGTTTCCTCCGGGTTTCCTCCCGCAGTCCAAAGACATGCAGGTTAGGCTGATTGGACAGTCTAAATTGCCGGTGGGTATGAGTGTGTGAATGGTGTGTGTGCCCTGCGATGGACTGGCGACCTGTCCAGGGTGTATTCCTGCCTTTCGCCCAGTGCATGCTGGGATAGGCTCCAGCCACCCCTGCGACCCTGTTCAGATGGATGGATGGATGTTTGGTACACATCACAGGCAGCAGATCATTTTAAAGTACTTATCTATGCACTTTTTTTTCCCCTTTGAATATTCATGTTCACATTATGTTATTGTCTGTCCAGCTTTCCAGTAGGTTTCCAACCACAGCACCGAGATGACCTTTCTCTATTCAGATGCATGTGGAGAGGGGGCTGAGTGCCTTCCTCCTCATTGTACTGCCTAAATCAGTCTCAGGCGCCACAAAACAAACATGCTTTATCTCGGCAAATTCTGTTTCTCTCCAAAGCATAAAATATGCTTGCCTTTCCAATTTCACAAAAACAAGTTCATTCAAAGAAAAAAAAGAAAAAAAACATTTGGTTGATATATTGTTGTTTTCTTACATTTATGAAGCAAAAAAAAAAAGCTATGTCAGCAAAGAAAGATTATAAAAAATCGGTGTGGTTATAAATTGAGTTGGTTTATAGTGTTCAAATGTAAGGAATCCACTTTTTGCATGAGTCTTTGGTACAATTGTACATGCACTTTCTGATTTGTAAAATTTACGGTAGATAATAATGATAGATTGTGTAGCATGTTTAGCAGCATGCCCTTTTTATATCACATGGTGAGCCTGTGATATTTGCAGTTGTGGAGATCTGAGTGCGCTGTCGCACTCCCGAAACCTGATCCTACTTTATTCTTGCACCTGAGAATAAGCAAACATGAACTTTTCAATATTTGGTCCATCATACAGAGTGAATTTTATCCTTGAATTAACAAGTGAATATCAGAGTCAATAAATCAGTCCAACATTCAGTGTTGGCTGAAAGAGAAAACTTGAGTAATTGTCAGCTCCTTTATTATTATTATTATTAGTAGTAGTAGTAGTAGTAGTTGTAGTATAGTTTTATTAACAGCAGCAGCTAAAGCAGCTTAAGAATCAATATTGCATTAATTATATGAAGCATTTCTCTGGAAACTATGGCTATTTATATTCTACTTTTTGCAGAGCAGCGCAATACAGAGCATTTGCAGTCGGTTTGAAGTAGTGTCCTTCGTCTGAGTCCTCCTCGTGAGAATTATGGGTAAACAGATTCAGGCTCACTTGAGCAGCTTCTCCACCATCTGCCCGGGCCGATGGAGGCCGCCATGATTGGCTCAGGCCGGGGGCCTTTTCTTCCCTGTGAGTAAGGCTCGGGAAAGCCAATTACAGAGTGGCCTCTCTGCGCCCTGCTGAAGTGTGCCGCGCCAAACTGTGCTGAACCGTGGCGTGCCAAACCGTGCCGAACTGTGCTGATCTGTGCCGTGCCAAACCGTGCCAAACCGTGCTGATCTGTGCCATGCCAAACTGTGCTGATCTGTGCCATGCCAAACTGTGCTGATCTGTGCTGATCTGTGCCATGCCAAACTGTGCTGATCCGTGCTGATCTGTGCCGTGCGAAACCACGCTGATCTGTGCCGTGCCAAACTGTGCTGATCCGTGGCGTGCCAAAGTGTGCTAAACCGTGCCGTGCCAAACCCTGCTGATCTGTGCTGTGTCAAACTGTGCTGATCTGTGCCATGCTAAACCACGCTGATCTGTGCCACGTTGAATTGTGTCACCACGGCCAGATTCAGAAAAACCGGAGCAGGCCTGTTCTCTGTTTAATAACCACGCTGATACATGCCGCATTTGCAATCCTGACTTTCAGTTGGAGCAGTGCTGTTGTCTGCATCCTGATGGTGTTCTGACTAGGCCCTCATAAATTACGCTAACTGAAATTTGAGCGGGTCCCTGGGTGCCTCCATTGACGTGTAATTCAAATATTCACTTAAGCGTAAGAACATGGCTGCCCTCGGTGATTTGAAACTTCAGAAAGTCAATTAGTCAAAAAGGAACAAATGGCGTCCCAAGATTCAATTGTCTCGTTAAAATGGGATTGATGATGACTTTTATTTGTAAGAATGAGTAATCCAGAGGCTTGGGAAAGGAGTGCTGTGTCTTAGTTTTGAGTCCAGTTCAGTGAGTCACTTTAAAAGATTCAATTGGCAGGGAGAGGAATGGGTCAGTCACACACCTGCTTTGTCAGCTTCTCAGTCCAGCCCAAAGGTGCGAAAGAGAAAACGGTAAGAAAATCTGAGAGAGAGCTAGAAAGAGAGGGGGGGAGAGAGCGAGAGCAAGAGGGAGGGAGCTAGATTCGATAATCTGCCTGGAATCTGTAATCAGTATGGTTGTTTTTATTTTGTTACTTATTTCACTGATATAATCAATTGATGAATGGTTATTTAAAATAATTTGGGCATTATATAGTCAGTGCCGTTATTGTTGTCTTACATCAGCAGATTACGGCTGTGACAGCACTGTAGCTCTGCGTGGTTTTGCCAAGAAAGCATATTTGCCAAGAAAGGGGGGAAGAGAAGAGAAAGACGGAGAGGGAGGGAGGGGTGGGGTAGCAGACACAGATCCGTGGAGTCATGAGATGAAATTGTCATGTTTGGAGCGCCGTCTGCCCGTGATCTTTGGCAGGAATGAGACGCGGCCCGACGAGACGGCGGGGAAGTGCCGATTACCGATCGCAGATGATGGGTGAGCAGCGGCCAAACACGTGTTCCCTGGCAGCGCCTCCTCCGTTTGGGCTCCGTGCCCCGTTCGAAGGTGGGCGCCGCGAACCCGCCCGCGGACCCGCTGCCGAAACGGGCGGGGGGCCCGGGGTGGGGCCGTGGGGCACGCCGCTCAGCCCCGCCTCCGGCCCCCGCTCTGTGGCGTCCGTCTCCGCGGGAACGCCGCCCTTTGAGGCCCGGTCGGCCGCGCCCCCGCGGGGGGGGGGCCAGGAGGACGTCACATTAATCTTTGATATGTGCGCCGGGGAGACGGAGACCTGCCGGCTGCAATTTCGAACACTTTGCGAGAGATCATCGGGTCCCGCGTTGCTCTGTTTAGAGTGTGAAAAAAACTCCTGGGCTTTGGCTTTGTGACAGAAAGGCCACCGGACAGATAAAGCACCGGCCAAATGACAGAGTCGGCTGCAAAACCAACGGCTGAAATATCCGAACACAATCTCAGATGAATAGTCGTGCACTCCCCCGGCACTGGAAGCACCTGCGTGGATGCGGCATACGCGATCCATTCGTGTAACGGTGACATTTTTAGTATTTAGAAGATGGATAACGTTTGGTGTGATAATGTTCTGTACACGTACGGTTTGCTGAATGCAGAGGTGGCACCTCACTGGCTGATTGAATTCGAATCATCCAGTCAGAGCACAGAGTCACTGCCTCACCCCTGGGATAAGGACTGTAAATGCACCTTGTTAAGTGCATAAAAAGAGAAGCACACATCTGTTAAACATTTTCCAACACGCTCTCGTTCCTGCAGCCGGCTGTGTAATTAAAATTTCCTCTCTTCCGTTACGAACATCGAGTCCGTGTCCTTATTGGTACTGCGATTGCGGTAAAGTAGGCACTTTTGTGGATTTGCACCACAGTTTGGCAAGAGAGAAGGTGCCGAATACTGCAT
>NC_083760.1:7994014-8026514 GCF_963514075.1 Conger conger | reverse complement strand
GGCATGTTACCAACGGTCGCTAACGAGGTAACAACCCGGAAAGCTTCGCGCTCGTAATTCCGAGCTCCCAAGTCGGAGTTCGCGGGGAACGCGGCGATCTTCCTGGGCGGCTGTAGGGGACCGCGGGGGGGGGGCGTCTCTACCGCGAAACCCCGGTGTGGCAGTGGGGCGAGCTCCGTGAGACAGCAGACGGAGAGCACTGCTATCGCCGGAGTTTAATCTGTCTGTACGTGGCGGCAGATGTAGCTGTCAGACACACGCTGTCCTGACGCTCCGTCATAAGTTCACCGCGCGTCTGTGGCTCACCCTGCGCTTACATCATGTCTGACACGCGGGCGTCCGTCTCTCCCGCCCCCTTCCTCCTCCTCCCCCTCCTCCTCCTACTCCTCCCCCTCCTCCCCCTCCTCGTCCCCTTCCTCCTCCTCCCCCTCCTCCTCCTCCTCCTCCCCCTCCTCGTCCCCTTCCTCCTCCTCCTCGTCCTGGTGCTTGTGTCTGCTCAGTCAGTTGCTGCTGGAGCCCCCCCAACCCCCCCCCCCCCCCACACACACACACACACACCGCTGCCCCCCTCTCCAGTCTGCCAGCCAGAGATCAGGCTGGGCAGACACTTGTTTTATTAATCGCGGACTGATAAAGATGTAGCCGTGTCACTGTGCATATGGCCAGAAACCGTGATGAAGCACGTACCTTTGTGTCTGGAAGGAGGGAGGGAGAGAGGGAGAGCAAAATAGAGAGAGAGGGAGAGAGAGAGCAAGAGAGCAAGAGAGAGACAGAGAAATGAAGAGAAAGAGAGAGCTAGTGGGAAATAGAGATACAGAGAGAGAACAAGAGTGAAATAGAGAGAAATAGAGATAGCAAGAGAGAGATAGAAAAATAAAGAGAAAGAGAGCTAGTGAGAAATAGAGACACAGAGAGAGAGTGTGAAATAGAAATAGAGAGAGATAGAGAGATAGGGATAAAGAGAGATTGCATTATTCAGAGCACGGTGGCTGATTTCACTCCTTGTAAACGGTGAAACAGTGAAAGAGAGGGAACGGGCGACGGGTGTCCTTGCGTGCGCGCAAAAAAAAAAAAAAAAATCCTCTGGCTGCAATCTTAAGTCATCGGCGCAAAATAATGGCCGCCTTCCCCCACCGCTGAATTATTTTGGTTGTAGCCGGGGCTGGCGGAGCGGCGAGTAGCCACAGATAAGGCTGTGGAGACGGATGGCAGACCTGCGCTACTGCCCTGGAAGGCGAGAGTAAATGTCAGCTGTCTGAAGGCTCTCAGCTCTGGGCACAGGCTGATGTACAGCCTCTGAATCCAGCCTGCCATTAAAGGAAATGGTAGAGGGTGTTACTGTCCCGGATTTTTTAAGGGGAAAGACGCTGCCATTTTGAAGTGCGGGGCATTGTCACCTCTTCTTCTTCCTTTCTTTTCTTATGCGACGACCTTTGAATGTGTGTGTGTGTGTATGTGTGCTTCTGTGTGTGTGTGTCTGTGTGTCCGTGCGTGTATGTTTGCCTGTGCATCCCTGGTATAAAATCCAGCTGTGCCAGCTTGACCAGCTTAAAGATTGGTGGTTATAAGCTGGTGTAGCTGGTCAACCAGCACAGCCAAGGTGGTCATAAAGCTGTTCTAACTGGGTATGGGCTGGTCAACCACTGCTGGTAGCTTGTATGGTCAACCAGCTACCAGCTGTTTCAAAACATAGCTTGAGCTGGCCAAACCAGGCTGGGAGCTGGTCTGAACTGGTCAACAAGCTAAACTTTGTAGAGCTGGGAGCTGGTCTGAACTAGCTACCAACTGCTTCAAAACCTAGCTTGAGCTGTTTTTTTCAGCAGGCATTTGTCTTTGTGTGTGTATATGTCTGTGTGTGTGACTGCGTTTGTCTGTGTGTGTTTTGGTTTCTGTGTGTAGACGGGTGTGTTTGTATCTGTGTGTATGTGGGTGTGTACCTGTCTGTGTGTGTTTGTATCTGTGTGTATGTAGGTGTGTGTGTGTGTGTGTGTGTGACTTTGTTTGTATCTGTGTGTATGTGGGTGTGTGCGTGTCTGTGACTGTGTTTATCTCTGTATGTGTTTGGGTATCTCTGTGTCGGTGGGTGTGTTCGTTGGTGTATGAATGCAGGGGGGAAGATGGGAAGCCATTTTAATTTCTGCTTGCAGTTTGTGTTATTTACATGCTGTACTAGCAGGGGAGGAAAATCTAGTGATTCTACCTTTTGTTCAAGATGAGGAATTTCTTTCATAATTGCAGGGTTTACACGTTAAATTCCCATGTTGTCAAACCTTTTTCATAATGCTCCCAGTTTAACATCTCCTCTAAAGCATTTAAGATCTACAATTGTATTCTTTTAAGCTTCTGTCCAACAGGGACGATGTTTATTACACCAGTAATTGTTCTCATTTTAATTCCCTTGTGTTGTGTTGGCCTTCGAGTGCTCCACCACGTGACTGTGTCTTACATTCTCCGCCATTTATTTCTCACCCACTTTAGTGTAAAGATCAAAAATAATAAAGCGTTGGCAGGAAAAGAGATGTTTACTATACAAGCGGGACTGTATTACCCACTCTGTAGTACTGGGAGATTTCCCATGGGAAGCTGCCACCATGCCAAGCAATGTATGGTAGCGAGCAACTACTTTTCTGATTGTTTATTGGCAAGAACACAATGATGTAATGTAGGTTTTCAAATCAAATTAATAAACTTTTCTGTGCCTGTGTTTGTGTGCCTATGCTAATGTATTTTAATTGTATGTGTGTGCGTACATATTTTGAGTGTGTGAGTGTGTGTATATGTATCTAAAGTGAGTGGATGTGTGCGTATGTGTGGGGGGCAGTTTGTATTTCGGTTGAAGAACTATGCTTGCAACTCCAGGGTTTTACTTTGATTGCCAGCTGGGGCCCTGCCATTGCACCCTTGAGCGAGGTACTTAACCTGAATTACTCCAGTAAAATATACCGCTGTATAAATGGATTGTATGTAAAAATGTCATCTGTGTGAGTCACTCACACTAAAAGACCATCCGCTAGCTGCGCAGAGGTAAACGTAATGTGGGTGTGGGCCTGTGAGTGAGGGTTTCTGTGCACTGTAAGTGTGTGTGTGCTGTTCGTGGGTGTGAGAGTTTGTGTGCACTGTAAGTGTGTGTGTGCTGTTCGTGGGTGTGAGAGTTTGTGTGCACTGTAAGTGTGTGTGTGCTGTTTGTGGGTGTGAGAGTTTGTGTGCACTGTAAGTGTGTGTGTGCTGTTCGTGGGTGTGAGAGTGTGTGTCTACTGTAAGTGTGTGTGTGCTGTTCGTGGCTGTGAGAGTTTGTGTGCACTGTAAGTGTGTGTGTGCTGTTCGTGGGTGTGAGAGTTTGTGTGCACTGTAAGTGTGTGTGTGCTGTTTGTGGGTGTGAGAGTTTGTGTGCACTGTAAGTGTGTGCTCGTGGATGTGTGTGCGTGTGCTGTAAGTGTGTGTGAGAGTTTGTGTGTCTGTAAGTGTGTGTTAGAGTTTGTGTATACTGTAAACGTGTGTGAGAGTTTGTGTGTGCTGTAAATGTGTGTGCCTGTGTGTGAGTGTACTATAAGTGTGTGTTCGTGTATACTGTAAGTGTGTGTTAGAGTTTGTGTGTACTGTAAATGTGTGTGAGAGATTGTGTGTGCTTCTGTTTGAGTGCTTCTCTCTGGGTCTCCTCCGCTAGCTGATGGGAGGTCTGGCTCTTGAGTTACAGCGCCGTGAACCCCACACTGGACCCCGTCAGCTGAATGGAAGTTTGAGCAGACGATAAGGAGCTCTGAAGCCAAAGCTGTCCAAAAACAAAAGCCTTCTCCGTCACTTAAGTTCATCTATCACTTGTTTAGTGGGAGAGGCTCAAAAGTGCGGAAATGGCACCTCGGACTAACTCCTACCCATTTGTCTACAACAGATTTCACGATTCTGAGGGCCTGGCAGCAGGAAACAATTGCACATGGGAGCTGCTATTTTAAATGGAGCTGGGGGTATATAAATACACACTCACACACTCACTTAATCATTCACTCACACACTCACTCACTCACTCACACACTCACTCACTCACTCACTCACACACACACTCACTGACTCACCCACTCACTGACTCACGCACACACTCACTCACTCACTCACTCACTCACTCACACACTCACTCACACACCCACTCACTCACACACTCACTCACACGCTCACACACACTCACTCACTCACTCACTCACACACCCACTCACTCACTCACACACTCACTCACACACTCACCCACTCACTTAATCACTCACTCACTCATTCACTCACTCACACACTCACTTAATCACTCACTCACTCACTTAATCACTCACTCACACACTCACCCACTCACTTAATCACTCACTCACTCACTTAATCACTCACTCACACACTCACTCACTCACTCACTTAATCACTCACTCACACACTCACCCACTCACTTAATCACTCACTCACACACTCACTCCTTTACTCATTCACTCACTCACTGCCTCACACACTCACTCACTTGCTCACTCCTTTACTCATTCACACACTCACTCACTCACTCACTCACCCACTCACACACTGACACCTCTTTGTAAGATCCCCTGCAGTTTTCCTGTTCAGTTTCTCAGGCTCCCAGATTCCCTGCATACCCTTCATCACACAAGTGTGATTCAGGGAAACTGCGAGCGACCAATTACACACCACCCTACAGGGGCTGCTACATCACACACAGACCCAGAGGATCATGGGAAAATGAGCCAACCAGCAGCCCGGGCAGGTTACATACCCAACCCTTAATCTCCGTCCTCCTAAATGTGAAGTGACTGCCAAAATATTAACAATGTATGGTTAAAGGAGATGCTTGCAGTTCTGTCTCAACTCTTCTAGAGAGAGAGAGTTGTATAACTAGTTATCTGTATCTTTGCACAAGGGTTGCCAGGGGTAACCAGAGCAAGGTAACAGGTGAGGACATTCTCTGCTTTATATGAAATATTTGTGCTTTCACTTACAGTCGAGCTCACTGCCAGATAGAACACACAGAACTACATAATTAGGGTTAATATGTAAATCTATTATGTTCTGTACTTATTTCAGGAAATGACAACAGTATGTCTACAATATTTTGTAAATTGATATAAATTGAATTCAATTTTTGTCAAGTTGCAAAGTGTGTTGCAATGGCAACTTCGGTTAAATCTCAAAACTCAATTATGCATTTCACAAAGGAAATTAATGCTTTCGTGATCCTATACCTTAAAACACATTTATGGCATGATGAAAATTTTAAGCGGCAGTGCCTACTTAAGATAACAGTGACAGTACCATCATGGCGGTCAGCGATAACGACTTAATTCAAAATAGTTTCAGTTACAACTTTTAATAAACAAGATAGAGGTAGTCGGTAGCAGTGCTGTGCCAGTACCAGACTATTTCTGCCGCAGTCTGAAGACTCATCTCTACACACTGTACCTTAACTCGTCTGCAGGAGTCCCCTAGCCTATTGTCGCATGTTCTTCACCTGTCAATCTTTATCCCTTGTGTATTATACCTGAATCTAGGACTTGAATTTGTATTTGTCTGTCGTTCCTCAAGTTGTAGTTGTCTTGGTATGGTAATTACTGACTTGGCCTGTCTACCTTGTGTACTGGCCATAGGTTCATGACCTTACAACCAATCATACATGAATTGTACCTCCGCTGTGTTTGGTTGTTCGTTGCCTGACCTCGACATGCTGTTTTTGTACGTGTCTTCGGATAGAAGCGTCGGCTAAATAAAATGTAACGTAACGTACCTCAGAAAGGCTTGTGACAGAGCTGTAGCTCACCGCTAAGAGTTGACACGTAATAATCAAGTGTTCAGGTCTCCTCGCTGTCCCCTTGGCTTTCTGTATAAAGTTATGACCTCGGTGACGGTTGGTTTTCAAGGTTGATTTCTTTCCTTTAACCGTGTTCAGATGAGCCGTACTCCCTTTATTTCCCAGCGGAAGCAAGAGAAAAAGTTATTCTGGCTTTAAAGCATCTGGACTGGAGTTATATTTACCTACCTAATGGTTGTTGATATGGATGCCTGATATACTGCAGAACTGGGCCTGAACAATGTCTGGGGCCGCCTTCTGTTTCCACATCCACAGAGGAAGTGGATGAGCACGGAGGCCTTATGAAAATAGAGTGTTTTATTTGTATTACAGAATATTTCATCTTGCTTACTTTAATATTATGAGAGCATTTGTCTGGAGAGCTGTTGAGTCTCTGTATTGTTTTTCTTCTGGGTTTGGCTGGTAAAACAATGATACAATAAAAGTAGAAGTACTAAATAAAAGATTCAGATGTCTATGACTCAGATAGTTTTTGATCATGACATTTTCACGTAACTTGCTGCATCAACAACTTCTGAATTGCATCAATTCTCTGGCGCATGTATGTTCCATCTTCACGTCGGCTGTGATCTTATCCTGCTTAAAAGTGCTGTCGGATTCACGGTGTGTACAGTACATTGTGATATACAGTACTGTGCAGAAGTCTTAGGCATCCTAGACACTATTATATATGTGGGTTTTTGTGTGTGTGTGTGTGTGTGTGTGTGTTAGTATAAAATAACACATTTGAGATTTCCTAATATTCATTTTCCAAAAGATTTTTGTATTTAATTTTAAAAAGTAACATGTTACTGGAAGCAATTGACTACTGTTTACATAAAAACTCGATCAATGCTGTCTGTGATATTCGCATTCTTAACTGCTTAATTACTTGGTCTAACTAGCAAGTCGATTGCTAGTCTAGACGTAGCACGTAGTCATGCATAATCATTCTTTCAATCGTCGGACTATAAAGCACGTGAGTGTGAGTGTGAGATTGCGGCGGTTGTTGTGATGTATCCTTAACGACCCAACATCACTTGGAGACGGATTTAGCCCCAGGGCTAGCACATGTAAGTTCATCGGCCGACATGACCCTGATATTATCATGATGCATCCATTAGGTCCTGATAATTAATCGAGGCCAGAATCGCTGGGTGGGTTTAACGGGATGGATGGTAAAGGGAAGCCAGACTCAATTCCCAGAGGGCCGCAGTGTCGGCGGGTTTGCTTTTCAATCAGCTGCCAATTAAGGCCTTGAGAATGAGGCGTATGGATTCCTTAGCCAATCAATGACTTAAATGAACCACCGGTGCCTAGAAGACCTCAGAAACCAGCAGACACTGTGGCCCTCCAGGACTGGAGTTAAACCAGCAGACACTGTGGCCCTCCAGGACTGGAGTTAAACCTGCAGACACTGTGGCCCTCCAGGACTGGAGTTAAACCAGCAGACACTGTGGCGCTCCAGTACTGGAGTTAAACCTGCAGACACTGCGGCCCTCCAGGACTGAAGTTAAACCAGCAGACACTGTGGCCCTCCAGGACTGGAGTTAAACCAGCAGACACTGTGGCCCTCTCCAGGACTGGAGTTAAACCAGCAGACACTGTGGCCCTCCAGGACTGGAGTTAAACCAGCAGACACTGTGGCCCTCCAGGATTGGAGTTAAACCAGCAGACACTGTGGCCCTCCAGGACTGGAGTTAAACCAGCAGACACTGTGGCCCTCTCCAGGACTGGAGTTAAACCAGCAGATACTGTGGCCCTCCAGGACTGCAGTTTGGATTACTCAGGTTTAGGGCAAGCAAGGTCTTAGTTAGCTTACTTCTTGGGTCTGAACTGAATGTGAAAACAAATGCCAACAGGCTGTGCTTAAATTTCTTTAGATAATTATATCATATGATTTTTCTTCTGTAGTTGAGACAGAAGTGCTGTACTGTTTTGCTCAGAAAAATTAAGATTTGTAACAATTTATATCTGAACATTAATTCAATCCTCTTCAATTAATGAGAGAGAAGCTCAAAATAAAATGAACAATTTACATGGCTGGAGTTGTGTGTCTCCTGGGCAAATTACAGTATACGTCTCGGCCTACAGATTTCCAAAGTTTCCAAAAGTTTCCTGGATAACGAAGCAGGCAGTATTACATTGTTATTACATGTTATTTATCTGATGCGTTTATCCAAAGGGACAGCTAATTAGACTGAGCAGGGGGCAATCCCACCCTGGAGCACTGTGGAGTTAAGGGCCTTGCTCATGGCTACACTAGGCCTCGGACCACCAACATCCCAGGTCCCAGTACCTTAACCACTAGGCCACAGGGTATCTGTCTGGACTGGAGTTTCAGGCCGGTGATTTGGTGTGTGGTTAGTCAGGCAGGGTTCCTCTCCCGATCCCCTATTCAGCAGAACAGCGGTGCCGGTTGGCGAAACCTTGCGCGAGTTGCCCTTCAGAATATTTTGCATTCGGTCGATGTGCGGTAATTGATTGGCTGACTCAATATTTTGCTTGAAGGAGGGTCTGCTTTGAGATCTCCCAGATAAGATAACGAGACGGCCGCAGTGCCGAGAAAGCATTTTGTTGCGACAAGAAGAGGTGAAATCACCAACACGTCTGATGTTAAAGACTCTCCCGGTCAGCCGAGGGGAATGCGAAGCCAGGATGTTTTGGGAGACTTGTGTGAATGCAGAGGTCCTCTGGTGCCCAGGATGTGGACATACCCGTGTCTATGGCACCCCAATCCCCCGCACCCCAAAAAACCCCGACGTAATCCACCCCCCCAAAAAATGGCCGTGAATGGGAGCATTTTGTTGACAAATAGGGAGGGTTCCGGTTCGATCACCTTGCCAGGAAATCTTTAGTGCATCATCCGTCACCCCGCTGGGCGAGTGGGAGGAACAGCAGGCTATTACCGCGTAGGGGATCTCCTCACTCGCCGCGCTTAAACAGCCAGACATTAACCACCTGTTCCTGGGCCCGACCCGGGCCTCACACTCACACACACACACACACTCACACACACGCTCACACACACTCACACACGCTCACACACACACACACACACACACACACGCTCACACACACACACTCACACACACTCACACACACACACACTCACACACGCGCTCACACTCACACACACACTCACACACACACACACACACACACACACTCACACACACACACACACGCTCACACACACGCGCTCACACACACTGCACTGCAATTAAGGGATGGCCACTGACCTTGCTCTGGAGCTCCATCCACTGGTCAGAGAAAGAGAGAGAGAGAGAGAGAGGGGGAGAGAGAGGGAGAGAGCACACAAGAGAGGGAAGGAGATGGGGAGAGCAAGAGAGATGGATGAAGAGAAGGAGAGAGTGCAAGAAAGAGAGGGGTCAGAGAGAGGTAGGGAGGAAGAGAGAGGGGGAAAAGGGAGATATAGGGATGGAGAGAGACAACAGAGAAAGGAAGAGAGAGTGCAAGAGAGGTAGAGACAGAAAGGGAGGGAGAGAGAAATAGAAATAGAGACAGAGAGAGGGATGGAGAGAGGTATAGAGAGAGAGCAAGAGCGAGGGAGAGTGCAAGAGAGAGGTAGACGGAGAGACAGAAAGACAGGGAGAGAGAGAAAGACAGAGAGAGGGATGGAGAGAGAGCGATAGAGAGAGAGAGCAAGAGGGAGAGTGAGTGTTTAATTTTCATCCCCGCTATGGTTTTTCATTAAGGCGGAGGTTATGCATAGCCTACCCTTCAGCCCAGGGGGGTGTTATGCGCAGTCCTGAATGATAAAGCATTGTGTTCATACGGGGAGGGAGTGTGGGTGCAGCGCTTACATCTGGAGTGCTGTCCTGCAAATACTCACTCTTTAAACGGCTTTTAATTCTATTTCATTTCACATACTCTCTCTCTCTCTCTCTCTCCCTCTCTCTCTGTTGCCTGTACAGTAATTATCCGTCGCAGTTATGAATAAAATACCGGACCGCGCGATTTGATGCGGCGGGCATACAGGACTATTGGAGATGAATGGGGCGTTAATCTGCGGGATTAGATAACGCCGTTCGGTCCTTATCTGCAGCAGGCCCTATGGCTCAGTCCGTCAGCAGAGCCCGCTTTAATGACAAACTCCTCCTCGTGCTCCGTCGGGAGACGTTATAATCCTTATTAGCTCTTTTGTTGTTGTCATTGCGTTATTGCCGTGGCGGCAATAACGCAATGTTTTTTTTGTTTTTTTGTTTTTTTTTTGTTTACGTTTTCAAAAAATCAATCGAAAGCGAATTAAACCTGGCTTCTACTCAGCGCCTAATTTGCGAGCGAGTCTAAAATCTTTTTTTCTTTTTTTCTTTTTTCGGGGAACGGAAAGACAAAAGGAGACGGTAGGCCCACGCGCCGTGCAATTACAGCCAGTCAGAGCGCTGTAATTTTCCACCGTCTGGCCAAGAAATTACACCGCGTGTCCGGAGATCCGGGATGAATAATGAATGAACGCGGGTCCCCGCAGGTTCGAGGTCCGGGGCCAAGCTCTTTTATACGGTGATAAACAAGCATGATGCCTCTCCTCTATGCGCCGAAGCTCAAAATAAAAAGAGAGAGAGAGAGAGAGAGAGAGAGAGAGAAAAAAAGCCGCCCCATTTCGCACTCGCGCCCGTATGGCGGTTAAGTGGTACGACAGCAGCGGGGGGAATTGAGTGCACCTCGCGGCGCGGAAACAGATGCTGGGAACGATTTGTTTGACAAGTCAGAGGGCAGGCCCCAGGGAGGCGATCCATCTGCCCGTCCTGCGCCGTGTCCTGGAAGGGCCGGGCTGAGGAGCGGGTGAGCCTGGCAGCCGCCGCACCTGTGGAGCTCTGCAATTAAACCCGGCAACTGGGCGCCCGGCAACTGGTGACCCGCGGGCAACTGGTGACCCTCGGGCAACTGGGCGCCCGGCAACTGGTGACCCGCGGGCAACTGGGCGCCCAGCAACTGGTGACCCGCGGGCAACTGGGCGCCCAGCAACTGGTAAATGGTAAATGGTTGGCATTTATATAGCGCCTTTATCCAAAGCGCTGTACAATTGATGCTTCTCATTCACCCATTCATACACACACTCGCACGCCGACGGCGATTGGCTGCCATGCAAGGCGCCGACCAGCTCGTCAGGAGCATTTGGGGGTTAGGTGTCTTGCTCAGGGACACTTCGACACAGCCCGGGCGGGGGATCGAACCGGCAACCCTCCGACTGCCAGACGACTGCTCTTACTGCTCTTACTGCCTGAGCCATGTTGCCCCGCTACTGGTGACCCGCGGGCAACTGGTGACCCTCAGGCGGGCGGGTTAGCGGAGTTTAGGCCTCGGGATGTGAAGGGTTGCTCGCGGTCTGAGAGCCGAGAGGCTTCAAATCCTCCTCCTTTTCATCCACATTCTCTGATCCGAGGGCATCAAGGAACCAGATTAAAAATGTAAAAGAAAAAAAAAGTAAAAAAAAAAAAAAGGTCTTTGAACATCGACCGCTTGCCGCTGCGGAAGATGCTCGCTTGACTTGAAAATTCAGCATCTCATCTCGCTCATGGCTCCCGGCTCTCCTCCTCACGGTCATACCGTCCATGATTTCATGAGCAGTCCTTCAAGAATTACCGGCGAACACATCACCCCTCACGTAACCTTCTGCCGAAATAGGTTGTTAGTGTATAAAGAGGCACAAAGTAGCATTTGCTCATTGTGCCTTGATGTAAAACAAAGCACAATGTAGCATTAGCGATCCTGCAATGACATTACAGTTATTTATCTGACGCTATTATCCAAAGCGACTTACAGTTGATTAGACTAAGCAGGGGACAATCCCCCCCCTGGAGCAATTTGGGGTTAAGGGCCTTGCTCAAGGGCCCAACAGCTGCATGGATCGTGGCTACACTGAGGCTTGAACCACCAATCTTCCGGATCCCAGTCATGTACCTTAGCCGCTAGGCTAAAGGCTGCACTGTACGTACATTAATTTAATTGAATTTAACCAGGTCATAGCATTGGATGATACCATTATTTATTTTTTTAAATGACAAGTGTAAATATATTACAATTGAAACTGAGAACTTATTTAGAATAACATATTTAGAATAACGCAAATGTATCTCTATGAATAATTCAAATGTTAAAAACATGAATAACAACTGTCTAAACTTTTCCTCACAAATTAAACCATTAAAATAGTGTGTGACACCCTTGGGAGATGCATGAGGGCCTATTTTTGCTTAGTCAAGGACAAGTTGCCAAGATAATTCACGATGTTAGTAAAAATCTGACAAATCATATGCAAGCTCACTCCTGTCAACATGTGGATTTACTGTTATTGGAGTTGGAAAAATATATTTTTATACATAATTTGGATGCAGACTGGTTTGTCTTTGACTTGGACTTTTTAAAGATTTTTCAGAAAACTTTGTCCGCTGCAACGGATTTTAGTCTGATGCAGATCTGGGTAAAAGTGGAAATTGTTTTGGAACCTCTGAAATGCTGTCCGAAAGAACAAACCCTCCCGCTGGTCGTCTTGTTTGACTCAACTGCACCAGGCAAGATCAATCGAGCACTGAATAACATTTGAATCCAAAACAATCACATATCTCATGCGGGTCTGGTCTGAGGCAAGCTGATCACAAGCATCCCCTAGACAGCTTGATAACTGCACCGAGTGAAACCCAGAACAGCTATTTTTAGTCAGTCCTCTCGCAAGATTTGGGAGGATTCCCGGTTTTACTCAGTGCAGTTATCCAGCGAACTCAGTCATCAGTAATCCTGCTTTGTGGAACAGGGCCCAAGTATCTTGTAAATAGTGCCAATGCAAAGTAATTTAATTGAGTAAGGGTGAAACAAACAGCATTCCCATTTGTAGGAATGCTGTTCTGGAACCCTCAGAACATTCTTGAAGGAGAACACATTCGATCACATCGGCATTTCTGTGCACCGTGGAATTATGGGATGAGAGAGTCAAAAGCGTCCTTCGAGGCATATGTATTTTCTTTTTTTACGTTTGAAATAATGAATATATAATGAAATCATTAATTCATAAAACAAATCTTAACTTTGAAGTTTTGTAAATGATTAATTAGTTTAATTTACTGAAATAATACCACATATCGGGTGGAGGACGGGGGGATTAAACTACATGTGCTCATCAGCAGTATTTTTGAGGGGGACTTTTCCTTGGGGCCTTTTTGATATACTCCCCCCCCCCCCCCCCCAAGTCTGTTCGATTCTCTGGTAAATGAATTTCAGCTCCCTTTCATATATCCAATCTTACCATCATTGTTAATGCAGAAGACACATTTGAATTAATTCCACCTTGCCGCTTATAATCTATATTTTTTAATTTATGTGTGTGCAAACGGGAGCTGGGGGAGCAGTGGCACAGAAGCACGGCACGCTGACCCAAGACAGATGACAAGTGGCGGGCCAAATGAGAAAGAAAACCATGTTACAACGTAAACAGAGCGCTTTTTAGGCAGTTTGTTTTGCGGCCTCGCCTGCGTCTCCGGAACGTTCCGTCGGACTCCGAGCGGGCTGATTGTCGCTGTCGCGCCGTCGATTTCAGAATTTAATCTCGGATTCCATCGGTCCCGGAACCTTGTTTCGTTTGGCAATTGCATTGTGAAAAATAGCATTAGGCTGATTATATTGTGTCAGGTGTCTCCCTGATCAGATGAGCTTGTTGTCAGTCCAGGGCTTTGAGGGGCATTCGCCCGGAGTGGCGAGCTCGTTTGTCACTCTGACACAAACATAAAGGCCCTTCTTCAAAATCCGCCATTATTGATCCCCCCCGAAGCCCGCGTTTAGTGCTTGCTATTGACCCACTTCTATCTCCAGGTATCTCCGAGCGTTACCCGGAATGGATTTTTAGTCTCCTCTTAGGCTGCGAGTCCGTCGTGGGATTTCTGTTCTTAAAAAAACAGGTTTCAGCCCTATTTTTGAATCACCATTTTGATACGAGCTGAAAGGAGTTTAATTTTTACAACCCGATTCATTGCACCCGGCTCTTCTATCTGCTCTGGAAAAAAAAACAATGTGTCATTTCTTTTTTTCTTTCCTCGGGAAGAAAGCTGTAGAATTGAGTTTAATGCACAAAATGTATTCTGTGTTTATGCTCAGAGCCATGCAGTGCATATGAAAACCCACGGTGCACCGGAAGCCCAACATCATTTACGAGCTGTGGAACGCACAGTTAGATTTTGTTTTGCACGCCGGCAAGCTGTTGATGGCAGAAATGCCAAAGAGAAGCCACCTCACAAAGCCGGATTCACCGTCCAATAAAAGCAACAACGGAGACCACAGTACAGGCACTTAACTAAACCTTTTACTGGATTCGACTATTAAAAGACTGCAGGCAGGCTGAATGGAGAACGTTTCACAATGGATTCAACTCGGAATTTCATCGCTCTAAATATGAGCGTGCAGACATCAAATTCAGGGGCATTACGCTCAACGTTAAAACACAACCAAAGGACTGTCAATAAAGCAGCAAACTAATGTTCTGCAGTCAAAAAGTCGCTTATGACTGCAAAATACAGACTACTTTTACAATTCAGCCTTGCCACCGGCCTTGCCCAGGTTGTGTGTTTGACACATTGCAAAAAAAAAAAAAAAACATTTTATTTCGCTCCCTCCCCATTTTCTCCAGAATTTGGAGAGAATCTGAGTCTCATATCAGCACCCAGCCGTTTCCTCTGAAGCGCGCTGCCAAGCACCACTTATTAACACACTGCAGCTCGCAAATAAGGCTCTCTCAGAGGCGAGCTATAATTTATCTGCAATTTCCTGTTTATGAATTTGGGAAAAGTAATTACACATCTTTATCTGGTGACTTAATGAACACTTTAAATGCAAGAGAAAAAAAAAAACAGATTGCACCGAGTCTTTAAGCATGCTAGCAGTTGCATAGCAATCTGATATTAAGGATCTGATAATTAACACGTTTTAATCGTTTGGGTCATTTCTGCTAGGAGAACGGCATTGTGATGGTTTTGGAACGTGGAGTGTTCCGTCCCATTCCACCCCATTCAATTCCATTCCATCTCATCTCATCCCTCCCATCTCATTCCATCCCATTCCATCCAATTCCGTTCCATTGTTCCGGGCAGACTTTCACAGCCACGGCATACTGGATACACACAAGGATTAAAAAAAAAAAATGAACCAACACCATCAAGAAACCGGCCACGCCCGCTCAGCACCGCCCCGGCCAACACATCCTGAGAACAAACCAAAAACCGAGAGACCAAACCAGAAAAACAAGGAACCGCAACAAGGCGACAAGGGCGGCCTGTAGCGTTGTGGCTAAGGTACATGACTGGGACCTGTGAGGTTGGTGGTTCGATCCCTGGTGTAGCCGCAATAAGATCCGCACAGCCGTTGGGCCCTTGAGCAAGGCCCTTAACCCTGCATTGCTCCAGGGGGGTATGGAAACCCCACAAATGAGCGTAATGCCCAGCCATGCACTGGAACAGTGCCTTAACCGGATGCACCAGCAACAGCTCCTGGCTCTAAGAGCTTGCCCCAAACTGCACAGTGCCTGGATTCAGCAAGGTGTGGATCTATTTTACATAGACTCCATGAAGATCCTTGTCTTTGAGGGTATTTTTATTTAATTTTTCTGTCCCCCTGCCATACCGGGGTGGGGGGGGGGGGGGGGGTTGTCTCCTGCTTAGATTGTCCCCTGCTTTGGCTGACGCTTGTGATGCAACCCCATCGCATGCGGAGCGCCGTACCTTCCTGCCCACTGTCCGAGTGTTCTCGCCCCGCGAATAGACCGGTGAACAAGTGGCAGCGAGCCGTCAACAGCAGCCTTGTTCCATTCTGTGGCTC
This sequence comes from Conger conger, assembly GCF_963514075.1. Lineage (NCBI taxonomy): Eukaryota > Metazoa > Chordata > Actinopteri > Anguilliformes > Congridae > Conger > Conger conger. The sequence continues at coordinate 8,010,865 of NC_083760.1, read as the reverse complement.
CAGGGGAGATGGGCAGAGCCAAAGGGAAGGTGAGACAGCCAGCAGGATTGGGGTCAGTCCGATCCCCCCCCACCTGCAGAATGTCTTCATCGTCTGCCGTGGCACTGCGGTGCGTGACTGGGACCGAGGAGGGAGCCGGGATACGTCGCGGTGAAAGGGTGCGTCGTGATGAATAAGTGATTAACGGCACAGCCGCGGATGGATTATAGTCATTTGTTTTTTTTTTCATTTTTGTCTCCAGAACCGCAGCTGTGCCGTAATTGCCGCTTGCTGTTCTCCGCCGGGCAGTCTCTCGAGGCACTAGAGATATTGTGTGATGTGTCACCGTGGCGTCCCCAGTTCCGGTTTGAGTTCTGAACAAGTGGCCACTTGTTGGCCGTCCGGCGGTCCAGCTGTGCCCGTTTGGGCAGAGACGGGACGGAGCTGGCTAGCTGTGGCTGAGCGGGGGACTGTCGCCGGTATGGCAGGGGGACAGAAAAATACAATAAAAATACCCTCAAAGACAAGGATCTTCATGGAGTCTATAAGGAGTACAGCAATGTAAAATCAATCCACACCCTGCTGAATCCGGGCACTGTGCAGTTTGGGGCAAGCTCTTAGAGCCAGGAGCTGTTGGTGGTGCATCCGGTTAAGGCACTGTTCCAGCGCGTGGCTGGGGCATTACGCTCATTTGTGGGGTTTCCGTACCCCCTGGAGCAATACGGGGTGAAGGGCCTTGCTCAAGGGCTCAACAGCCCTGTGGATCTTATCGTGGCTACACCGGGGATCGAACAACCAACCTTCCAGGTCCCCAGTCATGTAGCGTAGCTGCGAGGCTACAGGCTGCCCCATACGAATATGTTCAGGCGTTCCAAACTCAGGAGAAAATGAAGTTAATTTGTTTCTCAGTCTGAAGTCTCATCAAGCAGCCGAGAGCTGAAGTCTGAAAGCATTCAAGTTAATTTTCTTTAATGCGTCCGACAGATGATTGCTGTCATATTCAAAATTAAGTTTTTTAATTTCCTCAGGAAAGTGAATAGATTTGTATTATGCATCTGTCAACTTTGTTCTTTTGTTCTTTTTTTTTTTTTTAACAAAGTTTGACTGTACTGCCGAGAGAAACTTGAATTAAAATTTCTGACTGTTGGTGCCGCGGCCTTGAAACAACAACGATCCATCAGCCGTAATGTAATTCCGTCCCCGTAGGATTACCGCGAGACATCATCGTCGTCATCATCAGCGCCACTTCAGAGGAAGGACACCGTCGCTGCGTCGCCCGAGCCTGGAACAAGCGGGGCTGTCAGTGAGGGTAGCCCGACTGCGGTGTACCTCACGCGGTAATACGGGAGCCTTGGTTTGTATAACCTCAGGTCTGGGGAAGAGTTGCAGACAGGCCGAGTAATCTTCCTCCTCCCACCTCCCAGATGTGTGCAGATCCCCTCAATCTTCACCTTTCGCGGTCATGTAACTAACTTTCATCGAGTCCCGCTGACTCGCCGAATGATTTCTCCGAACGAGATCTCCTCTCACTGCCCCGACCCAACAGGCCTTCTGCGATACGCTGAGTGGTTTTTTTGGGTTTTTTTGGGCTGCTGTGAGACTCCGGCCTCACTCCCGGGAAAGTAGGAAGAAACATTTTCTCCCTCGGTCGTGACTGAGAGCAGAAAGCCTCTTAAGGGGCTGTTTTGGGGCAGGGACCCGAGGTACTTCGGGTGACGGGTCACTTCGGAAGGAACGCGGCTCAGGCCGTGCGTTTCACGGCAGTCAAACAAAAACAACAAAAATAAACAAAATAATTTTTTTCAAAAGAGGACTGATGCTACTGCTGCTATGGATTGCCTGCGCGGGCTTAGGAAGAGAACTCATGCTGGGTTATGTGTATTAGTTCTGCACTGGAAACTGGGCAATTCTGCAGCAGAAATTCTTACAGTCTTAAGTTGAAGAGATCCCTCGCCCCGGAGAAGGCAGCAGCTTCCTTAGCTTTGCCAGTCCAAGTGTCTGGGTATTTAAGGCAGATAGGGGGAAAATATGCTTTCTGGAAAATCCCGAGCTTTAAAAAGGCTTTGAGGCATTTCAAACTGCAGTTGGAATGCATACTGTACGCTTCTATTCCGGTTCTGATGAAGAGCCGGGGAACTGACACATTTCTGACTCAGCTCTGTTCCTCAAAGGACCGGTTTTCCCAGGGGCCTCTGTTCGAGGCTTGAGGTTTTCTGTGGCACCCCCTAGGGTCAGAGCTCTGAAGGTGCTAACTGGGGCCACACTTGGTTGTCTGTAGTGTCGAGCAGGGAAGGGAGGGTTTCGGTGAACAAGGGTTACCCTCGTTGACTCATTTAGCACTAGCATTAGCTGCGCAGCGTTTACAGAAAGAGAATATACTGCAGATACAATTAAATAACCAAAATATATTACCAATATCTGAAAAGATTGTCACTTTTGTGTATTGGATATTAAAAGTATTTCACTTTTGGATAGTGTAATATTTATCCATAATGTAGTGAGACTTTTTTTTTTTACAGGCTGAAACCTGACAAAAGTCATTTGCAATACATTGCAATATATTCCATTGTGTAATGCAGGACTGTGGACGTGCAACCACGGTGCACTAGCTCTGACAGTAACGGCACCACAGTTACTTTTGGTACAGTAACTATGGCAACTCAGTAGCTATGGTACCGTATGGCAGTAACATATTTACCGCGGTACAGTCACTACTGCTGCTCCATTGAGAAGCCATCTGCACAACATGTGCGCACGCATAGTACAAATTACTCAGAGTACTCAAAAACCCACTGTTGTCTGCACACGCACATACATGCACACACACACACACACACTAGCGCAGAATGCTTTAAAAAGCAGCGGGCACCGCGACGGAGCCGCACATCTGTGCGTGCTGTTTACGGTTCCTCTGATAAGATCCACGAAGGGAGGCTGTCTAGGGCTGCAGTTTTCCCAAATGAAATTAACGAGCCTCGCCGTCGTGTTCCTTGCTTCCATTGTCACTCCATAAAGTTTTGCTTACAGCAGGGACCGGAGAATTATACGGCGGGCTGACGTGATTGGCAGGTTTACAGCCGAAAGCAGGCTCCGCGGGCTTATTCCGAACCCGCTCACGGACACACGCCCGCCGGTAACAGCTCAGTTAATTTCTGTGAAGGTCCAAATTTGAAAAACTTGGCCGGCTCTTCAAGCACCGCATCGTATCCAGTAATACGCCCGGGCGAAGGGATTGGCCGCATTGTCACAGCTCTGTTTGATTGGTCTGGACACGGAGAAAAAGCATATCTTTAATGAGATCACGGAGCTGGGAAAGGTGGTTATGTCATGCGATTCATCATTTCCAGGTGACAGGATGTCAACCTTCAGATGGGAAAGCAAAGACAAGAGCCACGCCTCGTCGCCCACTCAAAGCATTTCATTGGCCATGAAAAGGGCCGTGAGAGGCGTTTCATCAGCTCTTTTTTGTGATGATCTAGACCTTTTATTTATTTATTTATATTTTTTTTTTACTGCGTATCCAAAGCGCCGCATTTGAAAAAAAGCTTCGGTTTATTATTCTTTTTGCAAGTTGTCACGAAGCACAAAATGATCATACTGTGGCACCTTCCCGGCTGTTTGATGCATTGTAAGCATGACAGCGGGAAGGAATTAAACTTTATATTTTCTCCGAGTGTGTTTACGCGACATTGTTGGAAAGTTTTAGTTGAGGCTGCTGCGCTTCTAAATGTCAGCGAATATTGACCATTTCACAGACCGTCGCTTTTGATTTTGCATTATCATGGTCAGGCGGTATAAAACACAAGTTCTCTGTTCCTTCCCCACCGAGTTGTGTTCTCAGTTTTTCTATCTGCCTTTCCTCTGGTGTTTACAACCACTGGTCACACTTTACAATAAGGCACATGAATTGGCATTGGCTAATGGAGTTGTTCACACAAATTCATTGTTGCATTAATTAAGCATGAAATTAACTTCTTTGTATTTGTTAATTTCCGAATGTATTAGTTCCCTGAATATTTTTACATTAGCAAATGTATAAGCATATTATCAGTTAGCCATTAAGAAATACATTCATATTTTTTTCATTTCAATATGAATTGAAATGTACTAATGTAGTAAAATAATGATGTACAAATACATAAACAAAGTACAGGTCGACCTCTCAGTGATTAGTTAGTTGACAACTACATTAGTTAATGCCAATTCATGTGACATTTTTACACGAGGTTACCAAACCACCGTTGATGACATGCACCCACCCATCTGTCTGTCCGTCAGTACATCCGGACACGTCACCAACACGTCGCAGGCCACCCTTAAACCATTCATTTACTGACAGCCTTTTAGTGTTTTGCCATTTTAGAGTCTCCCTTCGCCTACTGGGTGTCTTTTGACTGGGAGGAAAACAGAGAATGTGAAAAATACATAAATAATGCAAACATGCAAACTCCGCAGTGAAAGGCCCTCGGTCAACATTAAAACGCAGTTCCGTCTTGCCGTGAGGCGACAGTGCTACCTACTGCACTATGGTGCTGCTCTTGCGTGACACTTACTGCTTGAAAAGTTGCCAGTGGCCGGTTAATACAGAGCAGTGCCATTAATTCACACATCTCTCCTCCAAAGTCTATGGAGCAAAGTATCATATAGCTTGTGGGAATTTAATAACTTTAAGATAAACTTTTTCTGCTTTGTAACCTCTGGTAATTTCACACAATGCTCTGGAAGGTTCCATAAAGGTGAGACTCTTTTTTTTTTTTGTGTTACCTTGACAACTGTGAACTGGATGAAGTAAAAAGTTTGCTGACAGGTCCAATGAGGCTGTGGATCACCTCTCAAGGAGGTGGCAAAGCCAACCCATCAGTGACCCTGGCTTCGATGTGAATGCCGGAAACCATTTTGTTGAGTCCAAGAAATCTTGTTTTTTCCTCTCTGAAGAGAGCCCTCCACTGTGTGTGAGTTTAGAGTCATTAGGTGAGTGCGGACGCTCCGATCGTTATCGCACGGCTCGGCTCCTCTGTCTCGGGCTGTGGAGACTTCAGGGCTGATCTCTATTGGAGGACCGCGGTGCTGACTAGGCGCTCCTGAACACCAGAAGAAGAGAGAGAGGGAGAAGGGGAAAATGTCCGCCGTGGCAGACAGCAGGATTAAGGGCTTCGGGTAGCATTTAGTTATCCCGCGCACGGCATGATGGGAAGCCGGCTTCAAACTTTTAGCAACGTTTGTGAGTTACGAGCGCTGGGCGTTTATCCATTAGTGGTAGTATTACAGTGCAGACGAAGACACACAAAGCTTCTGCGTCTGCTGCATTGTGGGTAAAACGGCCTTTGCCTTCTGAAGCCTTAAGGTAACCCAATGAAACCATGAGTGATGCTTCCAGTGAATGGAATAAGGACCGCACAACTACATTAGCAGTCTTATGTCACCTGTGATGCTTTACCATGACATACCAACTGACATAAGGCATATGCCTGTTTGTGGTCATTCACAAAGAACATAGGGCAGCCTGTAGTGTAGAGGTTAAGGTACATGACTGGGACCCGCAAGGTCGGTGGTTAGAATCCCAGTGTAGCCACAATAAGGTCCGCACAGCCGTTGCGGCCCTTGAGCAAGGCCCTCAACCCTGCATTGCTCCTGCTTGGTCTAATCAACTGTACGTCGCTCTGGATAAGAGCGTCTGTCAAATGCCATTAATCTAATGCAATGTATGAATATCAGTGGAGTGCCACACCGTCCTTATGAAATAATATAGCTGATGAGGAATATAGCCTTCATGAAATTATCAAAAGGAAGCATTGTGCCACCTTCCCGTCACGGTAATTAAGTCATTCATTACTAATTAAATGCATGCGTGTAATCAGTGAATAGACTCTTGATTGTGATTGAAGCTGGAGGGTGAACGCATAGCTGCTCTGCACTAGTCTCCACCTCGTATCGCTGCCGTATCTTGTTCGGGTCTGAGCCCGCGTCTGAGGGCCCTTTAGTCCGCGGGCCCATTGTGTGCCCATGGAGTGGACCGGAGGGGGCCGCGCGCTCACACTTGGGTCACGGCGGGAAGCCTGGTCTCGTTGCCGTGGAGATCGCCCGGACCTGGCTCCGTCGCGGAGATCATCCCTCATCCGGTCCGAAAAGACGGAAAGGAGGACTCCGGGCGACGAGGCGCTCGAAAAACACACCGGCGCTGTCTGCTAAAGTGCCTTCTGACGAGGCTCCTGATTTTATTTCCTCGATGTCATTTCCTGACGGACGCTGACTGGCAGTCGGCGGGGCCCGATTTAACAGACTGTGCCCAGTGATATTTATGGCTTGTTTTTTAACCACTGTTGTGATGGTTACTGCTGTCATTACTGCTGTGGTTTTAGCACCGGGAACCGAAGGACCCTCCAACCCTCCTGTTGCGGTCACAGTCACAGCTGCAAGCCTGTAATAGTGACACATATCCTCTCCGCTGTATCTGCCGGTTCTCAGAGCTCACCGAGACACGTTAAAAGTGATGTATGTCGTACATCGAACGCCCTTAAGTCAGGAAAGGGATTAGCCGCTCCGGAATTTGTCTACAAAGGAGGGAGGGGAGGGGAGTGGGAAAAAAAAGAGAGCAGGAAGGGGAAAGAGAGATGGAGAAGGAGAGAGAGAGAGAGAGAAAAAAATTCTTTAGAAAGTAAATTGCTTCAGTCGACAGCGCAGAGTTCCCGAGCCTTCCCCCCACGTGGAGCAATCAGGAATTAATTCAGCCGTCAATATCACCTTAATCACTGGAGTGGTTCCGCTTTGGTGACGTTTTTTCCCCCCCGGCGCCGTCGTTAAAAATACCCACGAGAAACGGCGTCGGTGTCCGACGTCCGCCAGCGTGGCATGGAGGGCGCCATGGCGACGGGGTTGTTGGGGGGGGGAGGTTGAAAGAGGCGGGAAACGCAGGAGGGAAAGATGGACGCTCTGGCGGAGGAGGAGGGGGAAAGGAGAGGGATGTTGCGGCACGGTGGGGCCAGGTGTGAGGAGGCAGAGGGGGCTGATGGGAAGGCGGATAAGTGGAGATTGATTCGAGGCCCTGCGTACGTAGAGGGATTGAGGGATGGGGGTCGGACAAAAGACAGGGACGCTGTCTCTGGGAGAAAGATGGGACGGGTGAGGAAGAGGGTGAAACAAACAAACGAAAAGGACAAACAAAGGAAAAGAAGTGAGAAAGAGAAGAGAGCAGGAGAGGAGGAGAGCGATGAAGGCCGACGCCAGTGAAGGGGCGAACCGAACGGAGAGATACTGCGCCACGGAGAGACGGAAAAACAAAACAAACCGTGGGGACGGGAGAAGAGAGGGAGAGTCGCAGAGGGAGGAATGAAAGCGGGATTGGAAACGCGTCGTTTCTGCGATGCGCGGCTGTCTCACGCTGAGGAAGGACAGTTATGGCGCGAGACTCGGGCGGAGTCTCCCCCCCCGTCTGCCAGCGCCTGCGCACGGTTACCGCCAAACCCCCCCGCCGCTTCTCGTTGGCACGACACTTACGGCTCCCTCCGGTTTTAATTGGAAACTCGGGGGGGGTTACCAAAGTGTTTGGGCTTTTTCTCTCCCCTCCCCCCCCGCCCCCCCCCCTCCTCCCTACTTGAGTCTTTATTTAAAGGCTTCCCTCGGAGAAGCTGTTATAAACCTCGACTTTAATGAGAAACAAATGGAATACAAACGTCGGTTGATTATCCTTTTCGCTAATTAGCGGAGCTGCGCGCGGTTCTGTCTGCCGCGTTTCGGATTCCGCGCCAGTCCGATACGATTAACGGGGCCCACGGGCGCCGTCTCTGGTGCCGCTGACCTGTGTGAAATTGTGTTTGGGGGCGGGTGACGGGTGGGTGGTGGGGGGTGGCGAGGGCCGGGGGCTGGATTTCCCAAGGGGGCAGGTCTGCGTATACCTGACCGGCTTCCCCATGACAACCGGAACGTCATCTGTCACTCTTCCCCCCCCCCCCCTCCCTCGCCTTTGACCCGTCACTCAATCAAATTGCAGTGGGGGAACAGAACCCTTTAACATTGGTCATCGCCGCACGCCAAGCATTAAATGTGTCACACACAATTTAGTTGTGGTGGTTGTGTGTGCAGGGGGAAGGGGGAAGGGGGGAGGGGGGAGAGGGGAGGGGGTGCGAGATGAAAAATCACACAAATAGCGGTGGGTTTCTGGTGCTCCTATCAAATGCATCACTGGTTTCAAAGTGTACAAGGACAGCGCTGTGGTTTTATCGCCCGGGAAAGACATAAATATCGGGCGGTGGGGTTGCTGGGAGAGGAAGTGTTCGGCAACAGCGAACAACTTCGTCTGAGTGTCAGGACCACACCGGCCAGATTACAGGCCCTGTCCCCTCTCCGTCTACAGGCCTGATACCCCGTGGATTTGTGCCTCACGTCCGTAGCGCTATCGATTTTCACGCCTTACCCTTGGGCAAGGTGCTTTTCTCTGGTTTTCCCCTCCCACTAGTACAAGACCCCCCCCCCCCCCCCCCCCACCAACCTCAAAGATTGAGGCTGGGAACCCACCCTTAATCGCTGTATAATAACCAGGTGCGTGCGGAGCATATTGAGCCCTTGAGCTAGACACATCACAAAGGGCTCCCCTTCTAATGGGCGGCATACGTACAGTGACATAACTGCAGCTTCATGTAGCCTGTAGCCTAGTGGTTAAGGTTCATAACCGGGACCCCGGAAAGCTTTGTGTAGAGGAAGGCCCTTAACCCCACATTTGCTCCAGTCGCTTTGGATAAAAAACTAAACGTATATACTCTTTTCCCGCATAAGGGGGCGAGTGACTGATGGTGAAACAGTTGTGATATTAACGGCGCGCTTTCAGGGCAGAACATTGGCAGCCGCAGCTGCTGGTGTGGACTGACCCTGTAATCAGCGTTATGTGTTGGAGTCTGTGGTAATGAGTCAGGACAGCGCAAATAGAGGGTCTGTGTCGCTGGACGCTGTGAAATGTAGAGCTGGCAGGTGTGAGGTAGATGAGGTGACACTCCCTCCCTCACCCCCTCTTTCATTTTTGTGTTTCACTTTCATTTTTTTCCGTTTTGTATTTATCTGATTTTTTTTCCACACTGCGCCGTGTTGTGTTCAGCTATGAGCACGGTAAAATGCTCAGTGTTAAATCGACTGGTCCCTACTGTTGAATTAACGCAGGACAATTTGCTATGAGCAGATTGCAAAATAGGCAGAGTGCCAAATGCATTTTCTCTTGTCGATTCTGATGCATATTTTTTTGTATATAATATTACCAGAAAATCAATACATTATACTTTTGGATTAAAGTTATTTTTCTTCATGAGGTCAGTAAAAACCAATCAACTGTAGCAATTTAAATTGTCAAATGCAATCTTTCCGTGCTGGTAACTGCAACCAGTGTTTGAAATATACATTATTCAAGGAGGTCAAAAGCCGGGCTATTAAATGACATCACAGATTTTCACTAATGTGGATGTCTGTATGCGTGTCGAAAGAAATGAATATCTTACTGTATTTCCTCCTATCAAGTTTTCTGTAACTGACAACTGCATTTAGTTGACTGCTTTGAAATTACATTTTAATTCTTGATAATAATAGCTACTGAAGTTTGTGGATCAAGTGTACCTTGCCGTAAAAAATTTATCTGAACACAATCATGTTTCTCGAGGAGTAGAATCCTAGCAGATGCTGTTTTGAATTGCATATATAAAAGGATGCCAAATAGCTAAACTGCTACAGTAACTACAAAACTAGCAGCCATAACACAAACAAACACACATGCAGGTACAAACGCATGCACACACACACCTCACACACACGGACACACACACACACACACACACACACACTCACATTCTGGGTTTTTTCATTATTCTACAATGAAATTGCACTGCCCACTCTCCTTGGCTAACACCAGGCAGCTTGTGTTATACAGCTACCAAGCACGTTATGCAACCATGTGCCAATAAATTAATACACTTTTTCTGTTGAAAATATATGAAGAAATATCTCAAGATTTTTATAATAAATAAAGAAATCTCTCCCACCCACAGCTGCATTTTTCAAGCTGTTTACGGCAGAAATCTCCCCCTTTAATGAGCTGATATTGATGGATCGACACTGTGACTACCTAGCCTGCAGTGAGATGAAGTGTTATCTATGTGTGACCAAGTTATGCTTCCACCCTTCATTAAGCTTGAACGCCACATTTATCTGATAAAGGAACGATACAAGCTGTCTATTGTCGAAGGCAATGCCTTCTCATGAAGACATTATATATTTATGGGAAACCATAACTGGATTTCAGTGCTTGCTAGGAATGTTATTATCCTGCCCACCTTCTTTCTGCGACATGCTAATGTAGTCCTCCCATATGTTTTTCACCTAAATTCCTCCAGGCAACATGTGTAGCTCTGGGGAGGTTAATGCTCCAAATGCATGTAGCTGGACAAGCCTCTCCTGTTGCTAGCTCTATGCGGCGTGGCTAATGCTATCTTCCCTGGATCGAAAACAGTGCGCTTCAATCATCTGATTTGAGTGTGTGCGTGTGTGTTCATTTGAGTGATTTTTCTTCTTTTTTTTCTCCCTTCATGCGGGAGCTCTAGAGCTAGCCTGGAAATAAAATGGGGTTCGTTTTATGCCGAGTGGCTGTAATTCTCCGGTAATCATTGGAGAATTAGCAATTTTAGCCTGACATGTTGGGCCCTTGATCACAACATATCCGTAATTAATAGGCTCATATTTCTGAAGCAGCGCTTCACGCTAATGGTGTGTTCCCGCATTAATCCGCCGCGTGCTCGCAGCCCATCGATCGGGGGACGCATATTCAGACGGTGTTAATCAGCAGGGGGGAGTCTCGGAGCTGGGGGGCAATCGATACGGGGTGGGTGGGGGGGGGCCTTGTGGAGTCCCACGTGATGTCTGGCTCTGTTCGGCACGGGCGGAGGGGTGGGGTGGGCACCGTGCCCGGACTTTCGGCCCATAAGAACGAGCAGGTTTTGTTTCTAGGTCACCGCTGCCGTCTCCGAGCCGTCAAACCTCACTTCCCTTGTGAATCTGGCGTTTGCGTGGCGGCCATTTTGTGGGGGGGGGGTCAGACAAACCACCGCCGCCCCTCCCCGGTCCTCCCGCGCCTCCTCGTGCGGGTTAATCAGCCAGTCTAATTTGATCGATATGTAATTAAAAAGAGGGCCGGCCATCTTTCTCCCTGGGCTTCGTTGACGGTTCTGCGGGGAAATGAGGAGGGAGGAGCGGTCCGTGTTTGTCACGTCTGCCTCAGCAGGGAATCCTGTCCTGGAATCCACACCCTCCTCCCATCAGCCCGGGAGACCGGGATTCCCACCGAGGGGGGGAGGGGGGGGTAATTTTTAAAGGGACTTGAGGGGAGAGGTCGGGCGGTGATCCAGATTTATGGGGATACGGTTCACTTTTTAAAAGCCTGCTCATATTATATTAACTGGGAGATTATGGGGAAGCGGGCGGACGTATCAGTAAATCACATCTGGCTTCTCACTGTACCCGCTTTTATTGATGGATAGTGTTTATTCGCCCGCATGCGTCCGTGTCCGGAATACCGCGCCGTCCCTGGTATGTGCGAGAGAGGTAGCACCGGCGGAGTGGGTTTCTCGAAAGTATATATTTTTAAATACGAAATTAGACCTCTATAAAGGGTGCCTGACTCACGGTTTTGAGCCGTAATGGCTCCCCTCTTAAATAATGCATGGGGTCCTGTGGATATCTCCTGTCACATCTGATAAGTGATGATTGGGAATGGGCGATTACTCCTCGTCTGGCAAAGCGATAATGGCACGCCGGCTCGAGGGCCTCCAGTCCTCCGCTCAAGGACAGCGCCGTGCCGAAACCGCTCCTCTCCTCCAACGCGCCGTTCAATTTAGGGTGAAACATGGTTGCCGTGGTCGCTGAACAGGGAACCTCTCATTAAAGTCATTACTTGACAGAAAAAAAATCACCTATATATATATATATATATATATATATATATATATAGTCCTTTTTTTTTGGACCGTTGATAATGTCCAAAGGGTAGAAATTTTAATGTGCACAAAATGTAATCACATTTAACACTTATAATCCTACTGTTATCATATAGCAGTTAAATAAATAACACATTTGAGTACATTTTTTAATTATGTAACACAACTGAACAGCACGGATTAAAGAAAAATGTGTGGCGAGGAAACTCTGCTGTCATTCATTATACATTCTGCTCTGAAAGTGCTATATCTCAAAGAAAGTTTTTAAAGTGAATATCCGCTCCGTTTTCTATTTTTTATGTGTTACGACTAGAACCACTGCATTCAATGGGGTGTCAAATCAAACTCTGTGGAAATTTTAATATCTCTCATCTTCCAGTCAACTGGAGTGTCACAATAAAGGCTGAAGCTGTAATTAATGTGGTGTGGCGCTCCCCTTCGGTTTGAAATAACTGTCAGGATCTGGAGTAGGTCCCAGTGCAACTTACAGAGGTTCCCTTCCTGGCTCTTTATGTAATATTGGAAGGCGGCCCTGCATGTGATGCAAAGCGAGATCTTGGCATTGCGTTCTGGAGTAATGAAATCAGGGCAGGGTGAGGGCCCCTCTGAGTTTGCGTCGTGGGCTCGGTCCAATCGCTTACTGCTCCCCGCTCCTTTTTCCTGTCCGTGCTCCTCCTGACACGAAGATTTGGTCGAGCTCCGCCATCTTTAAGGACATTCCAAGCCCTTAAATGTTCCTTCTAGGAGCCAGAAGTTGAAAGAAATAGTAACTCCCAATCTTTCCTTTGAGCAAGAAAACATCGGCGCATCCTTTTGCGGAAGTATTTTTTCCTAAAGCGCAATGTATAAATGATCGACCTAGGGATCTACATCCCCCCCATCTGCCATGTCTGTAGCTGACGTTTGAACTTTTGAGCAAGGGCATTCCGTTTGCCAAATACTTTTTTTTCTTTCATCTTTTCCTAGCCTCTCCTGATGGGTGGAGCTAGGGACAAGAAAAGAAAGAAAGAAAAAAAAAGGAGAAAAATGAAGGATTAGAATGAGCCCTGCGTGTTGTATTTCTTCATCCTTCCTTTCAGGCTGCTGCAGCGGTGACAGGCCTGTAGGGGGCGCTCATTTGCACCGAGCGGAGTGGCGTGTTTTCATAGCAATTGCTTTGGAGTCTAAATTTGGAGAGAAACAAGATTGATGGCGGCGCATGAATAATGAATATTAAATGCTCACTTCTACTTTATCTAAATCCCGCTATGCCTCTTGCCCGGCCATTAGTTAGACTGAGAAGACAAGATGGCTTCACCCGAGATGACAAACCTCGACCACCCCTCCCTGGAGTACGCTATTACCAATTATGTATGCCCCTTGCAACAGTAAGCGCGAGCGTCCCATACGTTTTTCTGTCACTGGCTTACAATGATAGTTGACATTTTTGTGGCGTAGTGAATACCATTAAAGACTTCAAAAAAAAAGAAAAGTTTTTTTTTTGAAGTAGAGTTGAATTAAGCAGGTTTTTCTGCCCGCTGGGTCGGAAAGTGATTCATGAGCGCACTGATGTGACGGATGAATTCGCTGATGACCTCGTTCACTCGATAACTTCCTAAGTTCACGCATTTTTCTCCGCAATTACAAATATTTGGCCTCATTAGCCGTGCAGATCTGTTTTTAGTCACAGTCACTGTACGAGATGCGGCGAGCACGATCTTTTTCGGGCGCATCCCTACCTTATCAGGAGTCGGCGCGCGTCCCCATACATCGCTTGCGTAGCATGGTTTCTTTTCCATTTATCATAAATGTTTGAACTGTCAATGATTCAATTTGTCGGTGTCAATCTCGGAGAGAAAATGTAGAAAGCCCAATAGGGCATCTCTCTACACTTCGCATTCACTGAGTGAGAAATTTAAAATAATCCCCTGGTAAAATAATTACCTGTCAATCTGCGCTGCCTGTGTTTGTCACACTGGATGGTGAAGTCACTCACTCAGGGTAAAAAAAACAGGCATTAGGTGAGCATGTTTTGCATTTTTGTACATGCGTAATTTAAAGAAAATGTATGAAGATACCACTTGAGTCAGTCCAGACACGTGAAGCGGTGGGGAAGATTTCCAATCATAAGCAATCTCGCCCGACAAATTAAAGTAGATTACTACACTGTAGCCATGCAGAATACATCAGCGCAGAGAATCATACGTACAGCAGGCCTTAGATTAGCAAAATTGAACTGTCACTGCGCTCCGTATAAGATCCCGCTATTTTTATTTATTTTTTTCCGAACCTTAATAATCAGCCTGGCCTAATTCAATCAAGGCCGGGAAGTAATATCCATGCAGTACGACTGGGAGGATAAAATGATAAAAACGGGAGAGAACAAGTTTGAGGACACAACAGAATCACTCCCGTCATGCTAGAGGTAATGACTCGTGAACGTGATTATCTTCCTTGGTACAGAATACGCTCTCTACTTAAAATAAAATATTTTAAAAGTAAAAAAATAATAATAATTCCCCGGCCAATCTCTGCATTCGTCGTTTATTATCATTTGATTAATTTGCACAAAAGAACAGAGATCTCAAAAGAAAAAACTACGTAATCTGCAGGAAACGCTTATGTGGTGCACTGGAGGACATCCTGAGTGGGCCTGTGGACAGAGCCTCGGCTTTCTCGGGTAAATTCAGAGACGTACTTTAAATACCGAGGAAAAGAAAAAGAAAGACGAACCAATAAAGACAGCAAAAACCTGTGCAAATGCGCGTGATTATCGCATTTTAACCGTTTGAGGAGTAGGTGTTTTATAAGTAGGTGTTTTGTTTTTTTCCCCAAATGCTAAATCAGTTTTGTTTTCATTTACCACAAGTAACCAAAAATGAAAACAAAACTTACCACAGTTTTGTTTTCATTTACCATACCTAATCGCACACAATATGTGTGATCTTAAGGCTCGTCCACACATATAATAATATAACTATGACATGGCATGTGGACTGTTGGATCCACTGGTGGATCATTGATCATTTATACATTATGCATTCTGAAAAAAAGTCTTCTGCAAAGGCTGCACCTGTGTAAAGTCTGTAGCCTAGTGGCTGTGGTGTTTGACTGGGACCCGGAAGGTTGCTGGTTCAAGCCCCGGTGCAGCCACGATAAGAAGGGGGGGGGGGGGGGGTACAACTTACAATCAACTGTAAGTCACTGTCAATAAAAGCATCAGCTAAGTAAAGTGTACTGTAATGTAATGAAAGTCCTTAAAAATGGTGGAGGGCAGCACGGATGGTGCACTGGGTAGCACTGCCGCCTCACAGCAAGGAGGTCCTGGGTTTGAATCCTGGTCGTCCGGGGCCTCTCTGTGCGGAGTTTGCATGTTCTCCCCGTGTCTGCGTGGGTTTCTTCCGGGAACTCTGGTTTCCTCCCACAGTCCAAAGACATGCACGTTAGACTGATTGGAGAGTCTAAATTGCCCGTGGGTATGAGTGTGTGAGTGAATGGTGTGTGTGCCCTGCGATGGACTGGCGACCTGTCCAGGGAGTATTCCTGCCTTTCGCCCAATATATGCTGGGATAGGCTCCAGCCCCCCTGCGACCCTGTTCAGGATAAGCGGGTTAAGATAATGAATGGATGGATGGATTGGATAAAACGGCGGAGCTCGATGGCTTTCCGGGTCGTTTGAGGACCGAGGAGACGGAAAAAACGAGCTGTTAGGACGAACGCTTGTCGCTCACTTGACAACGGGTCCTTCAGGCCCGGGCTCCGTGCGTGGCGCTAACAACGGCATTACAGGAAGTACAACGAGCGAGGCTCTCTGTGCCCGCACCGCGCCGCGGAGGATGAAGGGGGATTAAGTAAGTAAAACCGTCAGAACAAATGCTAGCAGCTTAGCGCTCCTGTCACTCGATAATATAGACGTTCCTGCCTGCGGGGGGGGAGAGAAGAGGAGAAGAAGAGAGGCAGCTCCTCCATTTTGTCTGTCGTCGGGCGTTCGTTTGCTCGTTGTCTCTCGGCGGAACCTGGGAGGCCTTCAGGACCGCTCGCTGTGGCCGAGCCTGCGGGCGAGACGCAGCGGGGGGGGGCGACTCGTAATCATCGCTGCTGTTTCTCTCTGTGTTCGTCAGAGTCTGTGTCTTTGAGCTGCGACCGCGGCGTACGGTGGCCCTGACAGGCCAAACTTCCATGCCCAATTAACTGAATGATTGATTTAGTGATTGATTTTTTATTTAAACAGGGAATGGCCAGTTGAGAGCCAAGCTCTCTTTTACAGTGGCGCTCTGGAGAATGCAGTACAAATATATAATGTAAAATCCCACAAAAAAGATGAAACACAACATTTATATAAAGCGAGTACAAGTTCTACCTCTGGGTCTTAGGCTCTTGGGCTCTTGTTCAATCATCAATCTTCATGGGGTTTCTCCTGGCATTGTGCCAAGACACAGTCTTTAAAATGTGTTTATGGCGTGTATCAGTGGTCCTGACTCCTGGTCCAGGAGAGCCGCAGGGTGTGCTGGGGTTCTCACTCCTGGTCCTGGAGAGCCACAGGGTGTGCTGGGGTCCTCACTCCTGATCCAGGAGAGCCACAGGGTGTGCTGGGGTCCTCACTCCTGGTCCTGGAGAGCCGCAGGGTGTGCTGGGGTCCTCACTCTTGGTCCAGGGTGCAGGGTGCCGCAGGGTGTGCTGGCTTTTCTTGTTACTCTGCACTTGATCAATTACAGCAGTTAATTGCCCAGTTAACTCACCTCTTCTGGTTTCTTGGGTCTGAATTGCTTGCTGATATTATGCCGATAACAAAAACCCAGCACACCCATTGTCTCTCCACGACCAGGAGTGAGGACCACTGATACATATGAATCATATGAGTGCTCAAAAAATCAGGAGCGATACAGGAACTAATGGTAATTTTTGCAAAGAAAATCTCAGGCTTGTAGCT
>NC_083760.1:7891514-7984014 GCF_963514075.1 Conger conger | reverse complement strand
ATGGGGTGAGCCAGCTCTCTGTCGACTGGCGCTCTCTCGGGCTGAAAGGAATTTCCCACTGCCCAGGGTGGTTAAAAAAAAAAAGGCTTTATTGATTCCAGCCTCCCCAGGTTGAGCTTTTCTCATCTCCGCTCTCATCTCTCATCTCTGCCGTTGTGCGTTTCTTTTGTTGGGGAAGAGGTGTGTGGCGGTGGGGACAGCGCGTACCTGCTGCACTTTGCATTCACCGCATATCTGCTGTAAACAGGCCGGTTCTGCTACGCCGGGAGAATGCCCATGAGTTTCTCCGCGCTGGTAAATCAATTATTTGTGGTTACGAAAATGAAATGAGCAGCTGGGTTAGAGATATGATCAGTATTTCATTACGGCTCTGTGCTCGTGTGTGTCCTTCGCGAGAGAGAGTCTCTGCGTCTCTGCGCAGGGACCAATCAGCGGTGTGTCTGTGTGCAGGGACCAATCAGCTGTGTGTCCGAGTGCAGGGACCAATCAGCTGTGTGTCTCTGCACTGGGACCAGTCAGCTGTGTGTCTCTGCACTGGGACCAATCAGCTATGTGTCCGTGTGCAGGGACCAATCAGCTGTGTGTCCGTAAGCAGGGACCAATCAGCTGTGTGTCTGTGTGCAGGGACCAATCAGCTGTGTGTCTGTGTGCAGGGACCAATCAGCTGTGTGTCTGTGTGCAGGGACCAATCAGCTGTGTGTCTGTGTGCAGGAACCGATCAGCTGTGTGTCTGTGTGCAGGGACCAATCAGCTGTGTGTCTGTGTGCAGGGACCAATCAACTGTGTGTCTGTGCAGGGACCAGTCACCTGTGTCTCTGTACAGGAACTGATCACCTGTATGTCTGTACAGGTACTGATCACCTGTGCGCTTTTACAGGTACTGATCACCTGTGTGTCTGTACAGGTAAATGGTAAATGGTTGGCATTTATATAGCGCCTTTCTCCAAAGCGCTGTACAATTGATGCTTCTCATTCACCCATTCATACACACACTCACACCAACGGAGATTGGCTGCCATGCAAGGCGCCGACCAGCTCGTCAGGAGCATTTGGGGGTTAGGTGTCTTGCTCAGGGACACTTCGACACAGCCCGGGCGGGGGATCGAACCGGCAACCCTCCGACTGCCAGATGACTGCTCTTACTGCCTTGAGCCATGTCGCCCCTGGTACTGATCACCTGTGTGTCTGTACAGGTACTGACCAGCTGTGTGTTTTTGTGCAGGTACCGCTTGGTCCAGTTCCTCTGGGCGAGCCCCGCGAGGGTTCTGGAACTTCACCTGGACTGCCGAGGACGAGCTGAGCTTCCCGGAGGAAATGACATCATGGGGTGAGTCCAGTTCAGCTGAGACAAGTATGAATACAGAGCCTATCGCTGGCATAAACAGTGTTTCGCAGCAGTTTACAGGCCTACAACCATGGACAGGCCATGGAACTGAGACTTGACATGTTTTTTTTATTGTCTTTGAAAGACATTACATTTACATTACATTAATGGCATTTGGCAGACACTCTTATCCAGAGCGACATACAGTTGATTAGACTAAGCAGGAGGCAATCCTCCCCTGGAGCAATGCAGGGTTAAGGGCCTTGCTCAAGGGCCCAACGGCTGTGCGGATCTTATTGTGGCTGCACCGGGGACCGAACCACTGACCTTGTGGGTCCCAGTCATGTACCTTAGCCACTACGCTACAGGCCGACGGTTTAATTGTGCAGTATTCAGAGGGGGCGAATTGCTTTTTCCGGGTCCACAGTCACGGACAAATTCCCCTCCCCACCTCTCCGGTCCATGACTTCTTTGGCCAGAAAACCCCCCCCCCCCCCCAAACCCCACCTCCCCTTAAACCTCTTGTTTAGGACCACCGGAATCCTCAAGCCCTTTGAAAATAACAACCTCCATCTTTTCATTGTCCTTGCCTCTCTAATTTTCCGTCGCTAATTTTAGTCTTCCGCGCCAGGAGACAACATGACGTTGAGTTCACCCGAGGAGAAACAATGCAGAAATGGAAGTGCGCTCCGTTCAAATATATTTCACGAAACATCCATAATTCCTGTGTCATAAAAGTTACAGTCGGTTACGGAGTTGAATTTGATTCTTAGCTAACTCAGTGATGCTAAAGTAAATCCCTGCAAAGCTCATCTTGAAATCATGTAAATTAGAAAGGCATTAAAAGGTGAGGTAGGCATTAAAAGGTGAGGCACACGTGGTATTTTTGGCGGGAGGAACGAGGGGATCTTCCTAACGGAGGCAGGTACGCCTGCGGGCGTACAGAAGCTAAAGCCCAACGGAGCCAGGGACGCTACGTCAACTCATTTAGAAAGTTATTACAGTTTTTTACAATCGTTTTCACACTTGTCTCAATACCATGTCCACTTTTTCAAAACACTTAACACATTCACCATATCATTAGACTATGTGAACTAAACTGTGGATATTTTTGCATTGCTTTGATACTAAAGGCACTCAATCACCACTTCTTCCAAAATTCATGAATACCTCTCTCAGTCAGTGTTCACTACCAGCAAAAGTTTGTACAAATACAGCAAATTTTGCAGACATTTAGAAACTCTGTTCAAAACAGCTAACTTTCAGTTCAAAACCCAATAAAATTCTGATCATTGTGGAAGGAAATATGCTGCATTTTGGCAGATAAATGAAAGTATGCTTGACAGATCATTCTGATTTGAGCAGAAAGTTTATTCAGTTTATTCATTTTTTTTTGTTTGCAGCCTTGTTACCATCTATACATCATACTTGCATTGAAATGTATATGTATATAGGGTAAATATAGATGTAGTTGTCACTGAAGAGATTTTTCCACTATTACTGCTGTTGAAACACCTGGCTGTCATTTCAGTGAACAACCTACCCAGGTGTTTGTTGTTTGTGCCCCGTTACCACATATACAAAAGGGGCCACCTTTGGATTGGCATTTGCATTCTTTAGCCTTGGTGGGGAAAATGGATGCAGCCAGAGGTAGAGGAAGAAGACGTCATGGAAGAGCAAGGACAGTTGTGTCTGATGAAATCAGAGCCACAGTCATTGATCATGTGGTAAATCATGGTCTGTCCCTGAGGGAAGCAGGTTGAGGGTTCAACCAAACTTGCCTAGATCCACAGTGGCTTCAATAGTGAGGATTTTCAGGCAAACCAACAGGTATTATACAGTATTTACAGCATTCTGACGCCTCAACAGGAGGATACAATAGTTGGGATGGTCATTGTCAACAACAACATCAGGCTAAGAGAAATACGCAACAACATAATCGCAGACAAGAACACATCAGATCAGAATGAAACAGTTGTACACTGTCCCCTTTGACAGGAACTCTGAGGGTGTCAAGGAACTCAGGTACCAATATGAAGTTTATGAAGGTATATGTGAAGGTTTAGGACCACCACCCACATGAACAGATGTCACTTCTAGATGCAATGGCTGCTGGGTGTATGGACATAACAGTGGAACACATCCAGGGCTGGATAAGGCACGCAAAAAGATGTTTTCCTTGGTGTATAGCAAGAGAAAACATTCGGAGTGATGTTGATGAAAATCTATGGCCAAATGCAGAGGACAGGATGGATGGGCCAGGCCAACAGTAGACTTCTGATACTGATAGGCAGACAATATATGTGCGAATTACTGTATATAGTGAAAATATTGCTTTTTGGTATGTATTTGTTATTGATTGCAAAGTATTTTGAGTAATTGATTGTATTGTATTTTTCTTTTCTGAATTACAGTATATTGCACTGTGAGAACAAACATCAAAATACTGTAAACCCTCTGAAGAATACTGTTGCTTTTGTGATTTGTTTCTTTATCATATATTGTTTACACTACTCAGTAAAAATTGTTATTCTGGGTTTCCAATATAGTAAAACATTCATTAACTTACAGTTTACTGTAAATTCACCACACTCAGTCATGACATCTATTGTGAGAGGCAAACCAACAGATCAAAAGTTTCTTTAGCTGCTTGGCTTGAAATATTTGTGGATGCAAAAATATAGGAAAGGGAAACACATAATATATGTTTTTAGTAATGCTCCAAGTTGTTTGTGTTTTGTAGTTCATTGAACATTGAGTGACAAAGTAGTCTTAAGGGAGAAAGCATATGCTATAGTTATGGCAGCATGAGTCACTTTTGGGTGAAATATTAAGTGTTTTGGTGGTTGAAGTGCATTTTGCACCAAAGGTTAACTGATGTGCTCAGGTGTGTGTTTCAAAAGCACACTGTGTGAAGAGTTTTGAAAAAAAAAAAAGTTTGGTATTGAGACAAGTGTGAAAACGATTGTAAAAAACTGTAAACACAAAGGATAATTATATTTACAGTACATGGCGTTTCAAATTTGGATTCAGACACACAGATGAGGTTTGCCGTTTTCCTCCACAATTCGTGGAGCGGGTTTATACGTGCCGCTGAATGACATTGGCTCTTACAAAGAAAGCTCTCGCAGACGGCTTAACCTGTATCCCCCCTGCAGCTGACACTTCAGAGGTTCAGAAGGAGCATTGAGAAGTCGCTTTTTTCGTGAACTAACAGCGAGTCCCCCCACATCACTGAAACGATAACCACTTGATATCTGACAGGTTATTTTATGATACTGATACAGAACCGGCGTCCTAACAGGCCGAGTGTCCTTGGCGACTCTAAAGCCTTTTGAAGTCCGGTGATGCTTATTTCAGCGCTAACGTCAAGCTAACGTTTGCGGTTGCATACTTTACTTTATGAATTCACCCGGATTTGTTTCAGAAGCCGTCGCATTTGATGTGCGGGAAGAGGTTTTTAGAGTGTCGCCGCATATCTTAGAGCTAGCACTCCGAGACCTTTCATCTTGCGTTTGGATGAATCGCGCGAGATTGGTTTTAAGAGCTTGTATCTTGTTTTGACTTACAGCGTTACCTTTCAAAGTGTGCCATGTTTGACAGGAAGAGAAAGTTCATTTTATGGGGTGTCTCGGTAGGAAGATATTACTGCCTGTTCCAAGAAGAAGGAACTCTTTTTTTCCCCCAAGGTTATATAAATCAGACTCCTTTTAGTGTTAAGGAGAACCCAAGTCTTGTAAACTTGAGGTAATTGTGCTGTGTTTTCCTGTTTATGTGTGATTGTGTGTGTGTGTGTGTGTGTGTGTGCTTGAGTGTTCATACATGTGTGCAGCAATGTGTGTGTGTGCATGCTTGTGTGTGTAGGTGTGCATGCATGTGTGTGTGTGTGTGTGTGTCTGTCAGTGCCTGTGCACACTGGCAGTAAGAATCTTTAAGGTCTGATGACTTTGCTCCACCACACTGAGATAAAGATTGTTGATGCTGCTGGAAACTGACTAATCCCCCCAACATCCCCCCATCACCACTGAAAATAGAAGAAGAAGAAAGCTTTGATGAATAAGACCAACCGGAACATGATGAATAAGTTCAATAATACCAACCGAAAATAGACGAAGAAAGCTTTTATGAATAAGACGAACCGCAACATTGAAACATTCACACATGGGCACTCCCAGTTCTGCGTGCTGATGGCGGCAGTGCGCAAGGGCGATACAACTGGGGAAATTACAGAGCCTAAGGGTTTCGGAAACACACACGGAGTGTCAGAAACACACACGGAACGTCAGAAGCACACACAGAGCATCGGAAACACATATGGAGCATCAGAAACGCACACGGAACGTCAAAAACACACACAGACTCTCAGAAACACGCACAGAGCACCAGAAACACACACAGAGCACCAGAAACACGTACAGAGCACCAGAAACACACACAGAGCACCAGAAACACGTACAGAGCACCAGAAAAACACACAGAGTGTCAGAAACACACACAGAGCACCAGAAACACACACAGAGCACCAGAAACACGTACAGAGCACCAGAAACACACACAGAGCACCAGGAACACGTACAGAGCACCAGAAAAACACACAGAGTGTCAGAAACACACACAGAGCACCAGAAACACGCACAGAGCACCAGAAACACGCACAGAGCTTCAGAAACACACACAGAGCGTCGGAAACACACACAGAGAGGCAGAAACACACACAGAGTGTCGGAAACACACACAGAATGTCAGAAACACACACAAAGCGGCAGAAACACACACACAGAGTGTTGGAAACACACACAGAGCGGCAGAAACACACACAGAGTGTCGGAAACACACACAGAATGTCAGAAACACACACAGAGAGACAGAAACACACACAGAGCGTCAGAAACACACACAGAATGTCAAAAACACACACAGAGCGGCAGAAACACACACAGAGCAGCAGAAACACACACACAGAGTGTCGGAAACGCGCAGAAAGCGTCACAGAAGTGTAACTGCGTGTCTGACGGGCGTGGCGAGGGCCGGAGGAACAGAAGAAGGAGAGCGAGCAGCGGTGGTCACGGCACCGGGGACAACACGCTAACGCTAACGCTAACGGTTATAAATCACCGTTATCTCTCAAACATCTGCTGCGAGCTGCCATTTATCATGGGTTTCAGAGGGGGGGGGGGGGGGGCAGCTCCGTGCCCCGTACAGGAGGGCAGACCCACACAGCTGCCAGGCAGGGACGGATGACTCCCCAGGGATGTGAGGTCCTGACACGGGCTGTGGAGATCAGGGTTCGGGGTCCCGTACCGTCTGAGTCTGGCGGCAGAAGGTTTCTGTGGCACTCGAGCTGGGACAGTGACAGTGGGGTCTCCCCGCTGTGTGTGTGTGTGTGTCTGTGTGTGTGTGTGCGAGTGTGCGTGTGTGTGCATCTTTGAGTGTTTTTGAGTTTGTGTATATGTGCAAGAATGTGTGTGTGAGCATGTGTGTCTGTCTGTGTGTGTGTATGTCTGTGCATCTGTGCGTGTTTTTGAGTTCGTGTATATGTGCAAGAATGTGTGTGTGAGTGTGTGTGCACATGTGTGTGTGTGCGTGCATTTCTTGTGTGTGTTTACATGTCTGTCTGTTTGCATGTGTGTGCATGTTTGTTGTGTGTCTGTGTTGTGTGTGTGTATGTTTGTTGTGTGTCTGTGTTGTGTGTGTATGTTTGTTGTGCGTGTGTTTGTGTGTCTGAGTTTTGTTGTGTGTGTGTGTTTGCCTGTGCGTGTGTGTCTGTGTGTGTTTTCCTGTGTGTGTGTCTGTGTCTGTGTTGTGCGTGTGCATGTTTGTTATGTGTGTGTGTGTGTGTTTATCTGTGTCTGTGTTTGCTATGTGTGTTTGCCTGTGTGTGTGTATGGGGATCCTGTGTGTGTGTGTGTGTGTGTATGAGTGTGAGTGTGTGTGTATGGGGATCCTGTGGTGTGTGTGTGTGTGTGTGTGTGTATGGGGATCCTGTGTGTGTGTGTGAGTGTGTGTGAGTGTGTGAGTGTGTGTGTGTGAGAGTGTGTGTATGTGTATGAGGATCCTGTGGTGTGAGTGTGTGTGTGTGTGTGTATGTCTGTGTGTGTGTGTGTGTGTGCGAGTGTGTGTATGTGTGTCTGTGTGTGTGAGTATGTGTGTGTGTGAGGATCCTGTGTGTGTGTGTGTGTGAGTGTGTGTATCTGTGTGTGTGTGTATGTGTGTGAGTGTGTGTATCTGTGTGTGTGTGTGTGAGTGTGTGTGTGTGTGTGTGTGTGAGTGTGTGTGTGTGTGTGTGTGTGTGAGTGTGTGTGTGAGTGTGAGTGTGTGTATGTGTGTGTGTGTGTGTGTGTGTGAGTGTGTGTGTGTGTGTGTGTGTGCGAGTGTGTGTGTGTGTGTGTGTGTGAGTGTGTGTGAGTGTGTGTATCTGTGTGTGTGTGTATGTGTGTGAGTGTGTGTGTGTGTATGCGGATCCTGTGTGTGTGTGTGTGTGTGTGTGCGAGTGTGTGTGTGTGTGTGTGTGTGTGTGTGCGAGTGTGTGTGTGTGTGTGTGTGTGAGTGTGTGTGAGTGTGTGTATCTGTGTGTGTGTGTATGTGTGTGAGTGTGTGTGTGTGTATGCGGATCCTGTGTGTGTGTGTGTGTGTGCGAGTGTGTGTGTGTGTGTGTGTGTGAATGTGAGTGTGTGTGTGTGTGTATGTGTGTGAGTGTGTGTGTGTGTGAGTGTGTGTGTGTCTGTGTGTATGGGGATCCTGTGTGTGTGTGTGTGTGTGTGAGTGTGTGTATCTGTGTGTGTGTGTGTGTGAGTGTGTGTGTGTGTGTGTGTGTGAGTGTGAGTGTGTGTGTGTGGGGATCCTGTGGTGCGATGCCGCTCCCACACAGAGGCACAAACAGCCCCCCTCCCCTGAGCTACCTCAGCCTGCTGACATGTCCTCCCCTCTCCGCAGACCGCCTCAGTGCGCCAGGCCGTCCTGAAAGGCAGGTCAGCAGGAGGGCCTTGTTTTTGTTTTATTTGAGTAAAGCCGTCCTGCCCTGGACCCCCCGTGCCTCCCCCAGCGCACCCCAACCCTCCTCCCGGGCCCCTGCAGGCAGCGACCCCCGCGCACACAGCCCTGGCTGTGAAATCCCATCTCGCCCATGAAAACAAGCGCCAGCGGGATTGATTCCCTTCAAAAACTCGCAATAAAAAAAATATTGAGCAGGAGAGCTGTTGGAGAATAATATTTGTCTACACTTTAGCTGTCGCCGTTTTTACATTTTATTCCATTCCGCCTGTCCGCGCAACTTTCTGCTTTCTCTGTCTGTCAAATCTCCATCTATTTATTTGTCGGTTCCGTGTATATATCTGACAGCGTGATAGCATCTCAGCGGAGCGAGCTAGCGCGTGAGCTAGCGCTGCAGAGCCTCCCTGGATATTTGAGCCATAACCGAGGCGACCAGAAACATAAATAAACAACGGCAGCTATTCCTGTGATACAGATAAAGTGGTAAATATATTCATCCCCCTCGTTAAAAACCAGCGGGCGAATTTGTCCCCCCAACCCCCACAAAACCCCCCCGCTGTGTTACTCGAGGGCAAATGCGGTACACTGCAGTCAGAGAAGCTCGCAGGTAAAACTGAGGCTGGATTATTACCGTTAGCCCCGCCGTTGAGCCGGAGCAGCTGGACCAATCCTGGCATCTCTTCACTCACCGACAGAAACCACATGACCCGGAGAACTCTATGATACTCAATCTGTGCTTAACTGATTTATTGGGTGTGTGTGTGCGTGGGGTGGTCACCCTGATATGAGGCTCATTAACCACCACGCACGGATCCCACTAGAACGGACACAGTGACGGTGAATTTGCTCCATACACACACTGTCCTGCTAGTGTATGTCTCACCAGGTTTGGGGCGAATGGCCTTGCTACACATGGGGCGGGCCCATACACAAGGACAGTGCTGATTCGCTCTTTGGCTTGGGTAGGGGATTGATAAAGAAATGCAGCTTTACAGACCTATATCTCAGTATCTCAGCTGGAGGCTGTGCTATTTGGTGTTTGGTGCGTCATAAGAGCACACATTAAGAGCTCTTGCATGCTCTTGCCACTGATGGGAGGTGTACATTTCCTAAGAGATTTAACTCCCACACGTTGCATCCTGCAAAACAACCATTAAAGAAATAACAGACATTTCAGAAACAATCCTTCCTTCCTCTGTGTCTCGGGTTGTTTCTGAAATATTAGTTATGTCATTTTCTCTTACTTCATTAGAGGTTGTTTTGAAAGATACAGTGTGCAGAACTTTCATCATTTTGTACATTTTCCTTTTCTCCTAGCATCTGTTATTTACATTATGTGAGGTGTAAAAACCTTTTTTTCATTTTATCGCATATTTCCTGCAATAAAAGGTGGATTCTTTTGGCCCCAGAAACATATATGGCCTGAAAGGCAAATATTAGCGAATTCAGAGACATTGTGGGTCTGGAAGCCCAATACTAGTGGTGTCAGAAACAACTGGGGTCTGAACATTTTGAGATTTTGGTAAATTAAAAATCCAATCTCAGCTGGTTTGGGAGGGTGCTCTAAATCACATGGTTATTATTATCCCACTTGATGTATTGTCAATCCTCACTTGATCCCGGGTCACGTGCAGTGGGTCGTGCCCGGAGACATCCCTCCATTGCCAGCATTCTGCAAACGGGGAATAAAAAGATGGCATAATTGGTCGTTTTGAATCTGCAGATTTATAGCCTATAAAGCACTTGACTGCGCCTGCTCAGTGGGTCTGGAGTGTTTTACGACTTCTCAGGACCTTATGTCCGGACTTCTCCTCACCTAAATTCATCCTACGTCTCTATTGCATTAGTATTCATAGGTACTGTTTAATTACTGCGACGCCCGTGTGGAAGTGATTATGGAGAGGGATAACAAAAGCGCTGGCTCAGAACAGCTTCTGAAAAGAGAGTTTATTGCCGCACAATCTGAAGTTATTTAACGTAAACCTTTTAAAAGGGGCTATAGAATATCTCCGTTGAAATTTTCACCAGGAATTATTAGCTGAATCGTTTGGGGACATAAACAGTTTTACGCTAAACGTTGTAATAACTTCGTCCCTTAGCGGGTTAATGTCCCTGAATAAACAACACTCCCTTGAAAGAAATGTACGACATCTCCCTGTAAATATGGAATGAATGAATAAAAATATACTATTTTTATTTATTTATTTCACATGAATAAAAACAATGCCTGAAAGAACAAACATAGTCTTAGGCCCAACTCAGAAATCTGTTTTTCAGCGGGTTCCTGCAAGGAAAAGGAAGATGTGAATGAGAAAAGTGAGGAAAAGGAGTGAGGAAAAGGAAGATGTGAATTAGGATAAGGAAGACAATAAGAAAAGGAAATAAGAGTTATAGCAAAAGAATGAAAGGGAGAGAGTGAAGAGTAAAATTAGAGAGAGTATATATAGAAAAAGAATTAAGAAAATACAGAGAAAATGAAATAATATATGTGTACTATTTTAATTGATAGAGGGACAGCTGGTTGCATGGTTGGTTGGGGAGGAGATTTATTTAATTTAAACTAATAGGTATGGATGTGGATATTCTGAGGGATAACGGGAGGGAGTTCTACATGGGAGTGTAGATTTTTGCCTTAATTTTTAAACTTGGGATTGGGTTATTTTGCTGGGATATTTTGCTGGGTTATGGATCTGGTAAGATGACTTCCTATCAGATGAATGAGTGGGTGGAAGCAGAATAAAAGTTTATTTTGAGTTTGATAATACAGTTTCATGGCTGATGAGACGTGCAATAGTTTAGAAAACTGAGGGAGTCTGAGTGCTGTAGTACTGTACAATGATGTTTCCATGGTGCAGCAGATGGGTGTACTGCAAGGGGTTCATTTGCTCTGGTGATGGAATCAGATAGAGAACTGCTGGAGTGGAGTTGTTATGGTGATGGAATCAGGTGTAGAGAACTGCTGGCGTGGAGTTGTTATGGTGATGGGATCAGGTGTAGAGAACTGCTGGCGTGGAGTTGTTATGGCGCTGGGATCAGGTGTAGAGAACTGCTGGTGTGGAGTTGTTATGGTGATGGGATCAGGTGTAGAGAACTGCTTGTATGGAGTTGTTATGGTGATGGGATCAGGTGTAGAGAACTGCTTGCGTGGAGTTGTTATGGTGCTGGGATCAGGTGTAGAGAACTGCTTGTGTGGAGTTGTTATGGTGATGGGATCAGGTGTAGAGAACTGCTTGCGTGGAATTGTTATGGTGATGGGATCAGGTGTAGAGAACTGCTGGCATGGAGTTGTTATGGTGATGGGATCAGGTGTAGAGAACTGCTGGCATGGAGTTGTTATGGTGATGGGATCAGATAGAGAACTGCTTGTGTGGAGTTGTTATGGTGGTGGGATCAGATAGAGAACTGCTTCCAGGGAGTTGTTATGGTGATGGGATCAGATGTAGAGAACTTCTTGTGTGGAGTTGTTATGGTGATGGAATCAGGTGTAGAGAACTGCTGGCGTGGAGTTGTTATGGTGCTGGGATCAGATAGAGAACTGCTTGCAGGGAGTTGTTTTGGTGATGGAATCAGGTGTAGAGAACTGCTGGCGTGGAGTTGTTATGGTGCTGGGATCAGGTGTAGAGAACTGCTTGCAGGGAGTTGTTATGGTGATGGAATCAGGTGTAGAGAACTGCTTGCGGGGAGTTGTTATGTTGTTATGCTGATGGGATCTGGTGTAGAGAACTCCTGGCGTGGAGTTGTTACAGTGATGGGATCAGATAGAGAACTGCTTGCGGGGAGTTGTTATGGTGATGGGATCAGGTGTAGAGAACTGCTTGCGTGGAGTTGTTATGGTGATGGGATCAGGTGTAGAGAACTGCTGGCGTGGAGTTGTTATGGTGCTGGGATCAGATAGAGAACTGCTTGTGTGGAGTTGTTATGGTGATGGGATCAGGTGTAGAGAACTGCTGGCATGGAGTTGTTATGGTGATGGAATCAGGTGTAGAGAACTGCTTGCGGGGAGTTGTTATGGTGATGGGATCAGATAGAGAACTGCCGGCTTGGAGTTGTTATGGTGATGGGATCAGATAGAGAACTGCTTGCGTGGAGTTGTTACGGTGCTGGGATCAGGTGTAGAGAACTGCTGGTGTGGAGAGTGGAAAAACATTCCGTTCCCTTCACATTTAAAATCGGATGATTATGTTTGAGCCAGGAGTGGAGGGTGTTCATGTCACACTGTTCAGCTTTGCAGTGATCTGTGTTGGGGTCTCATTAGATGTGAGTATACTATAACTCTATCATCAGTGTACAGCATATTTGGTTTCAGATGTATTATTTGAAAAGCCAGTACAGAGCGTTCTATGCTGGATTGCTCTCAGCAGGGGCTATTTTCAGAAACTGAGAGGGCCAGGGTGACATTTGGGGTTCTGCGGCCGCCGGAAACCGAATTAGCTGTGATCTTAGGTGCTGTGACGGAGGTCTTGATCAGCCTCGCCAAGAAACGGTAAAGAGGACATGATTTCATATTCAGGGGCAATAAAATGTGGAATAAATGAGGATTCCAAATGAGGATAAATGGGCTATAAAGTCCCCATCCTCGGCCATTTTATAAGCCATCAATCCCCCCCCCCCCCCCCCCGCCCAAGCAGTGGGTTTGAAAAAAACAGTGACACATCCAGGTCTTGTTTAAAGTCTTGTATCATATTTGTTTTATTCTGCTCAGTTTAGTTTCGTGTGTGTATGTGTGTGTGTGTGTGCTTGCTACAACCTACAGCACCTGTGCATTGCCAGCCATTTGTTCACATAAGCTGTAGTTGTTTGTGAGTTGTAGTTTCGGATTTGATGGGTTGAGTGTTTTTGTGTTTGAATGTATGTTTGCGGCATGTGTATAGTACGCCGTACTGTATATGCGTAAGTCTGCTTCTGTAATATTTGCGCAAATATGCATTAAGTGCACTGTGTTCCTGTAAGAGCGGACAAACTCATCAAATAACATTTCACATTCTTTCCCCCTGACTTTGACCTCAATACCGTACTCACTGCTCCCAACTGTGGTTCGACCGTACAGTCGAAGCTTCGTAACGATCGTTAGGTTTGCTCTAGTTAAGTGTTCGCGAACGATTGTTTTCGGCGGCACTTATACAGGAGGGGGGGTTTCTTCTTCTTCTCCGCCAGTGCTCAGCCAAGCACTGGCGTGGTTTCATTAAGCGGGATTATCCGCCTGAAAGTCCTCCAGCGGATGAGTTTCGTGAAGCGGCGGACGCGGTAATGACTCGAACGAGAGATGAGACGCAGCCGACCCATCAGAGTTTCGGAGCGCGCCAGAACTCGCGTCTCATCGCGTCAGCTCCCTCCGCCAGAGGAAGAGGCGCGTGCCGAGGGCGGGAGGAGGGTTTGCCAGATGGGGAATGTGTGGGTTTCAAATTATTTCCCCAGGTTTGTGGTCCTGACCGGACAATATAATGTCTGGTTACGAGTATCTGATTGAATTGGTTTGCAATGGGCTAAGGTAGGTCACTGGGACCCGGAAGGTTGGTGGGTCAAGCCCATCCATCCAGTTATTGGGTCATTGACTGCCCTTAACCCCCGCATTGCTCCAGGGGGGATTGTCCCCTCCTTAGTCTAATCAACAGTAAGTCGATAAAACGGTGAGTGGATAACTGTAAAGTAATGTAATGAATTTGCTTCTGAACCACCCCGAGGTCCATGGCTCATTTTGAGAGCTTAACCCCAATCCCCCCCCTTCCCTGCCACCCTGGTCCGCAAACTGTGACACGTTGAAAACCCGCCGACCCGAGGAGGAGGAGGAGGAAGAGGAGGAAGAGGGGAGCTGTAAGGTGAACAGAAACACTGAAATGGCAGGCCCGTTGCTTGCGTTTCCATGCCGACGGCCTTAGAAACCCGTCAACTTCACCTACGCCTAGCTGTTTCTGTCCGCTCACCGTGCAGCGCTCCACTCGAGGCTGCAGATTACGGGCAGACATGCGAGCAAAAAAAAACAAAAAAAGAGCACGGCTCTGTTCGCGAGGCTCTCCAGTCTCCGAGCCCTTTTGTGCGGGCTAATGCCATTTCAATTTCAGCCTCCTTATTACAGTACGCTTGAGAAGATGTATTAGGCTTCAGATGCTGTACAGTGACTCCACGCTGCCCTATGGATGCATGAATATGAATGCCGCTCAGAAGGGCACTCAGTAACTGCTGTAATTATTTTTATGAGAAATTGGATTTGAAAAAATCCCTGAAATGGAGTAATCAGTGCCAGACGCCTTCTTTTGTGCTTCTTACCGTATGCTCGACCCGGCCTGACACTGCTTGGTCACATGGTACAATTAAGTAGCTGGAGTAATGCTAAGCGTTGAGATGTTAGCTGTGATATTAGACTCATTCAGAAGTGTGCATTTAAATATCTTGCGCCCTTTCTTGTTAATTACAGAATAGTTATAGAGAAGTAATGTGCAGTATATTAGTGGATATTGTAATGTTATATTAACTGTCTCGTTATATTAACCCGAGTGATTCTGCATTCAGGTAAAGGGACTGCAGATTTTGGCACAATGAAAGTAATTCCCAGATAATTCAATTCAATTTTATTTGTGTCGCGCTTTTCACAGAGGACTGTCACAAAGACACTTTACAGAGTAACAGAAGGGAAGAAAAAAAGCTGAAATATCATCCCTGAGCCCCCAGATAGCATGAGGTAAAAAACTTCCTAGTGGGGAGAAAAACCCTCATACAGGGGCGAGAAAAACCTCCCTGACGGGAAGAAATCTCGGGAGGAACCCGGCTGTAGGGGGGAAGCCCATCCTCCACTGGCCTGTAGGTTGAGGTATTAAACTAGCAGGCAAACTAGAAAGCTGGTAAAGGAGAAACAGAAGACAGCCTCAATCCTCCTCTTCTTCTTCCATGGATTTACTGGAGGACCACAGCAGTGAGCTGGTGTGACTACAGTGCTTTCTGTTCAGAATGAGCAGTGGACTACAATACTTCCTGTTTAAGAACAGGAACTACAGGCTCCATGGATTCCTATGGAAGCTGCTCATTGGCGCATGAAGCCAGTTCATGGAGGCTGCCACAATTGACTATGCAGCTTTTTTTAGGCACCAGAGCATGCGCACTACATACCTAAATGTGAAGGGATTCATAGGTATGAAACAAATCTTATACCTTCTGTGTGACTAATTAGTCTCTGGGTAGTAATTAGTGTGAAGAAATTCTAAAATTTAAAAAATACTGTCCAAACTAGTATAATTTCCCCATGGTAAATTCATTGGAATTCAATGCAGAAATTTGCTTTCTGGCACCAGAGGCTTAATATACTGCAATTTCTCCAGTTTTTGGCCGAATGTGAATCCCTGGTCCCCTGTCTACAGCTCTTCCTGTTCAGAATGAGACGTGCTAAAGTACTTCCTGTCTGGGGGGAGTCATGCGAACTACAGTGCTTCCTGTTCAGAATGAGGAGCCGTGTGCTAAAGTACTTCCTGTCTGGGGGGAGTCATGTGAACCACAGTGCTTCCTGTTCAGAATGAGGAGCCATGTGCTAAAGTACTTCCTGTCTGGGGGGAGTCATGCGAACTACAGTGCTTCCTGTTCAGAATGAGGAGCCGTGTGCTAAAGTACTTCCTGTCTGGGGGGAGTCATGTGAACTACAGCGCTTCCTGTTCCGAATGAGGAGCCGTGTGCTAAAGTACTTCCTGTCTGGGGGGAGTCATGCGAACTACAGCGCTTCCTGTTCAGAATGAGGAGTGGGCACTGCGGCACTTCCTGCTCGGAATGTGTTTTCCTGCCGCTTTAATTTGCAGATCCATCTCCCCGGGAGAGGGCCTCGCTTTCAAAAATGTCGCCGAGTCGATCTGCTTTCCTATCAGCCTAAGTAGCTGAATCGTGAGGGCACACAAATGAACGGTACGTCTCCGCGGGTAAATGCTAAACAGGCTCCTCTCCCCAGGAGGCGAAACGGAGACACAGAACCATTTTCGCTGATTGTTTCCATTCACATTTTCAAGAGTTCTCCGTCGCTACAAATCACGGCGGCGCAGAATGCCTCTGTTTCGCCGCTCCACATAATAACGGTAGATGTGCACTTGAGTTGTGAGTTATAGCTTGCTGTAAGACACATTATTTGTATTGCTATGAAAAAATACAGTGTTTCCACTTCCATTAATTTTATATTGCTCTTGTTATTAGATTTATAGAGCAGTAATAGTCCTACATGTTTTCTAGCTGGCTAAAATTCAGAATATGAGGCTGTATTATGTCTTGTTAACCCACAGAGACCAACATGCACACCACATATTGAATTCTTAATAATTTTCAGCTTTACTGTAACAATGTTTTACTGAACATGCTATCTGTAAAGTTCACAGTTCTAGCATTTGGAATAATTTTGGAAAATATTGAGATGAGTGAGGGGCCAGGGTTAAAGTCTCTCTCTCGTTACCCAGGCAAGATCAATCGAGAACAGGAAAGTATTTAAATCCAAAACAATTACTTATATTTACCTAGGTGTGCTCAGGAATACATAATATGCACGGATATATGGTCTTTGACAACAGTATTGTATACAGTATGGGTATCTATTTAAGACTAATTTGTTAGTTCTCTTGGCGCAATTAAGAAAACCCATAACATAATGATGAAGAACATATGGTACTTGAAACTTCATATTGCTTGGCAAAAAAATAAAAAAAATAGAAGTGATGAAATCACTTCAGTCGCAGAATGTCTGTACAATTTGTCGTCTGCTGCAGCTTTGATGACTGCCCCCTTCAAGAAAACCCAAGGCGTGCCAAAACGCGCCAGCTTATCCATATCTCGAAGCGTCCTTCCAGCGCAGAACCTGTTGATGCAAATCCCGAGCGCGTTTTGCATGAATCTCTCGTTCTAATCGTCCGTAATTAGGCACGCTTCCGATCGTCCTCTAATAAGCTGAAATTGCGGGAGCTGTGACGGTAGTCACGGGCGACGCAGGTGTGACTCGTGTTTGCGCTGTCTCTCGCCAGAGTTCAGATGCCATGGCAACAGAGAGGAGTGCGGCAGGCCCTCCGGTGGGAGCCCGAAATTCAGCTGGAGTCTGATGGCGGCTCAGAGCTCCTGGGAGGCCGGGCCGGACAGCGTGCAGAGGGGCACCAGGCTCCCGGACTGGGAGGAAGGTGAGTGAGACAGCCTCATTCACACGCACACACACACACACACACACACACTCTCTCTCTCACACACACACACACACACACACACACACACACACACACACACACACTCTCTCTCTCACACACACACACACACACACACTCTCTCACACACACACACACACACACACACACACACACCCACACTCTCTCTCTCTCACACACACACACACACACACTCTCTCTCTCTCACACACACACACACTCTCTCTTACACACACACACACACACACACTCTCTCTCTCACACACACACACACACACACACACACACTCTCTCTCACACACACACACACACACACACACACACTCTCTCTCTCTCACACACACACACACTCACACACACCCACTCACACTCACGTACTACTAATAGACTATCTTTACTCGACGCACCCAAGCGGTCTCAGGTAAGTGTGAGTGAAGTCCTCACAAAGTCTCTCAGCGGTATTTAACCACGTCCACCCTGCCTCCTTGTGGTTGAGTCGTCGACATCGCAAATGATTGTTGTGTTCGTATTTATATCATACAAAAAAATCTGACGTAATAAAACCGCAAACTGGCGACACAAGGTTTTTAAAAAGCCTCTCCGCTTACGAGAACAGCAGTTTAGGTTCTTATCAGTTTCTTACTTGCAATGCAGGGCAATAGAACAGTAGGCTCCTGGTCACAGACTCATACAATAAAAGGCATATTCTAACAATCCTTGATACCATTTCTCTACGTCGAAAAATCATGTTCCAATATAAGAGCAAAACAGATACAATTCAGAAGTTGCATGAATAAAGATGTTTTCTTTCTTAGCCCACTTTTATTCCATGTTCACCTCAAACAGATATAGATGTTTTGTATTCGGAGAGCCACCTCAGGACATCTGGGTGCAGGTTTGGGAAAACTCATGTGGAATTTGAATGCCTGTCGATATCTTTACCATATTTTGTACACACACTCACATCAAGTTTGTGCACAGATATAAAAAAGTTATGGGTCGGTCCTTGACTTAGAAAGATATTCTGAGCTAAACTAAATAACATAGCTAAACTATAAAAACATAAGGCATTTTGTATTTTTTATTTTTGTATTTTAGTGTAACACTTGCGTACACTGTCTGTAGAAGCTGTGACTTGAACTAGTTCTCTCTCAAATTTCTGAATGGTACCAGCCTTTACTTTAATTGAAGTCTTCCAGCATGTGTGTGCAGTAAATATTTTTTGAGATATTGACACTTTTCTAAAAAAACTGGTGGATATTGCCCTCTGGGGGGGGGGGGGGTGCAAAATCGAAAGAGTTAACATATAAATATGTGCTTTTATTTCTGGAAAAGATTAGAAAAGCAAAACAACAGCCACATCATTCCACGAGGGAGAAAGTCCATTTCCTGAGATGCTGTTGTGATATTTTTGTTTCCCTGAGCTCTTTTCAAAAAAATAAAAAATTAGGCAGACAAATAAGAGATAAATAATAGCTTAGGACTGCAGTGGCACTGACAGATTGGCGAGGTTATTCCATTATTGCATTATTGTTCTATTAACGCGGCGGAGTGAGCAGAATGCATTGTGAGCGGACCTTTCCATCCAGAGGTCAGACGCACACTGTCTCCTCCTTATCCCTCCGCACCGCGGGCGTCTCTGTAAGGCGAGCAGATACCGCTCTATAATGACAGAGTAACGAGGTCCGGGAGGAGAGGACCGCGCTTAAGATTCCTGCCGCGCAAACCTCCCTTCTTATTTAATCTGCAGGATGGCTGTTTAAAAAAAAAACAACAACAACATTTTAAACACGCAGCGCAGCACCGGCTAAAACCACATTAATCCCGTAAGTGTTCGGCTATTTCGCTTATTTCGCTTTCTTCACAAAGGAGGGAGGGAGGCAGGGAGAGATGGAGAGATGGAGGGAGGAGGAGGAGGAGGAGGAGGAGGAGAGGTGGAGGGAAACAAAGCCTCATTTGCCAGTCAGATTGCGCGGAGTGAGTTTCTGAATAAGAAGGTCTGCAGGCACCCTTCGCGCACTTCAAAGGCACGTCCATCACTTCTGCTCTGATCTCCACTGTAACTTCTCTCGGTTGCTGATGGCTCTCCCCGCAAAAACACCGGGCTGAAAATATCTGGCAGTGATCAGCGGCAACAACAGCAATTACAGGAATAATAGGCATCAACGGCAGCGGAGGGGTTGCGCCCCACAAAAAATATCTCACAGGTCTCACATCCCCACCACCCCAGAAAAGCTGATGCAATATTTTTTGAGGCGCAACATCCCCCCCCCCCCCCCCCCCCCCCCCCCCTCACAGGCACACACACACACACACACACAAACACACTCACCACCAACTCCACATCAGGCCATGGAGAATATAGAAGGCAGATACTGTATCTCAGTGAACAGAAAAATACAATTTCATCGTTATTGATGTTCTGCACAATGTTTAATTCACACATTTAATATGAACCTTGTGCTTCATTGAGATTCCGGGCAGGGGTAATTTTTGACGCAAAGGCATTGACTAAAGAGCTTTTCCACCAAACAGACTTTCCAAGGACTGTTGAGTTATTGATTTAATTTACTTCAAATGAATTGCCAGTGACAACCTAACAAACCAATTGCAAATGATAATACACTCATATCAGAGTTGTCTAATTATGTCAAAGCCAAACATATTATGGGGTTCATTGTCTGTTTCATTGAAAGTGACTGTTGTGCTGTGACCAATAACAATGCAGATCTTCTACATTCAGACCAGCAACCTCCTCCTGGTGACAAACCCTGGCCTCCAAGCTCCATGTCAAACATCTCCATACCTCCTTACCAACCTACCTTTAAATTTAGCCTCTCTGCAATGTAGGGAATCCGTGTCGGGAAAAACCACCGTTGATTGGTTGTATTGTATCATATTTTTGCTCAAAATCAGCCTTGCCTAACCCTATTTTTGAGGACCCGTGCAACCCCATCTTGTTTTCTTGAGTTTCGATTAGTTTTATTCAATGTCTTTCTTTTTTTTTACCAGAAATGTCGTTTTTCTGCCCACATTCTTTGCAGTTGCAGAGTCTTGGCATGTTGAGGTTGCACACAAAGAGCTCAATCAGTGCGGGGACAATCGGGAGGTAGGTAGGCAATGCTGGGACGGTGCTATCATCATTTTAGGAGACAGTGTTTTGATAGAAACTGGACTGGGGAGGTAAATTCTTCAAACCATTTGGAAATGTCCACGCTCCTGCCCCACGTCGAAAATGAAGCTGTGTTTTATATTCAGCGAAACATTTACGCGAAACACTGAATGTTAAAATGTGTTTTTCTTGCCTTTTATGCAGTAAGGCGACAGACTCATCGGTGTGTGTTTGGGTATAAAGCCATTTTAGGGCAACTGCCAACCTAGCACTTTCCTCACCCAACAAAGAAATGGACGTTATAGATTAAGATTGCAGAACTGTGTTTTGTATAATGTTCCCATTCGAGTGCCAAGTTCGGTGAGCATGCTTTTAGCTATGCTGCCCCATCCTCTTTGGAATTCTTTGCAAAATGACCTGAAACGTGCCCAGTTTATTGATATTGATGTTTTTAAATCCAAAATTGGAGATCTGTTGACCACAGAATTGCTTTTTCTTCAGCTCTTTTATGCACTTTGCACTGCTTTTATCTGTGAATCTGTGCATTGATGATACACTGTGTTTTATGTATTACTTTGTGTGACTATATATATGCCGCGTTCTTGGCCAGGGCTCACGTGAATAAGAGATGTCAATATCTTTGCAATGTGACTTCCCTAATGGTTTGCATGCAGTACAACTCATATGGTTGCCATGCCCTTCGCGGTAACCTATTTACACCTTAGGACGTAGGATTCAGAGTTCATTCATGTGAATGACTCATATCCTGCAAGACCTGCCAATTCGTTTTTATTCCCTCTAGGGGACGTGAGTCTCGGGTCTTAATCTCAAGAACCATATGTCGTACGATGCCGAAAACCTACACTGCAAGGTACATTCAATAAAAATAAAATAAATAACATTTTTAAAACTATATTTACACTGCAACATGCTTTTGCTCTCCAATAACCTTGTATTATGTCAAAACAAAAATGCTTTAACTTTAACACGTAGCTGTGCTGTAGTGAAAGGAAGCAGCTTGGTCAGCCAGGCCAATAAATCCTCTTTCCATACTGCAGCAGCATTTCTACTTGGGCTGAAACTGTGATTGATATGTGTAAGTGTTCTTTTGGGCAAAGTCGATTTAACCTGGACTCCTGTTGGTTTACACAGAAGGTAACCCAATGCCATACTACTACTTTTACTACTGCTGCTATTACTACTATTGCAATGGCTAATAACGTTTAACATTGAATTAAATCTACTTAAATTCCAAGTGACTGTAAAGTTAAATCCGTCAATTGATTCAGACTACACTGTACGGGGTTATTATGGTACAGCAAAATAAGACAATGCAAACGCATTGCAATATGAAGTTGTATCGGTCTATCATTTCCGTCTATTCCTGTGTGGGGATTGAATGGGTGGAGTTCAATTAATTACCAGGCTCTGACCTCTTGGGTCAGGGTCCTTCATGACATCATGGATTGCCTGACCGAATGCCCAATGAATGTTTTAGTCTCGTTGCTGTTGCTTGTAGTCATAGTGTGCTCTATGTGGGGCAGTCAACAGCACTGTCGTCTCTCGACGACAATGACCTAGGTTTGAATCCTGACTGGGGCCTTTCTCTGTTGACTGTGCCTTTTGCTATTTTTGTGCTCTCAATCCCTCTGCCAGTTTCGCTTTTTCTTCTGATACGATGTACTTGCGGATGGTACATTTTGGAAGGAGTTGAGGAGGGTTATGGGCTGGTGAGGAGGTTGAGACCGCCGCCATACAATGCTAACATTACATTACATTTTCCACACAGATCTTATGTCTGGCTTGAAATGTGTGTTATTACAGTCATTTACATTACGCTGAGCAGGTATATGGCGGATGTGTAGTGGCTACATCCCTCTGTGATAATTTATGGTTATTTCAAAAGTTTCCAGCCACTTAGTTACAGCCACTTTAACAATAAAAATGGCTAATTAGCTAATGAGCATTTTTGATTAGACGTTAAACTGAGGATCCTGTCCTGAAGACACTCATGCCATTTTGTGAGAGCGCGTGGGAGGGTGTTGATAGCTGTTAGGGATTCTCTAGTATCCTCGGAAAGAATTCCCAATATGGCTTTCTCAACTTTGTCACCGACTCATTCCCTCAGTTCCACTGGCTAAATAATTCCCCCCTTCTTCTTCCAAGCTAATGTGAGTTTTCTTTTTGTTTCTAAAATAGATTTGACAGGTCCAATTCCCACCCTAATTTGGAGGCCAATTAGCAGTTTGCAGCCACGCGCACACAGCAATCCCCACCTGCGATTCAGGCGTCTGGACAAGCAAGGCTCTGCTAAAAAACAAGTGGTGTCATCGGCCTGCTTCGCTCCACGCCCCAGACCTCAGCCAAACGCGCCGAGAGCAGAGACGGAGGAAGACATTTCAGCACATGACAGTTATTTGAATTTTTTGTCAGTTGCATGAATTTATTGTGGCTACACAGGGGCTTGGCCTGCCAAACGTACGGATCCCAGTCGTTTACATTAGCCTCTACGCTACAGGCTACCCCATTTGTGGCTGTGACAAGCAGTCCACATGCAGCAAATCAACCAGTCTAGAGAGCAATGAAGCACAGACCCCCCAGCTGATGAAATCCCTGGGCGACGCAACTGCCAATTTCTCATCACCCTACAGGGCTACTGGTTAAGGCCCTACGGTCCATCCAGGATGTTTGAACGGTGTCCCAATGCTGCCTGTGTTTTGCAAATAATGATGACCTGGCTTAAAGGAGGAGGACTCTTACACACATGAACGAGGGGATAGTGTAATCTTGACCCTTTGAAGAATAGGTTTTTTGGAATGTTTTTTTTTTTTTCAGAATTCTGAATCAGCGTTCTAGAACTGCTTTCAGTTCCAGCAGTGATTGTTACATCAGCATTAGAATGTTCAGTTAAGAATATTCTAATCACATGCGTATTTGTGGTCTCACACCTTAATGGTTAATTGCCCTCCCCTTTTCGGCCGGGATGAATCATGAACGGAAGACCATCTTGCATATACTGTATCTGCGTCGGAGTTTAGTTTGCGTGCCGTGTTTGCCCCAAATAGTTGGCCTCCTCTCAGGTCGGTGAACATGGATTTCCCGGTACCGGGAGTCGTGCTAGCTATATTTGGGCTTGGAAGGTGACTCTGGGAAAACATTGACTGCCAGTGCTTGCTTTTCTCCTTGATCTCTTTGCTTGGTTCGCAATTGAGTACCTCGGTAAGGCAAACGGTCTCTCATTTCAGGACTCAAACACTGTCAACACAGGTTCAGAGGAACACCGTGTTGTTTTAATGGGATCTCAGTGCAGGACTACCGCCAGAATGTTATTCAACCCCTGCCTTTTCTTTCTTGAGCAGAAATCCCCGCCACCCACCCCACTCCACCACCACTGAGGTTCTAACAGACCGTGGAGAATTTAACATCGCATTACACAACATAATGGCAAGCGCAAGCCATTCAGTCCAGCAATGCTCGCCCTTTTCCTTCCACTAAAGTGTACCTACTGCTTAGTTTGCCTAAAAATTAAATAGTATCCAGCACCGTATCAAGCCTGGTCTTGAAAACCCCCAGCGTTTCTGCCTCCACTACATGTCCTGGCAAGCTATTCCACACAGTGTCCACTCTCTGTGTGTGAAAAAAACAAACTTTGTATTACTTCCTAATTTATTATTAGAGCCCAGCCCAAACCACGCGCACTAGGGCGGGTAGTTACTTTTCTCTATTCATTTCTGTTGATGCGATTTCATAAATACTTAATCACAACACAAGAGCGATGCATCGCCCTGGAACAAACAGCGCTCCCTACATTATGCATTCATACGCTTCCATTGCCTTCATCTAAATTAGGTGGCTAATTTGAATTATGTGTACTTTTGCCTTTATTTCAACAACATTGCTCAACTTAAACGAGAGCTGCGAGCGACTAAATAATTAAATAAAGGAATTACGATTCAGAGGGAGAGAGAGAGAGAAAAAAAAAAAATTCCTGAAAAAAACAATTATCTCGTGCAAAACAAATCACAGTAAGACTGCGAAAAACAAAACGCCCTTATTACAAGCAATCGTGACAAGGGCGAAACTTTGTGTGGTTTGTGTCTCAATTCATTATTTATACTTTCTGCAAAAGCCAGCGAAGTCTGCGGAAGAGGCACGTCGCGTCAAGCGGCGGCGATGTATCGATGGAGCGTTGTTATACAGCGCCGGTCCTCAACCTTGCGCTGGCCTCCAAATCACCCCTCCTAATAGGCCTCTCGAGTGCTGTCCCAAATTAGATTCCAGACACATATTGATTAATATCAGCCCTACCGCTTCAAAAGATAATAATTAAAGCCGGTGCCCGGACGCCGGCTCCGTCTCTCAGCCACCGATTCAGCGTATGCCGTCTGAAATGAATATAAAGCGCTACCGCTGGGGAGCCCAGCCGGAGCGCGTATCGAACAGCCCGTACGAGGACGCGGGGGGTCTCTGAGGCGACGCGCGCCGACTTAATGCAAATTCAGGCCGGCGTCTCGCGGAGGCCCCTATCGGCGGGGCCGCGGGGTCCCGAGCTGGGACGCGGGGCGGGGTTCGAGGTTAAACCGCACGGACGCCGGGCGGCACCGCCGCGTTCCAGCGCCCGCCTCGGCGTCCGGGGTGTCCATTAGCCAGGAAATGGACCTTTTGTTTATATTTTTCGCGCGAGCATTAGGCGTTTCCCGGCGATGACAGCCGGCTGACAAACGAGACTTTTGTTCGGTCCGCGCCGCAGGTCCGTTCACTTTGAGGCTCTAATGCTGGAAACGCAGAGTCTCATTTCTCAGCTGTCGGGCCGCGGCTCTCTCTGCACACGCCAGCCTACGAGCAGGCCGCCCCGCTCCACTGTGGGGCTGTAACTGGTCCGGCCGGACATTTTTCACAAGGCCTGTATCGTGGAAATGAAAATCTCACACGCACACACATACACACGCGAACTGACAATAAATCTGTCAGTGAGGTATAAGATTCGGGGTTTTTTTTTTTATCTCTGCTGTGATTTTATCTTTTATTCAGTCTTTAAGGTTTAAAAAAGAACAAATGATGAAAGAAAGAAACTTTTCTGCTACAGCACCCACCCCCCCCCCCCCCCCCCTCCTCCTCCCCCCCCACCCAGGCCTTGAGTGATGAAGTCCTTTTGGATCGATCAGCCGCTAACCCGCTAACCACAGAGGGACAAATGACCTCCCCTCTAAGCCCGGGCCCCCGTTTCGCTTGGTAATTAAGAGGCATTACCAATGGCGGGAGGTGATTAGTTCTGTTTGTCGGCCATTTTGAGTTTTTCCTGCTGCCGCGGGGCCCTTTTTCTGCCTATAAACCCGAGCAGGAGGCTAAAGACATTGTGAAATGTAGCGTCTTAAATAATCGTTAAAGTGCCGTGCGCTGTCAGAAGAAAGGGTTCTGAAGCGTTCCCCTGCGTCTCCGTGGAGCAGGGGTCGGCAAACTCACGGTCCTGGAAGGGCTGAGAACGGCGGGTTCTCCACCCTCCCTTTACCTGGGAGTCAGGTGTGAAGACAGCCTGGTCAATCAGTAGCGCTAATTACAAAGCATTTATTTCACATAGAGTATGGATCAGCTTGCCAGGACATGTAGTGGAGGCAGAAACACTGGGGATTTTCAAGACCAGGCTTGATACGGTGCAAGATGCTATTTCGTTTTTAGGAAAACTGAGCGGTTGGTACACTTTAGTGGTAGGAAAAGGCGAGCATTGCTGGGCTGAATGCCTGTTCTCGTCAGTTAAGTTATGTTATGTTAATTACCCAGGATAAAAATAAAATGGATGGATTTGGATCCCTGCCATAGAGGAACCCTGTCATGTTCAAGGGTTCTTTGTCAGGCAAAATGGTACAATCTAGGAGCTTTCAGACCTACCATGGAGGGTTACACAAAGAACCAGAAAGGGTTCCCCGATGAAGACAAACCAAAGATCCCTTTCAGAACCCTAACCTTCATGTTCGCAATATATAAGTGTATTCATGCATAGCGCGTAAGAGTCAATGTGCAAATTCGTTCTGAGAGACTTTCTGCGAGCAGTTCCTATCCCCAGGGTAAGGAATTACTCATGTGGATGAGCTGGCTTGAGTTTAATCTTAACCCAGAGTGCTTCACTTCCTGCAGAGATATTGGACACTGTCTCATCTGCCAGCTCATTGGTCCCCACTGCCAAGGGACTTGGCATCCGGCAGATCTGATTGGCTAGGTATGGTTTTTGGCCAACAATTCAGGACCGAGACCGCTGCAGGTTAATTGCAGATTCCCTCGCGAAGCCAAGCTCAGCTCTGCAAATAACGAATTATAGTGTGAAATAAAATGAAGTCAATGAATAAATAAAAAAGTTTTATTGGAGTCGCCGTGTAAAAGACCCCATCCCGACGGTGTCAGTGCTGAAATCCCGGTGTTGCAGGATCGGCGCTGGCGTTAACGGTAAACTCCCACGCAGCAACTGCGCGGGAATGAGGCAGGGGGACAGTGAGCGGCAGCACCAATCTCTGAGGAGCGGAATTCTTCCAATTCCACCGAGGCCCAATCGGCCTTCAACGTTGCGACACCGAGAGATAAAAATGACTTTAATGATTAATTTATGTACTTATTTTTTTATTTCGCGGCATAAAAGAGTCTGAAACTGTCGACAGTTCTCCTCTGAGTTCACCCTCAGAAATACAGAGACAGTGGAGGTAAATTTTTGTTCTTCAAGGATCCAATTTCCCAAATGTACCCTGAAAATACAGTCGTGTTCTCTTTAGGTAAAAAAAAAAGGTACAAATTAGTTATATATTGCTGGCTATTGGTACAGTTTTATGTAGCTACGGGGTGCTGCCCCAGCAACAAGCATGTGTGCCTTTTTAGGCAGTTTATTTCTGAGGGTTTGGCTGTTGATATGACCCCCCGTGGTGTGTGCCTGTGGGTGTTAAGAGCGAGAGACTCTGGGTCACATCGGCAGTGACTCTGGGGGTGAGAGTGAGGGGAAGTTGGCGCAGATTTGGCCCAGGTAGAGGCTGTCTGGGGGTCTGGCCTGGGCCCCGGGGCCCG
Organism: Conger conger; assembly: GCF_963514075.1. NCBI lineage: Eukaryota > Metazoa > Chordata > Actinopteri > Anguilliformes > Congridae > Conger > Conger conger. Next base: position 7,956,395 of record NC_083760.1, on the reverse strand, counting down.
GGAGCGATTATTTCGGCCCGCTGACGTCTGAGCTGAGGCGCGCCGGCCGGTGCGTCCGCCTTATCGATAACGCAGCAAATCAAATCCCTCGCCCCCCCCCGTTAATGAACTGCGCCGGCCAATAGCGGCGGGGCAGTCAGCCGAAACGGCACAACCCAAAGCTCATCACGTTTTATGGGCGCGCTGTATGTTTTCCTAATAAATTCCCCGCTGCGGTATATTACATTTTAATTACCCCCCAGGCCGTGCGGGGATGTGGAGGCTGCCGAGGCACCGGTGGTCCCCTGTCCTCCCGCGAGGAAATTGAATTTGCTCTGATCTTCGCGTCTTAACACCTCCCGGCTTTTTGATGCTTTCCTTGAAGCGGAAGAAAAAACAGTGTTCTCCACGCCAGAAGGAAAATATTCAAAGCGGTGAATATTTTTAATTGCGGATTTGGAATTCATGCATCGGTCCGTGAGCCCAGTGTCTAATAATGCCTTTTGAATTAATAGTGCTGCATATTTTAAATCTTATACACTCAGTGTACAACACTCAGATGTATTGGTGTTCTGCTGTAGTCAATCCACTTAGAGGTTTGACGCAGAGATGCTCTTCTGCATACCACTGTTGTAATGTGTGGATATTTGCGTTACTGTTAGCTTCAACCAGTCAACGTAGTTTCAGAGATACTCAAACCACCCTGTCTGCCACCAACAAGCATTCTATGGTCAAAGATCACATTTCTTCCCCATTGTGACATTTGGTCTGAAAAACAGCTGAACCTCTTGACCACATCTACATGCTTTTAGGCATTTAGTTGCAGCCACATTTAGGCGTACAGGTCTACCTAATAAAGTGGTCCCTGAGTGTATATTAACTCAATGTTAGCACCTTGTTTGCCATTAACTGAACATTCTAATGGTGATGTAACAATCACCACTGGAGTCTGAAAGTAATGCAGTTCTAGAACACTGACTTAAAATTCTGGAAAAAAAAAACATTCCAAAAAAAGCCTACTCTTGAAAGGATTAAAACTCCTCATCTGTAACCAGACTGTGAATCTATTTTAGTAAATGATGCAGCACAGCAGTACTCCCTGAATCCTGATGGGGGCGCTCTTCGCCCGCTCAGACGCTGTGTAATTGTGCAGCCCTGATGAGGACAGGGTCATTGCCCTGAAATCATGACTCATTCTAATTACCCAACGCCACAGAAAACTCAGAAACAAACCAAAGCAAAACTGACAACAACAACAAAAAAAAAGAAAACGACAGAAGGAGCTGTGATTATGGCTCCATAGTAACTAAAGACTAAACAAATAAAAAAAATTAAACTCATTATCCCTAATGTTTGTTGTAACGTAATTAAAATATTGTCTGCTCTGCCTCTAATGAGTTAGAGCATGGCACATCTCTGATGTCTTGAGCGGTGTGTGTGTGTGTGTGTGTGTGTGCCTGTGTGGGTGGGCTGTGTGTATGACGCGTGTGTGTGCGTGGGCTGTGTGTGTGTGTGTGTGCGTGTGTGTGGTCTGGTTTCTGGAGGGTGGGGGTGTGCTCTGTGTGTGTGTGGGCTGTGTGTGTGCATGGGCTGTGTGTGTGTGTGTGTGTGCGTGTGTGTGGTCTGGTTTGTGGAGGGTGGGGGTGTGCTCTGTGTGTGTGTGGGCTGCGTGTACGCGTGGGCTGTGTGTGTGTATGTGTGTTCTGCGTTGTTGGGGGGGTGTGTGCTCTGGCTGCAGGTGTGGGTGATGAGGTAAGAGCTGTGAATTGAATCAGCGGTCAGCACGATCCCTTGAATGGACCGGCTGGTAGCTCCAAGGGCCGAATTGATTGCACCCACTGATTGGCTAATGTAGCTGATATAATTTACCAGCTCATGCACTCTGTGGGGTTTTTCATAACAACCCCACCCGCCCTCACACAACCCGGGCGAAACATATGAAGCAAGTCGGCACCTGTTGAACCACCAACGGTGTTAGCTGCTCATTTACTAATGATTGACAAATGCCACAAAACCGTTTTTGCATTCTGTTTACCCATTAAGGTGTGAAGTCACAGATATGTGATAAGGATGTTCTTAACTGAACAGTCTAATGCTGATGTCACAATCAATACTGGCAATTGGATGCAATGCGATTAGAATGTTCTCGGCTGAACATTCTAATGCTGATGTAACAATCGCTACTGGCGATTGAAAGCAATGGAGTTCTAGAACACTGACTTGGAATTCGTTTTTTTTTTTTTTAAAGCATTCCAAAAAAGCCTACTCTTCAAAGGGTTAAACAGTTGGTCCTCATCTCAACAGCTTATCCTGAACTTGTCCGCTAGTGAAGTGCTGTTGTGCTGACTTGTGAAGCTGCCCTACAGCATTGCTTATGGCAGACCACTGGTGGCCAGCCTGAAGTCACTGCAGTTTTTGCCGGCAGCTGTAAAACTGCCGACGTCGAGGTTTAGCCCAATATCATCGGGTTTAGCGCGGCACTCCGAGCAGCTAATTCCGGCTGATTAAAATTGATCTCGGTCTAAACTTCTCGGGAATACATCAGCAAATAATTCATAAAGATCAGGGCGTCCCGCTCCTTATAAATGAGTCTGTGTGCTCAAGAGTGTGATGGACAGACTTGCCGTCGGCCTCAGAGTGTTTGAGTTTGAGTTTATCTGCATTTAGCCAGCGAAGTGTGCCCTTCACACGTCCTCCTGTGACCGAGCAGCGGACCGGTTTCATAACGCGATCGTCTGCATGTTTTTTTCCGTCGTCCGAAACTTCGCCGGGCTCATCCGCTCCCCCCCCCATAGGGGTCCGCACGGCGGTTTGTTCGGCGTTTGTTCCTATCAGGGGGGGATGCGGGATGAAGCGGTCGGTGCTTATTTATTTAAGAGCCGCTGATCGATCTGCAGCGCTCGGGCTGTTTTCTGAGGGATTGTCCTCCCAGCATCCAGCCTCGACAGCGTCACAACCCTCCGCCTCAATCACAAACATATTAAGTCCTCATAAATTAAACAGCCGGTCGGTCAGTCGGTGAACGAAAATGAATCAGCCGATCAATCAGCCGGCGAATCAATCGATCGATCAATTCCGATCCAGCCGGCTCGATTAGCGAGTGCGGCAGCGAATTAAGAACGAGGAACGTCAACGGCGTGATAAGAAATAATAAATGTAAAAAAAAAAACTAAGAGGCATGTGAAATACGAACTTGTGGGCGTTTGCGTTCCGCTCGGAGCGTTGCTGAGCAACAGGTTCCCGCTGAAACGATGAGAATGATGAGAGAGGAGCGCTCAGTCGCTACCTGTGCCCCGTCACCTCCCTGCGCCCCCGTCACCTCCCCCTGCTGATTTCTGGGACCCCATCGATGGCTCCTCTCCCAGGTCCTCCTGCTGTCAGAGTGGGAGCTGAGAGAAGTGCTTTGTGCTTTCAGGCGGCTTGAGAATTTCAAGTGTTCATGCTCGTGGTCTTGTGTTCTCTCTGATTTTTCAATATATATATGCATACTGCGTTACTTTCATCTTTACTGTCAGCTGTGCCCAGTCTGGCCCTTCTCCTCTGACCTCTCTCATTAACAAGGCATTTTTGCCTGCAGAACTGCTGCTCACTAGATGTTTTTGCACCATTCTCTGCAAACTCTAGATACTGTTGTGCATGAAAATCAGATCAGCGGTTTCTGAGATACTCAAACAACCCTGTCTGGCACCAACAATCTTTCAACAGTCCAAGTCACTTAGATCACATTTCTTCCCCATTCTGACATTTGGTCTGAAAAACAGCTGAACCTCTTGATTATTTCTGCATGCGTTTATGAATTTAGTTGCTGCCACATGATTGGCTGATTCAATATTTGCATTATCACGCCGGTGTACAGGTCTACCTAATAAAGTGCTCCCTTTATTATGTATTTACATTATTATATATTTATTATTTCTTACACCCCTTCGGCACTTTTGATCAACGATTGAGACGGACGATCAAGAGCCGGCCAGGGGTAATGTTTTGTAATGTTTTGACGTTCCTTGGTTTGGTTTGTGCTGGACTGCGGAATCCTGGGTTAAAAGCCGCAGAGAGCAGAGAGATGCATTCAGCGCGTTTCATCAATTCTCCTGCTTATTGTCGGGAACATAAACAATGCTGGCTTGGGATATTGTGCAGCTCCGGTGCAGGGGTCTATGGATTTTCCTCCGCTTTGCTTTAGTCATCATTTAGCTCAGATAGAGTGCCTGAAGCTCGAGAGGAAACAGTCTTATCGGCGATTCCCAGTGTTTTTAAATCTCTCTCGCAGGACCGTCTCTGAAAACACAGCTAGCGTGTAATAACGACAGCGTTTCAAAACCACGACCGGGCCAACGTTCCAATAATTTGTGAGCTGAGAATTATAAGTCTCTATCCGCGTTCTGAGTAGTTTCGCGCTATTGAGCTTAAAATATTCCGAAGTGAATGTTTGCAGATTCGACCTTTTAAATTGTGAAAACGTTCATACTTTTTTTAGAAAATTATTATTCATAGTATTTTTGTATAAAACTTCACACATATACTGTATTTAGTGCCCTATAAACAACATATTTTTCACACTAGCTCATTTATGTTGTCAGTAAGAACCTTCTAATTCTCAGCTTACGCGCTGGGAAGTGCAGTCTAAGCCAAACATCACTGTAGGAGGGAAACGATTGGATTGGGCAACGAAAGCAGGAAACAGGAGCTGTTCTCAGGATGATTGATAATGAAGTCCAGTGGGTGATTATGGGTAAATGCCAATACGTGCACATTTAAGACTAGCGCTTGTTTAAATTGCCCGGAGTTTTATCATATTAATGGCTTGGCTAGACATGAGAAATATTGAGATTGTTGAGAAGTGACCCAAGATAAATCAATTAATTAAGACCCACTATAGCTATCACAACAACCGCTGCTACCACTGATAGTAATTATTATCATGAAATTGAAAATGAAAACCAATTACCAATGTCTCAGTCGATAAAATTTAATGAGACGTTCATTTGGCTGTGTGAGAGTGGATTTAAGATGGGGCTTTGATTGTTGTCTTTTTTTGGGGGCCAGAGGGTTTTCTCGTCAGTAGAGGTGACACTGACTGGGTTTTAAATGGGCAGGTGTCGTATGCGTGTAGAGGTGACACGTCTCACTGACTGGATTTTAAATGGGCAGGTAGAGGTGACATGTCTCACTGACTGGATTTTAAATGGGAAGGTATCTTATGCGTGTAGACGCATGCAGATGCGTGTGAACAATGGCACTGCCATCTTACCACCTCTATGTCTCCCGAGGGCTCCTGGTGTCCTGCTGAACAGTATTGTCACATCCCCTGCTCCTGTCTGCTAGTGTTTTCCTTTTTAGTAACTTTGTATTCATGTTTTTTTGTCCCTGTGCACTTCCCATAGCGCATTACTCCCCTGTCTCGTTATCTGTTTCCCATCACTCGCACCTGTTCATTGTTTTCGTTTATTTAGTCAGGGTATTTAAACCTGCCTGTTTGTTCAGTTCCTTGATCGATTGTTACGTGTCCCGACCATACTCTCCAGCGTTTTTCTGTCTGCCTGTTTCGAGTACCGACCCGGTTTGTATACCCAAACTTCTTCTTTTGGATTTCCCTTTTGTTTGTCATTTTTGATTTCCTGTTATCGGACTCTTTTTGACTTCCTGGATTACGATTCTTGGCCTGTGTTTTGTACTGTTGCTTTTTTGGTCTGCCTTCTCGTGTTTGACCACTTGCCTGCCTCATCGATTACGTGTACTTCCTTATCTGCATTGCCTGTATTTGACCTTTGCCTGTATGAACTATGCACTGTTTCATGAACACCTGCTTTGCCAAGAACTGGGTTGCGATTGGTTCCTCTGTCAATGTCCCTGACGGGTATGCTGGGTAAAGAGAGGCAAGGTGCAGTGCAGTGATTCGCTGAGGAGGCATTTTGGGAGTTTCAAGTGTTTTTTTATTTTATGAGGAGGAACTGTGCCGGCAACATCGGCCTCAGAGGGCCAATGGACGGAATTCCCTCTCCCACATCGGCACAGAAACATTCCTACACTGAAATAAACACTTTGGTTTATTGTGCTGTGTTTGCTGTGCTTGTGCTTTCTTTGTGTTTGTGCATGTTTTGTGTGTGTGTGTGTGTGTGTGTGTGTGTGCATTTGAGTTTGGGGCAGCCTGTAGCCTAGTGGCTGAGGTACATGACTGGAAGGTTGGTGGTTGAAGCCCTGGTGTAGCCATGGTAAGATCAGTTCAGCTGTTGGGCCCTTGAGCAATGGCCCTTAACTACATATTTCTCCAGGGGCCATTGTTTCCTGCTTATTCTAATCCAATTGTAAGTCCCTTTGGAGAAAAGCATCAGCTAAATATCTGTGATGTAATGTTTGTGTGTGCATGAGCATGCATCTATGGCTGCTTGTGTGCATACTTTCATGCGTGTGTACGTGTGTGGGTGTGCGCGCATGCTCATGTGTGTATACGTGTGTGAGCGTAAGAGCTTTTGCGTGTACTCTGTCTCTCTGAACGCGGCTCGGACTTGCCTTTGCCTGCGTGTAAGTATTTAAGCGGGCACTGCAGTGCCACGCTGAACTCACTCCTCATTCTCTGTCTTGGGCGGTTTGAGTTTCTCTGCATCAGCAGCTTCTCTCAGAAAAACCCAGTTCAGGAGTGTTCCTGCCCTTTTTCCTGGCAGGCGCGTTGTTTATTAGATAACTAAGCGTCTCGGTAGCACAGCGTGTAGTTTACTCGTGTTTTTATGCAGGGCCCGCGTTCTGCCTGCTGCTGAAGTCCTCCGGGAGTGTTTGCAGCTGCAGAGTTTAGTGTTGCATGACAAGGGGCAGCTGAGACTGGGCTGGGAGCCGGGGCGTCGAAGGGTACGGAACTGAGGAAAAGTTCACCTTCTTCCCGACAGAACGAGCACCTGGCTCTCCTGCCGAATACAGAGAGGGCACACACACCTTACAATAGACCAGGGGTGCACAACTTTTGCGCCAACTTCTGCTCTTTATTATTTAATTAGCTAAACAATGTCCTGATCTGACGTTTGTCCGCTACAGCTGCAGACTGCGGGTGTATCCTAAAGAAGTAACAAGTAAAGAAGTCAGAAAAATAAATGAAGGTAATTGGTTGGAACAAAAACCAGCTCGCGGACCGGCCCTCCAGGACCGGAGTTGCTCACCCCTGATGTACACCCTTCATCCATGTCTCCTTTCTTCTACTCGAGGCTTTTTGTTTAGTTTGTCTTAAGTGCAGATTGCATGAGCGTGCGGAAATTAATGGGGATCTTTTGTTTAATACGGAGTTCAGCAATTTGCTTAATTTCAATTTGGATGCCTCAGGCGGATGCACTGTACAAATTGTAAATTACATTAGAGCATTTTTCATCAATTCTGGCGCTTACCGTTTGGAATATAAACAATCCCGGCTTATTAGCCGCTCCGATGCCGGGGTCTGTGGATTTTCTCCGCATTACTTTTGCCGCGGTTTCAGCCCGGATAAAGGGCCGCGGCTTGGGAAAAAAAAACATTCTTATCTGTTATTCCCAGTGTTGCTTTAATCTCCCTCCGGGAGACAGCGTCTGGTAGGACCGTCTCCGTACATGCAGTTAGCGTGTAGAACACACAGGCCATCATGGCTAATGGCACGTGGCCCACAGTAACCACTACGTCTCTATCTCCTGCTGTTGAAATGGATGTAGAGGTGAATAATGTGAAGGTGTTTAACAGCGTGCGGGTTTCGACCTCAGCAGGGCTGTAGTATGCTTGCTTTTTACATTGGACCTGAACCTGAATACTTCTGAATTTATGTCTGTTTTTTTCACAATAATCTGAATGGTTACCAGCTACCAGCTGTTTCAAAACTTAGCTTGAACTGTTTTTTTCATCAGGGGGAGGGGAGGGGGCGGGTACTTGCATTAACAAAGCATTGCTGTAAAAGCGCATGTGTGCTCAGCCTGCCTGCCCTGTATACATAAAGGTTAAAAGAAAATTATTGGTTTTGAGCCATGTAAAGAAAAGTGTTTCAGGTGCAATCAGAAACTGATTCCCGTTGGGAAGCCGGGGCACTTGGGGAGGAGGTTAATCCGGGGCAGAAGAGGTTGCTTAGGTTACGGACTCTATTAGACGGTGAAAAGAGGAGATTGGGTGCTGAAGGCTGCTGCTCACCGTTCCGGAAGCTGAAGTCAGAGTCTTCTGGCAACAGACTCTCGGAAGCTCCTGGCGGAGGTGAGGGCCAATCACGTCCCGGAGGCTGCACTCCTGGCCAATCACATCCCGGAGGCTGCGGGCCTGGCCAATCACATCGAGCCATCATCGAGCCTCTCTACCTCCGCTAATGAGGTCGTGGAGCCCGCGCAGGGATCGGCCGCCTGGCTGGGGTACGGCAGGCAGACCTTCCGGAAAGTTCCATACAGCGGCGTACGGTGGTGGCGGTTTTGCTGCGGTAAAGTAGATTTGTTTTCTGTTCCCTGTTCCGGTTCCTCAGTGGTGGAACGACCCGCCTACCACTGTCGGGACAGCCGAGTCCCGGTTCAGATGTGAGAATTGGACCGGGCCGGGGGACTGGGGCCTGTTTGTAGGCTGGAGGGTCTCTGAGTCCCCTGGGGAAAGCCTTCGCCCTCTGACTGACTCACCCTCAGCGAGTAGTGATTACAGACGGGATGTGTTTGAGGTGGAAGACTCCACGCTGGCCTTATTAGTCCTGCTCCTTCCATTTGATCTGTAGAGCAGCCGCGAGGAGGCTCTCCACCAAACGCACAAGGCGGGAGAGAGAGAGGGTGAAAGGAAGGATGAGTGAGAGAGAGAGGATGAAAGGGGGGCTGAGAGAGAGAGAAAGGTGGGTAAAAGAGGGAGGGAGTGAGAGGGAGAGGGGGCGGAAAAGGGGGGAATAGAGAGAATGAGAGATAGAGAGAGGGATAGAGATATGGAGGGGACACAAGAGAGGGGGAGGGGGGAAAAGAGGGGAGAGAGAATGAGAGAGCGAGATAGAGATAGGGAGAGAGAGTGAGAGGGGGGCAAAAGAGGGGGGATAGAGAATGAGAGATAGAGAGAGGGAAAGGGATAGAGATAGAGAGGGAACACGGGAGAGGGGGGGGGCAAAACAGGGGGGATAGAGAGAATGAGAGAGAGAGAGGGATAGAGATAGGGAGGGAGAGCAAGAGAAGGGGCAGTGCTAACAGTTGCTGCGGAGAGAGATATCACAACTGGAACAAGTCTAATTTGGGTGCTTCATAATTGGTAATTGAATCGTGTTATTTTTGCTGCTGTGGGATCACTGCCCCCCCCCCCCCCCCCCCCACGCAGGTGTAAACAGCCCCTCAGCCATGGACTCGGTGATGAGAGGGCCCTGTTCGCTGGGCACGAGCCGTCTGCGTTTTCATCACACAGCCTCCGCCCGTGAACCAGGACCGCTAAGCCAAAACATCACTCATAATGCAGCCTCTCCGACCCCTGCTTTCAAATCCATCTGTATTTCTGCCCAGAAAACCGAAGAGCCCCACACAAAGAGAGAGAGAGAGAGAGAGAGAGGGAGTGGCGGGGAATGAGGGGGGTGAGGGTGAGAGAGAGAGAGAGAGAGTGGCGGGGAATGAGGGGGGTGAGGGTGAGAGAGAGAGAGAGAGAGAGAGAGAGGGAGTGGCGGGGAATGAGGGGGGTGAGGGTGAGAGAGAGAGAGAGAGAGAGAGAGAGAGAGAGGGAGTGGCGGGGAATGAGGGGGGTGAGGGTGAGAGAGAGAGAGAGAGAGAGAGGGAGTGGCGGGGAATGAGGGGGGTGAGGGAGAGAGAGAGAGAGAGAGGGGGGGTGAGGGACACCGAGAGGGAGAGAGAGGGAGAGGGAAAGAGGGGGGAAGAGAGAGGTAGAGAGAGAGAGAGAGAATGCTTTTCCCCTCCTCAGAAATCCATTAGCGCTGTGTGTTATGTCAGTGAAGCACACTTCAAAAGAACAGAGGAAATGAAGATAATTCAGACAGGGAATTGAAGTTGATTAATATACCGCACCATAATTTCTGTTTGTTTGTTTTTGTTTTATTTTGGCACTCTTTCTCTTTCTAACTTTATTTGGGCACTATACCAATCCACTATACTGACACATAAAAGGCTACAGCTATCAAAAGCCATTCTCACACAGTAGTGCTTCAGGACTATGAAGACATGAAATATCTTTCATAAAAGGTACTTGAAGCCTTCATAAGAATGATGTATATACACACAAAGGCCAGCACATACTGAATATAAAACATAATATAACAATAATTTATTGTGCGGCTTGTGGCTACTATACCCAGCAAGCCATGCCTTGCTTATTTCCATATTGGGTCATTCTAGATAAGATAAGCCTTATTGGAGTAATTAGATACCTTAGGTACTGATTAAGCTATTATGTGTTGCTTATTCCCCAGTTACAAGACCTGTTATACACACAGAGAATACACATAAAATGTGTTTGAAGGGTCCAATTACATAACATGCAGTATATAAAAATGCATGCATACTTGTGTGTGCCCCTACATAACAGCTCTATGAAATAACACAGTAATTGTGTTGAAATATAAATTGTGTAATAACGGGGTGCACAATGTCTCAGTAAGCACTCTATAACAATTGAATAAGCACTTATAAACAGGTATTTAGTTAGAGAGATAGAGGGAGAGAGTGAGTGAGAGTCAGAGAGAGAGAGAGAGAGAGAGAGAGAGAGGGAGAGAGAGGCCACGCTTGACTTTCCCATCATTCCATCCCCTCACACCTTAAGGCAGGTGTGTCTCCTCATTGAGCAGTGCTTTAACCCTTTCAGTCCCAAAAGTGCCATATGGCCCGACACTAGACTGATATACAATTGTTTTCAGCCCCTATTAAAACCTAAATTATTTCCGTTTTCTCGACCAAGGCCAAAACCCCTAAGAATTTGGGTGGAGCCACGTCGTAAAGGGCTTGGGACTGAAATGGTTAAAATGTAAGCGATTGGAATGTTCCTAACTGAACATTCTAATGCTGATGTAACAATCGCTGCTGGTGACTGAAAGCAACCATGAGTTCTGGAACACTGACTCACACTGTAGAATTTAAAAAGAGGAAACATTCTAAAAGACCTGCAGTACTCTTAAACGAGTGAAATCTGCTCTTGGCTGGAGTCGAACTCAGCTGTTTACTGCAGGGGAGCCACTAACGGAGGGGAACCAAAACAGTTTCCTCCTGTCCTCAAACACCGCTTAAGTACCTTCAGGGTATCGCTGGTGCCCTGCTTTAATTCAGGCAATTAAACGGCTGTCTTTGTTCCGGCCTCGTCCGACAAATGCGATTTCAATAGACTTTTCCGCCGAAGCCACGGCCAAATAATTGCAATTTAATAAACATCCTATTAAAGCCAGTAAATCAGAACCGGCCGGCTTGCTAAACGAAAGGGAAGTGACACCTTTGTCATGCAAAAAAAAAAGGAAAAAAAAAAAAAGAAAAAAGATATATATATATACATTTCTTTTTTTCTCTTCGCCTTTGCGTCTGTCTTCCCTGGAAAGCATCCAGCCATGGAGAGAGGAAGCAGATGGACATTATCCAGGAGAGCAGGGCCTTTCGCAGATTCCCTCCAGCTCAGCAGGAACCCGGCAGAGGCCTCAGGTCGTAACGCGCGTCTCACTGTCTCTCCTGGATAAATTACAGATAGCGTCCGTGCGCGCGATAAGGAGATGGATATGAGGCTGAGCCTGAAGATTAGCGGGAATTCCGGTTCAGGGCGGAGAGGGTGGGGTTGCGGGCTTTTGCTATGGATCAGTTCAGTCCCGGCTAATCCCTCGATGAACTGCGTTTTTTGTCCCAGGTGAGATCTTACTAAGCGAAGCTTGAACCTGGCGCGTACGCGTGTACTGATGCCGCTGTCTGTAGAGCTTCTGTTGCCACGGCTACTGTTGCCATGACAACGGCTGCCATTGCTACTTGTGCTGCTACTGCTACTGCTACTACTACCGGACCTCTGCTGCTGTCACTGCTACTACCAGCGCTGTAAAATACTGTGTTAATATACCCTCAGTGAGCACATCACCAAGTATTTATTAGACTTTATTTTTAGACTTATTGGTCTCCTGCTGCTGTAGCCCATCCACTTAGAGGTTTGACGCGTTGTGCGTTCAGAGACGCTCTTCTGCAATACCACTGTTGTAATGTGTGGCTATTTGCGTTACTGTCATCTTCCTGACAGCCTGACAGAACTGCTGCTCATTGGATGTTTGAAAATCCCAGGAGATCAGCAGTTTCTGAGATACTCAATAGGCTTTCAGTTAAGGTTTGAGGTAGTCAGATCGGGAGTGTCCAATTTTATTTAAGATTCTGCTTGTCAAGGCCTTCAATGAAGAACATAATTAGTAAATTTGTTGAATCTACCTTCACCCGATTGGACATCCCTGGAGGGAGACAATGAATAAAAACAAATTGATAAAACGATCTGTGCATTGACAACAGGCCTACAGTGAATGCCAGAGTACTTCTAATCTGTCTGACCTCCCAGTTACTTAAATATGAGTGATATTGTTGATAAATGTGGCTTGCAACGGTTCCCTGTGTTGGTCAAGGTCTGGATTACCCTTTTCCAGAGCCCGGCGCCTGCCATTACCTTGAGCAGAAAGTTCACGCAACAATATCTGATAAAAGATTGTATTTTTTTTCCCCCTCCATCAAAGACCATTCCGCTCCACTATCATACGAAAGGTCAGGCTCATATTTCACCGTTAGCTGCGAGTAACCATTCAGGTGGCATGAGTGGGTGGCACTACGTTTGTAAGATGGAGTATGGCACCGTGGCATTCTGGGAATGTTTTCTTTCTTTTTTTTTTTTTTTACGATCGATACACTCCGGTGGGGCAATGTGTTACGCTGTTTGTTTACCAACGTGGCACCTGCCTGCCCGGTCAGTAATTCAGATCTCTGTGTTTTCTGGCTAGATATCATACGGGCGTGTAACCGTGCACAAGAGCAAATTTGGCTTGCTGGTCACTCTGGACATACAATCTAATGCTCCCCTCTCCCTTCATGTGTGCTTGTTTGCATGCAAACACACACACACACACACATATACACCACCACCACCATCAAGCTGATGTGGATGCATGCATCCTAGCATAAACATACACACATATACACATACACCTAAAAACACACACACACAGGCGCACACACAGATATACATGAATACACACATACTATACACGCACATAGCACATAAGTACGCACACACACAAACACATACACACACATACTGTGCAGCCAATACACCCATGCGCACACACAGACACACACACACACACACACAGGATCACACATTGTACTGATGAAGCCTGCTAGTCAATAGCCCTGCGTGATAATCTCATTCATTCACTTTGGGTTCTGCTGCACGTAATGCACACAGCTCACAATGCTGCCACTAATCTTATAAACAGAAAATTACTATGAATCTCACCTAGTCCCATTAGTGTCAGATAGGAAGTTAAAGAGTGGTCTCATCGTCAGTTAGCACTAAATATTCCTCACACTAATGTGAATGTGTTCTATGATTGTGTATATGAGAGAGACAGAGAGAGAGAGAGTGAAAGGAGGGAGGAAGCAAGAGAGAGAGAAGGGAGGGAGAGAGAGAGAGAGAGAGAGAGAGAGAGAGAAGGGAGAGAGCGAGAGGTACTTGATAATAACCACCATCATTCAAAGAGATTTGTTTCACTCAAACAATTTCTCCCGGAAAATTAAAAATGCAAAATATAGCCAGAAACTCTTCAATAGACAACACATTTACCAAGAGTGCTCATGTGGAGCAGGTAATTAGCAATGAGTCAAGTGAAACCACCCCTGATTCAAGAGACAGGTACATAGCAGTGTGCAATCAGGCCTGTGTGTCTACTCATCACTCAACGCCATTAAGCAATCAATTAATCAATCAATCATTCAACCCGCTAATAAATACATCAGGCAATCGCTCACCAGCCAAGCACGGGAAGTGTCTCTGTCAGTCATCGTGCTGTCTGGATCATTCAGCCGGCCTTGATATTGATGGGCCCTGTCAGTCCATAGGGCCACATGATAATCGCATTCATTCAATTTGTGGTTCTGCTGCATTAGCTCACAGGCCTGCCTCTAATCTCGTGAATTTACATAGCTATGCATCTCGCATAATGCCATTAGTGTCACATAGGGAAAGTAATACAGAGTGGACTCGGGCCCGATTAGCGTTAATCATCGCTCGCTGCGCTGTGTTGTTTGTGTATGAGTGTTTGTCCGTGTGCGTGCGCGTGCGTATGTGGGTGTGGGTGTGGGTGTGTGTACGTGAGAGAGAGAGAGTGAGAGGGAGAGGGAGAGATTGCAGGCATGGACTATGGGGAGGCCGAGTGGTGGCTTATTGGAAGTAGCAGAATGCTTGAAAAAAGTGGACTGGTATAGATATAGCATAATGCGAGAAAGAAGCACAGTGTAGCAGAATGCTAAAAGTAAGTAGCACAATGCTTGATAGAAGTACTGTAGCATAATGCTAGAAAACAGAAGGATAAAGCTAGAAAGCAGTGCCATAATGCTAGAAAGCAGTACAATATTGCTTGAAAAAGGTATAACAAAGCTAGAAATAAGTAGCGTAATGCTAGAAAGCAGTACAAGAATGCCAGAAGGAAGTAACAGAATGCTAGAAATAAGTAGCAGAATGCATCTGGAGAAATAGGGCTGTAGTGTAGGCTTCCTAGAAGTAGCGTGATGCTAGATAGCAGTAACATAATGCTAGAGAGCGGTAACATAATGCTAGATAGCAGTAACATAATGCTAGAGAGCGGTAACATAATGCTAGATAGCAGTAACATAATGCTAGATAGCAGTAACATAATGCTAGATAGCAGTACCATAATGCTAGATCGCAGTAACATAATGCTAGATAGCAGTACCATAATGCTAGATAGCAGTACCATAATGCTAGATAGCAGTAACGTAATGCTAGATAGCAGTAACATAATGCTAGAAAGCAGTAGCAGAATGCTACTGTAGAAAGACGTAGCCCAATGCTAACGTAGAAAGAAGTAGCACAATGCTTGAAAAAAAGGGGCAAAATGCTACAAAGAAGTAGCGTAATGCTCCAAAGTAATGCCGGCACTCATAATGGAGTCCCTCCTGTCCCGGCCCCCTTCACGCAGCGGCTGTAAAACAGTTCAGAGCACGGGAGACTGATCCGGCACGCTCGTAAACGAGGACACTCGTAAAAGCGGTGGCGGTATTAAAGAGGCACGCCGTGAGAGAGAGAGAGAGAGAGAGAGAGAGAGGGAGAGAGAGCGGGTGACACGGGCGTGGGAGAGCAGACCCTCTCCGCCCCGTCTTTAGCGGCGTATCGTCTGCTCTCCTGGCCGACGGGCGGCGGCGGATACACTTGGGCGCTGAAAGTGCACGCTTAAGACCCTTCAGGACTGGGAGAGGCCAGGCAAGCCCTTCAGAGCGGAAATGGTGTGAAAACCGCCAAAAGATAATGATCTCTTTGGAAATTATTTATTTTTATATGTGTGCTTTCCGACGTGAGCTAACTGCCTGCCAGTTGGGAAGTGCCGGCACGCCTTTGATGACGGAAAAAAAGGCACAAACGCAGATGCTTGGTGCAAATATTGGTTCTTCAGAGGGGCGATAAGAAGGCGGAAATGATACATGCGAGGGTGAGATTTTCAGCCCGGAGTTTCCTAGTGCTTGTTGTGAATTGGTCTAACATCGTCTGCATCTGCCTTTTGAGGGTATGGACTGGAGAGTATACAAGGCACAGTACTGTGTGTGTGTGTGTGTGTGTGTGTGTGTGTGTGTGTGTGTGTGTGTGTGAGTGTGTATCTGTATGTATGTATGTGTGTGTGTGCAATCATTCATTCATCCATTCATCCATTCAAAAGCAGGAAAGCAACCTTTGCACTGAGACACCATGTTTAAATTCCAACAAAAGCTTCCACTGACTGATGCTTGAGTTTACACCTGACACAGCTGACACGTTTAATGTGGTGTCTCCCCGATAATAATCCCTCAGTAATCTGGAAGATGACCTTCACTCAAATGTGCTGCGCGTGAACCTTGTAGCATTCGCATGTGACAGGGGTGCACAGCAAGGGCCGATCCGCTTCAGGATTTTGTGCCAACTTCTGCTCTTAATTATTTCATTAGCTAAGTAATGTCTTGATCAGACATTTGTATATGCACCAGCTACAGCCACAAACTGCAAGTGTGTCCTAAAGAGTTTACTGTGCTCAAGTACACGAGTGAGCCAACATAATTTCTAGAGCTGTCAGATAAATAAATTAAGGTAATTGGCTGGAGAAAAAATCATCTCGCAGCTCAGTTGTGCACCCCTGGCCTATGGGCTTGTTCATTGTAGTATATCTTCAAATAGTTTGGCAACGTTAAACATTGCAATACATTCCTTCAGTTTCCCTTCAAATACTACTTTCCGGCTGTTTTTGGAATGTTTCACGGTGACTTTTTCAGTACTGGTGTAAAATCCAGCTGCTGTATGACCAGCTTGAAATAGGAGCTACGAGCTGTTTCAAAACATACCTTGAGCTGGTCAAACCATGTTGGAGTATGGAGCAGGTCAAACTGGTCAACCAGCTACCAGCTGTTTCTTTCAGCAGGGTCCCCTCAGACTTTTACACAAATGTTTGCTGGTCCTGCCCCTCACCGCGAGAAAGTAAAGAAATAAAAGAGAAATGCCCCTATGAGTTATTGGTCACCAGCACCACTCTTGGCCTCCTTTGTTTTTACCCACAATCCCCCTGGAAAGCAGCGAAGCTGCATGTCTTAGCGCACTGAAGGAGCAATCAATCACAGATGTTGTATCAGTGCAGGCTCCTAGCATTCTCCCATTTTTCACATATGTTCCAGATTAGTACAGGCATCGGAACGCCACGGTCATGTTAGTCATCTTTCTAACGGTGATGAATTGCGCCGTATAAATGAATATAATCATATAATCGTTCAATCGATCACAAAAAAAAACATGAGCATTCTATTGAAGTCACTTTAATAATGAGCGCCTTTTTTTGTCTACCTACATCGCACTTATCAATCACTCGTGATTGGGTAAGGCTGATCTTCTTTTTTTGCTGTCGCTTTGTCCGCAGAATGCTGAAAAAGGCCTTTTTTTTCTTTAAAGTTAGCGAAACGCCGTGGAATGATTTCCTGACTGTCGGGAGCAGGTGTTGGGGATGGGGATCCTCGGGGGAGTACAGGACAGGAGAACAGAGCACGATTACGTCCCTGGGGTGTGCCGCAGCTCCTCCGCACCCCAAAGCAGCTCGGGAGAAAAAGATCCGTCTCGGCTCCGCCGTTTGTTAACTAGCCCCACGCCGGCGACAACCTCTGCCTCCGCTCTCCTCCCCTCTCCCTTGTTAGCGGATTACACCGGAGATGTCTGCCCGGCTGCTGTTGGAAAAAAAAAACAAAACCAAAGCATGTGTATGTTTAAGTGGTGGCATTTTCAGGAGGGAGGCACTTGAAGCACCACCTCATCATTATTTTTGTCAAGTTTTTCAGCGAGTGGGAGGCCTCAGACAATAAGGCGGCAGAGTTTCCTGAGAAGCAGTTTGTCCACCCGCGATGTGAACTGCCACTCCTGCCTCCTGTTAGGCTGCATAATGTATCTGCCTTGGGTAACGGCGAGGCGTATCCTGTTCCCCAGGACAGCCGTATCCCGCTCCCTGTAGCGTCGCATTTGTTTCTGCCTCCGTGTCTATGTCTGCCACTTTGGGGTTTTGCTCGTTACAGAGCTCGTTAGAACGAAATTAACCGATTATTAAGAGTCATTTTTACGGTGATAATCTGTGTTCCTACTGCGCACATTGTACCACTGAGCTGCACAGGAGTACATGAAAACGAAATGTTGGAGATGGCAATGCAAAAAAAAAAGAAAGAAATGCCTGTCATGTTACAGCAGGTCCCTTATAAAATGCTGTGTTTGTGATATTCCCCTTGGGTACCCGCCCCGCTCCACAGCTGCCATGTTGTAAAGCGTAATAAACCCTCACTGTTTCCGGCGAAGCTCCTGAAAAATACGGGCTTTTGCGGGACGGTCGATTGGAAATTGTCATGTACGGTACGTAGATGGCGGAAAATGGCGGGCTGACGGCGGCTCCAGCAGAGAAGCGGCCCCACCGTAATCTCCCCTCATAGCGCGATAACCGCCCGCCTCTTTCCGCCTGCGACACTTCCCTATTTGCGCGGCGTTCGTCTGACGGAGGATAATTCCCGCGTGGGAAAAACCGTCTCGCCGCCGCCTTTTCCCGTCCCTCCATACATCCCGTTCGGCGCAGTCGGGGGGGGGGGGGGGAGGTACCCTGCACACTGCTGCTGATCACTGAGGCGAGACCTGCGTTTTAGAGTTATTAACATTTGTGACACATTATTTCATAATCCCTGTCTGCTTAGCAGATGGCCTGCAGGTTGGCTTACTGTATTGTGCGTGTTGTAAGCGTGTAGAGCCAGGGACTTCGCCCGAGTGGCCGGTGTTAAGACTCCGCTGGCAGGCTCAACAGCGGTGACGCATCGGGGACTCTAACCTTCGGCTTTCCATTTGCAAATCAGGTTTCCTAATGCTACCCTATGGGCTAACATGGGCTAAAGTTTCAATTAGCCGAAGCTATAGCTAAGTAAACTGTATACTCATAGGCCAGGTTAAACAACAAATTCCTCCACGCCCGAGTTAATCCCAAAAACGCACGTGTGTATGCAGAACTGCTTAGGCAGGCATGCGAAACAATCACTGGCGTTTTTCCCACAATCGGATTCGTAATTGTGCTCTTGACCCGTGCTGTGCGTTTCGTAAACTGCGCGCTTAATCACTCGGCGTGAAGGCAAAAAAATAAAAACATTTGTCCTGAGATAAGCCCCGAGGCGTTCTTTCCCGAAGCCTCTGGCACCGCGTTCTCGATTTCTTCATCTTCGGCTCATCATCAAAAAGAATGATCACTTTCCTGTCGTCTGGCTGCCAATTGGTTTCACTGGGAGCGCGCGGGGAAGAAAACGATCCAGTCGAATAACCTGTGTGCACGGTGCTGTCAGCCGTCTAAGGGGAGGCTTATTATACGCTCAAAACTTTTCTTTTTATTTCTTTCTCACTTTTTCTTTCCGTACTTTTATTCATTCTCGGTACAGTTGTTTTTTAAAACGGCTGCTTAACGGCTGCCGCTGTTTATTTTAACTGTACGTCTGCCGTCGTTCACGTGGTTTCAAATGCAGCTAGGGCCACTTCAGTTTGCATCTACTCTCAGGGAAAGGCAGGGATAAACAGGAAGTTGTGTCGTGTATAACATCCTCCTTTTTCCGTGGCCCGAGGGTATTTCAGCAATCAATAGGAACAGATGTTCGGAAAACGTGGACCCGGGAGGATGATCAGAAAGCGAGAGACAAGAAGACAGACGCGTCTTTGTGATTTCTCGTCTCAATAAAGAAAGGCAGGGTTCAGACGAGGAGTTTGCTACTTACGGAGCTGCCCTGGGGAATGGCATGAGAGGAGCTGGCAAACTCTCAAAGGAAGGATGAGCTTTTTGGTGAATGAGGTAAACTGGTGAGCATCTGATAATGTACTGTAATAAAACTCTGCCCAGTTTGGGAGCTGACAAAGTCACACTCTCCCATCGCTGTGGTGAATGTCCTAAAATGGACACGGTAGAGGCAGAAACAAAATGGCAGGGCAGCTGCCCTGGTCTTCCCCTGACACACAAATCAACACTCACAGACCAGGTCAACCAGTTGCTGACAGATGCACAGATCACCAATCCACACTCATAAACCAGGCCAACTAGCTGCTTACAGATGTGCCGATCACCAATCCACACGCATAACCCAGGCCAACCAGCTGCTGACAGATGCACAGATCACTATTTGGAGTAGAGGCAGAAGGCAGAGACCTAATGTGAGAAAACATTATCTGATGCTGACAGTGGGTCCTCGTTAATCTGGTTGTTTGGAACTCACGCAGGGTCTCCCAGGGTCAGCGTGTAGGACACATTTACATTACAGTTCTGTAGCTGTTATTTTACAGTTGATTAGACTAAGCAGGGGCCAATCCCAGCTGGAGCAATGTTGGGTTAAGTGCCTTGCTCGAGAGACCAATGGGCACACACTGGGCTTGAACCACTAACCTTCCAGGTCCCAGTCAAGTACCTTAGCCACTAGGCTATGGCCTGCAGAGACAAGCAGGGTCCCTATGGGTCAATGTGTAGAGTACAGAGTTAGTGGCCTCCAGTAGGATCCCCATGGGTTGGTGTGTAGGGTACAGAGTCAGAGGCCACAAATAGGGTTCCCCGTGGGCTAGTGTTTAGGGTACAGACAGGGGAGGTTCTGTGTTCTCCCCCTCCTTCAGGACCTCTCCTTTCCTGTGCCTGCTTTGTTAACGCAAAAATAAACCACAGAATATTCCAGAATGAGGACTTTCCTCACAGCATTTCATCTTGCACACCTATATTCAAGGGCCGTTCTCGCTTAAGCAAGGCGCAAAGCAAGATAACAGTTATAGAAAAGGGCTGATGCTTCTATAATAGAACAGAAGGTAATGTGATGTGTAATGTAATTGTGCATAAAATCTAATCTAATTGTGCAGAAAAAAAACCAAGCCCCACAAAGTGGCAGCGAAGTTAAAAGTAAAGCGCTTCATGCGCAGGTAGCCCTGTCCCTCGCCATTAAAAGAGTCGGGCAAATGGACTCTGTGAGTCAGCGCTCAACACCTCAGTGACCTTCCTGATGTGTGCCATCTTTTTCTCATATTTGCGCTCAGACTCATTACCTGACTTCTGTGCCCTTCAGATTCGAGTAGAAGAGAAAGAAAGAGTTCACTCTATTACCGCATCGCGCTAATGTGTTAAAACCAACAACATTATCAATCCCGGCGTCCCTCCTCCTTCCCTGGAGGTCAGCGGTTACGGCGGGAGAGAGAGGCGTTTTCCAGGGGAAGGAATGAGCGGTTGATGCGAGTTGATGGCGCCTGGCCTTCGTCGCAGACGCGCCGGCCCTCCCCGCTGGCCCTCCCCGCTCCTGTATTTACTCCCGCCGCTGAAATATGACGGCGGTGCGGGGCAATTTAAAGAGAGTGAGAGTGGCGTGACGGCGAGAACAACTTCATCCCTGTTGAAAGATTGTGTTCCACCTTCCCCCCCGCTGATGGGTTCGGGTCTGCGCGTCTCCGCGTTTCGCTCCTGGGAACGGCGGTTTATCGAAGGCGGCGTGTTCTCCGAGCGCAAAAAAAAAAGAAAAAGAAGAAGACATTTTTAAAAGAAAATAGGAGGAACAGCTGAATGGTTGGACTCCTGAGAACTACCCTTTATTTGTTCTAGTGAGTGGTTGAGAGAGAGAGAAAGAGAGAGGGAGAGAGAGATAGACAGGGAGAGAGAGCGAGAGAGAGAGAATACTGTCTCGAGAATACCCAGAATACCCTCTTCATATTTGGCTTGCATGTTGGAGTGAATCTGAGAGTAAGCTGTGTAAGACAAGTGTACATCACCTTTTGCTGATGTGTGGTGAATGTTCTGGCACAAAATGGCTGCCGTTGCATCACCCGGGCGGGTTTCTGCACATTGGTGGTGGTGGATACTCACTCTCATCTAAAGCACAGTGTGAGGAAAGTGATAAGTAAATGCAACTATCTATATATCTATCTATCTATCTATATCTTGGATTGTTTTACGTCTGTGGTAAACAAATAGTTTTAGACCCAAGAGGTGTATACCGTTAAATAAACCCTCAATTGGAAGTCCAACCAGAGGGATGTAATGGTAGCAGCAGATTTAATGGTAGCGGTGTCCAAAAAGGCGAAACACTCTCCCTCATGTTTCCTTTCTGTTCCAGCAAGATTGCTCATCCCTCTCCTGTCACATTTCATCGGTCCACTCCACACTTACACTTGTATTTCGGGAATATCATGTGTACACAAGCTTGCTGGTGTTATTTTTTACTTGGCACATCCATGGGAAATGGTTTTGATTGTCACTAAAACTATCACTTTAAAAGCCGGTGATTGTTACTCTCCGGCTTTCAAAGATAATTCACCGATTCATCGACTGCATCGTTGACACCTCGCGGTTCCCATCAGCCTGTTCAATATACAGTATGTGCACTCAGATTGGTCATTTACTCATACTTTTGTGATGATTACCATTTTCAGCGCGCCCACTGGCATTTCTAATAGCGGATATGCAAAGGGATGAATTTATCTTTCCTGTCAGCCCTGCATTGGTCCTGCTCAATTTAACATCAAGTCATGTTTGGATAATTAAGGCCCACACTTTAGACGTGTTACCAGTGCATTATTCAACCCTTAAAGGTGTAAGACCACAAATATATGATTTGAAAGTTCTGAACATTCTAAGTCCTCTCCTCTCCACCCTTCTCCTCTCCTCTCGTGTCCTTGCTCCTCCATCATCCTTTCCTCTCCTCCCTGCTCTTCTCTTCTCCTCTTATTTCCTCTCCTCTCCTCTCCCCTCCTATCCTCTCCTCACCCCTCTCCTCTCCTCTCTCCTCTTCTCTCCTCTCTCTCCTCTCTCCTCTCTTCCCTACCCTCCCCTCTCTTCTCCTCTCTCTCCTCTGCGCTCCTCTCCTCTCTCCTCCCCTCTCTTCTCTTCTCCTCTCCTCTCCCCTCTCTTCTCCCCTCTCTCCTCTCTCCCCACCCCTCCCCTCCTCTCCTCTTCTCTCCTCTCTCCCCTCTCCTCCCCTCTCCCCTCCCCCTCTCTCCTCTCTCTACTCCCCCTCCTCTCCTCTCCTCACCCCTCCCCTCCTCTCCTCCCCTCTCTTCTCTCTACTCCCCCTCCTCTCCTCTCCCCCTCTCTCCTCTCCTCCCCTCCCCTCTCCTCTCTCTCCTCCTCTCTCCTCCCCTCTCCTCTCTCTACTCCCCCTCCTCTCCTCTCCTCACCCCTCCCCTCCTCTCCTCTCCCGCTCTCCCCTCTCCTCTCCTCTCTCCTCCCCTCTCCTCTCTCCTCTCCTCTCCCCTCTCCCCCTCTCTCCTCTCCTCCCCTCTCTCTCGTTGCATGGTTGTTTCCCCTGGCTTTTGGCAGGGCCGCTTGTGGCAACGCCAGCTTTCATTAACTGTGCGCTGTTTAGCCGGGAGGCCTCTTACAGAGGGTCTGTGCGCGGCTAAAATGTCAAACGCTGTTCCCTTCACACCCCCGCCCTCATCGTGAAGCCGGTGCTGGTCTCAGGCAGTCAAACGCTGGGAGGAGTCTCCAGCAATCAGCATCACTGCATGGGGCACCAACCTCTCACTCCCTGGGTTCCAAAACGCCCCCCAAAAACCTATGCAGCTTGTCCTGTTAGTCCCCCCCCCCCCCCACCTGTACCCTCAGCATAGCCCCCCTCCATCCACCACTTCAGCATAACCAGTGGAAGTACATTCCTGTCCTGAATGTACCCTGATTGGTACAATAATGTTCTTTGGGTACTAATAAGTACCTTTTACAAGTGACCTTACAAATTCATGATTAAACCCATAGCTAGCGGAATAATTTTACCGCCCCGGTAACAAGCTTTTATACCTTTTCAGACACATGTGTTTTGTGTATGCACTCTCCACCCTAAGAGCTCAGAATCCCTGTGAATCAGAATCCCCCCCCGCCCATTTACAGTGCTGGGCTCACTCACAGTGCTGAACTCACTCACAGTGCTGGACTCACTCACAGTGCTGGGCTCACTCACAGTGCTGAACTCACTCACAGTGCTGGGCTCACTCACAGTGCTGGACTCACTCACAGTGCTGGACTCACTCACAGTGCTGGAGGCACTCACAGTGCTGGACTCACTCACAGTGCTGAACTCACTCACAGTGCTGAACTCACTCACAGTGCTGAACTCACTCACAGTGCTGGACTCACTCACAGTGCTGGAGGCACTCATAGTGCTGGACTCACTCACAGTGCTGGAGGCACTCATAGTGCTGAACTCACTCACAGTCATGGTGGAAACCTGCTGATGTGGTTGAGCAGTCGGGGGTCTCTGGTTAGTATGAGGATGTGTTTAACCCCTCTCTTTGGGGATGGGTCTGTGACCCGCATGCTGTTTCTCTCTCCTGGGGGGGGCAGGTCTGTGGCCCCGTGTGTGGCCCCTCTCTCCTGGGGGGGACGGGCCCCCACATGCGGCCCCTCTCTCCTGGGGGGGACAGGTCTGTGGCCCCGTCTGCGGCCCGTCTGTGGCCCTGCGGCCCCTCTCTCCTGGGGGGGGGCAGGTCTGTGGCCCCGTCTGCAGCCCCTCTCTCCTGGGCGATGCCTGGTCCAGGGCCGGCAGGCGCCAGGGCAGCTGGAAGCAGGATGGGAGTCCTCCGCACTGATGGAGTGTGACGTCCCCCCTGGGCATCCAGACTCCACGCCCCCAGGCCCCGCTGCCCTTTCCAGGGGCTGCGCTCATCAATAAACAGCGCTAACGAGGCGACAGATCGTCCTCCTCCTCCTCCTCCGGGCTCTCCCCCCCCCCCCCCCGCCGTGACACCCCTCTCCCGTCGCCCGGGAGACCTGCCTGCGGCTCGGTCCGCCAAAACTCCAGCTAGCCGCGGCTTTATGTGAAAGGATCTTTGGAGGTCTTGTAAATTGAAGAATCAGAATCATGCGTTGTGTCCGAACGAGCAGAGGCGCCGTAAATTTGACTGATAGCCTCTGACGGCCCACGTCTTATGAGCCCTGTGGTATATAGGCGCAGCTTGTCTGGGTAATAAAAGACCAGACAGGAGTCCTCCATCTCTTTCTATTCTATCCCAGGGAAAAGGATAAATAATGACAAAAGTGTGTGGAATTACTTTTATTTTTTAAACTATGGACTATTGGTGTTTATAAAAATAAAAATAAAAAAACACTAATAGTCCAGCATGCAGAACGGGACATAGGATACAGGAATAGCTACTAGAGACTTCACCGCATGCTGAGAAGCAGAGAGACTTCCATTTTGTTTCAGCAGGGGAGAGAGAGAACTGGGTATGACATTGATACGCCTGAGTCAAGCAGATAAGTCCAGGGCCCGATGCAATTTCACTTGATATTACGGCACCTAAGAAAGCGTTATCGGCCGGCGCACATCCAAGGCTTTCCCTCGCAGTTTCATCCCATAATTATCTGCGCTTATCTCGATTTTAATGCGCTCTTTTGTGGGGAAGGTATGGAGAGAGCTCCGTTTGTCATCCCTCAGCCTTGCCATCGTTGCCTGTAGCCTGGTGGTGGCACGTAGCCAAGTGGCTAAGGTGCATGACTGGGACCCGGAAGGCAAATGGTAAATGGTTGGCATTTATATAGCGCCTTTATCCAAAGCGCTGTACAATTGATGCTTCTCATTCACCCATTCATACACACACTCACACACCGACGGCGATTGGCTGCCATGCAAGGCGCCGACCAGCTCGTCAGGAGCATTTAGGGGTTAGACGCCTTGCTCCGGGACACTTCGACACAGCCCGGGCGGGGGATCGAACCGGCAACCCTCCGACTGCCAGACGACTGCTCTTACCGCCTGAGCTGTATCCCCCGGAAGGTTGGCGATCATCAAATATGGACCTTGAATCCAAATCCAGCCCTGGTTTTCTTTTCTCCTGGGTAATTAACGGAGCAAATAGCACTGCTGATTGGGCACACTGGCTTCACAGCTGATTCCCAGGTAAAGGACGGATGGAGAACGCTCACGACTGCTGTCTGTCCTGGCTCCACGGTGGTGGAACGAACTCCCCGTTGAGGTCAGAACTGTAGAATCTCTCCCCACCTTCAAACGCAAGCTGAAGACACACCTCTTCAAGCAGCACCTCTCCCCATCCCTCCCTACCTCCCTGTGAACCTTAATTGTTGTCTCTGTGACTTGCTTTGTGTATCGGTATTTTTTAGTTGGCTAGGTAAGCAGTGTTTTGATAGTTAACGTTGGTCACTTTTGCTCTGTTTGTTTGTTTCTTGTTTAAAAAAAAAATAAAAAAAAAATTGGCCCTCGTCCTTATCTTTGTTGTACAGGTAGCAGTTCAAATTGTACTTCCCTCTAGGGTCTTTCAGCGAACTTATCCCTGATTATGGATATGCACTTTGTTGTACGTCGCTCTGGATAAGAGCGTCTGCCAAATGCCAATAATGTAATGTAATGAGAACCAGTAAACCTTGAGGACAGTGATGTCATGATCCCTCCTCTATGCCATGACATGCAGTAGGAATGACTGTTCACTGACTGTGACTGGCATAACCTTTTTGTCTCGTACTGTTTATTGACTGCAAAAAATTACTTATGTTTCGATTTTAAGACCGGTTTTAAATTTGGGGTGAAATTGAGCCCAAAAGTTGTAATAGAAAATATTGCAATAGAAAAATGTTGACACAGTCGGGTGTCGCCTTCTTGTTGTCTCCCATGTTACTAGCCTTTTATCCATAAATCTGTGTTGTCACTTTACAACCTGTGGTACAGTAAGTGAACGTTTGGCACCTACATGGGAAAGTGCCACCAGAATCATCTGCGAAGAAATCTGAGATAAAAATAAAAGTACATTTTCAAACATTTTATACAGTTACAGAGGATCAAAAGAACCCCACACAGCAAATTTGTAAGAGATTGACCCGAAAAATATTAGGAGGGTTAACAAGCGTTTTACTCTTCTAAAAATATCTTATTTTCTTTTTCTCAAGTTGAAAACATTAGCTTGTTTTAAGTTTAATGATCTTATTCCATCTGCAAATCTCGAAATGATTCAAAACCTAATTGGCAACTTCGTTGTACGTCGCTGTGGCTAAAAGCGTCTGCTAAATGCCTTGTAATGAAATGTAATGCAATAATTTTATCTTTTATTTTGAAAGAAGTCAGAGAAATTAGATTTTATGTCTCAATTTAAGGCTGAAACACTTGTAATTGTGTGGTTTTTGCAGTGTATCCGGCGTTGTTTTCGTACTGACTGACGTGCGGCGCCCGTGTCATGTCCCGGGGGTCGTCACATCCAAACTGTGCGTGACCGGGTTCGCTAACCGCCGCCGGGAGTGCGGAGGACTTCTGACTTTGAGCGAGGCCTGGAAAGCCCTGACAAAAACGCGTGAAACGTGGAAAAAAGTGCCAGCTCAGCCCTACCGCGGTTCAAAGCCGACGCGGAAAGAGAGCTCGTCTTCTCCTTCTGTTCCTAATTGACTCGAGGGCTTGGACGCTGGGCGTTGGAAGCCCTGGGGTAAAGCCTGAAGCGTTGCCGGCAATTAGAGAAGGTCTCTTGCCCGTGTTTTTAATAACCTATGGCCTGTGGGGAGGGTTGGCGATGTCTGCGGGGGGGGGGGGAGTTGCAGGTAGTGCCCCGACTGAGCCAGGCTCACCCACAGAGGTGGACTGTTTGGACTGTATTTTTTTGCTAGACTTTTCCTTGGAAGCTAGTATAAAGTTTGTTCAAAGGGCAAATGTTAATGGGTTAGCGAAAATGCAATCATACACTTTACCAGAACATAGCCTAATCGAAAGTGCATTCTTTCAGATTGCATTAACAATTCCTTGTTTGAGTATCCTCCGTGTATGCCAAAATGCTAATGATTTTAATGTTTCTTTTTCTATAATAGCGTGGTACAACTACGGGCGTAACGCAAATTAATTCAAGTGTGAATTCATTTTATGAATTACATTCCCTTCTCGTGACAGTAAATGTCCCAATATTCAAACTGAAATAGTTTCTTCGGTTTGACAATGTGCTTTCTTTGCTTTGGTGGCGCTACGCTGCCAAATTGAAAAAGGAAATGCCGTTTGGAATCGTGATTTCATTTAGTCTGTGGGTGGTGCTCCAGTGTGCCAGAATGTTTTTTACAGATTGCTTATAAAATCAGATTGCTTCCCCAAAAATGTTTTTAGGGGATTTTTTCCAGCGTAAATGTGTATGGAAATGAATGGGGGAGATGGGGGATTTTAGCCGGTGATCTGGGGAAATAGCTTGAAACTGTGTTCGGAAGAGGGGCTTCTGAAGAATGATTTGGGTTATTAAAATGAAGTGCATTTGTCAGGACTGTCCATGTTACTGTGCATTCAAGTCCCATGATTGATGCTCTTTCTTGGAAACAAAGCAACCACCGCTCATTAATCCACACATTGATATAACACCATGGCACAGTAATGTCGGTTCCTAAACCACTAATATAAAATCAGGAATTGACTACTGTCGTTGGGCGACACGTCTCTGTCCTCTGTGAAATCCCGCCCGCGTTCAGCCGATTTTCGTTATTGCCACAACACTTTGGCAGGGTTGAAGCGGGAAAACCTAATCGATCTTAAATGTGAAAGTATGCGATTTTGATTAGCTTTTGGCACAACACATGTGCATGCAGTAAATGAACGGAATAGCAAAGTGTGCAATTAGACTTACATTAACCAATTAACATTTGCATATACATTCTGGCAGGTTTATGCTTCCATACTGCGTAGGGTGAGGGGGTCGCTGTATTGCGGCTTCATCACATCGCCCGACTGGCTGTTCTGGCTCGGAGGAGCTGGGTTAACCTTGGGGTGCACTGCATCTCCTCTCGACAAGTCTGCTTGTTAGGGAACTAATAAGCCAACTTATAATAAATACCACCCAACGAGATATGTCAGTTTTGAATAAGAAAACAACAATTAGAAGTCCAGCACAAAAAAAGGGAGGTTTAGTTTTGTGTGTATGTGTGTCTATATGGGTGGGTGGGCGTATAGGAGAAACAGGAAAAAACAAAAAAAAAACGAACTTGGTGCCCAGCTAAACTGCGAGTTTGAAGATTCATCAAATAGTCTCTTCTGGGTACATTGCAAAACAATGCAGGGACATGCGATTGCGAAAACGCTTTCTTTCCCCGTCTTTATTCCCCGTCTCTGAGAGTCGTGCGGTGCCATTTTAGAGGAACGCTCCTGATTGTGTTGCTTAAGTCTTTGAAATCACGTAAGAAAGGCCTTAGGCACATGAGTGCTGTTCCCCACACAAGAAGAAAGAAATCTCTGATACTGGTGAACGAGACTTCTTTTGCCTCTTCAAAGTGCAGTCACAGCAAGCCTTTTCAGTGTACATCGGCTAATGGAGGGAATGGGAGAGAGATGGAGAGGGAAGGAGAGAGAGAGAATGAGAGAGAGCGAAAGAAAGAGAGAGATGACAGTTGAGTTTGTGTATGCCCCATTTTCTTCTGGAGCGAAACAGGTCCTGAAAGTTGACAAAAGATTATTCAACAAAACAATTCTCTAGACACACACACACACACACACACGTGCACACACGCACACAGAAGCACACACACAGTACACGGTGAAGACATCCTTCAGGTTAATGATGAATACTGAAGTTTCTCACTTGCCTATTGAGCTATGCATGTCTCTTTGTTATTAAAGAGATATACATATACACTACAGCGGCCTGTAGTGTAGTGGTTAAGGTAAATGACTGGGACACGCCAGGTCGGTGGTTCTAATCCCGGGGTAGCCACAATAAGATCCGCACAGCCGTTGGGCCGTTGAGTCGCATTGTTTCCAAGGCCAGAATTGGCGGGTTGATTGAAAGGAGACCACAACAAACTGCAAACACTCCCAGAATTTCCCCTACGTATCCCCTATATACACTGCAAGAAAGCTGCATTCGCTATTGGGGGATAGATGTATTGCATCCGCCCCTTTCTCACCCCCTACTCAACCCAGCTCCCGGTCCAAGCGATGGTTTTATCCTGCCTGGATTACTGCAGCTCTATCTTGGCTTGGCTTTCCCCTGTGCCTCCCTTGAGTGGGATGACACTGATTGTGGGAATATCTCATTCCAAACAACAACCAACCAACAAATAACGCAACACTGCATACAAAACAGGGAGAAATGAATAAAGCAGCGCTAATAAAACTGTGCCGCTAGACATTTAAAATGTACAAATTTAAAAGCAAGAAATAAAAATAAGCTGCTAGATATAGCCCAAAGTGATACAAAAAATAAATAAAATAGAAGAAAATAAAAACAAATAAAATAAAAACTGAATGAGAAAATCATAAAAACAGTGCTAAAATAGTGCTCCTAGATATAAGCTAGATTAAAAAAGGTAGGTTTTCAGTTGCTGTTTAAAAATGTCCACTGAGCTTCTGATATTAATTGGCAGGGTATTCCGTAATTTAGAGGCGTGATGATTAAAAGCGGCATCCCCAATTTTCTTTCGTGAACCGCGGGGAACAATTAATACGCCAGCTGCAGACGACCTGGGGGCTCGTGAAGGGACGTAAAACAACAGCGAGGAGGAGCTAAACCATTCAGAGCTTTGTAGACGAGTAAAATAATCTTAAAATCAATTCTAAAAGATACAGGGCGCCAATGCGATGCAGATAAAACAGGAGTAATATGCTCTCGCCTCCTCGCTTTTGTTGAAAGTCTCGCAGCGGAGTTCTGAATTAATTGCAATCTTTGAATTTACGTTTTTTCCGAAGGCCAGTAAAAAGAAGCATTGCAATTGTCCGGCCTACTTGAAATAAAAGCGAGGTCTAACTTCTCAGAATCCTGTCTTGATACAAATGTCTGTACCTTGGTAATATTTCTCTGGTGGAAGAAAGCCGTCTTGGTCACCTTGTTAGAGTGTGGCTCAAAACTCACATCAGAGTCTATAAAATTACTATAGAATTACTCCCAGACTTGTTATTACTGAAAAGTCTATTTTTCGGTTTTAAAAGTGCGGGCGGCGATCTCTCGTTGCCCCACCCACAGCCACAGTGAGTGCTACTCCGGAGTCACTGTTTGAGACCATTTTCTGGGCTCCCCTGACCGTGACCCTCTCTGGGGATCGCGCTTTAGTTCTGCCCTCGTTAGTGTCAATCTCTCCCCCCCTAAACGCCAGCGTGCCAGGCTGTCCTGAAGTGTCCCGGTCCGGATGGTTCCGGATGGTTCCGGATGCTAGTTTTCCTCCCTGCGGGTTCCCGCCCATCTCTTTTAATCTGTCAGAAATTTACAAAACGATCCTTTCGTATTGGCTCGAGCCTGGGCCCATTTCCTTTGTCTGCATTCGACTAATTGCACTAGCCTAGTCACTCAGACTGCTATTAGCATTAAGCCAATTAGACCTGTCTTTCTGTGATTGAAACAAACAGGACAGGCAGGTTGTTTAGGGGCAAGTAAATACGCACATTACAGGAAGTACTTTTTAAACTTTTCTTCTTCTGGGCGACTCAGACACCCCAGTGAGAGTGTTTACCGGGCTATGTACTCTCTACCGCCCCCTGGTGTTGGGTGCCTCCCACCCTACTGCACTAGGACAGGGGTATCATAGCAGAGCAAGGGTACCACCCAATACTCTTTTGGTCCACTCTACTCCTGTCTGGAGGTATGGGGGGAGGAGCCCAGTGGAGGAAAGGAGAATGCATTTTTCGATTATTGGGATGCACACCGGAGGTTTCCACGGAAACGCCAGCCATCGTCTGCTCCCTATCTTCCCTCCGCGTCGAGTCCTCCCGGATTTGCATCTCATAACCGAATCCCCGTTCTCAGATTCCATTTTTTGCGGCCGCGGTTTTCGTAATGACCCACGGAGCTCGACGGCGGGCTGTTCTTCTGATGGCGTTTCCGCGATCTGCGGTATGAAAATTGCACTTCACTTTTTGGCCAAGGCTGAAATTGAAATTGAAGATAGCGTGCTGAAAGCAACTCCAAACGGCACGTACAGGAGGACAAGTTTATATCTGGAAGCGGAACGGTGCATTCGGGCGCTGGATACGTAGTGTAGTGGGTGGAAAAAGCCAGTTTTTCAGTCTTCACTTTCTCCTACATCTATCAACCGTGCCTGGAGTTTCTCAGACTCGTGTCTGGCGATGGTAATTCAAATAAATGAACATCTCTTTTTCCGTTTTGCTCCTAACTGACTTGTCTCAGAAATATTTTATCTTGGTCTGGTGGCTGGAAGGCCTGCGGATCGCACTCTTAACAGAGTCGCCGTACTGTACAATGCGAAAACGGCGTTTTTAAATAACCCGAATTTTCTCTCGGATTTATTCATGAGATCTCCTCACCTGGCGGCAGCTGCCACTTTTTCTGTAACTCTTAAATCTCATCAGCGCGCACGCCCCGCGTGTTTAGTAACGGACATTACGGCCAGCGCGTTACACCTTAGTAAGCAGGTAAAGCGGCAGGTAAACAAAGGCAGAGGTGTGAACATAATGAAGTCAGTCCCTGTGGGGCGAGGAGCTGTTGTATATGTGAAAACGACGTATGGAGGGGAACGCTCCTCCCTCAGGACGAACGCTGTGTTTGGATCGGCTGTGCTCACACCTTAAGGTGTCACATCACGCATACATGATTAGGATGTCCGTACTGGAACATTATGGGAGCGTAATTATTATTACGCAACGTTATGACAGGGGCAGCCTGTAGCCGATTGGCTAAGCTACGGGATTGGTGGTTCAAGCCCCGGTGTAGCTAAGATAAGATCTGCACAGCTGTTGGGCAGCAAGGCCCTTAACTCCTGCATTGCTCCAGGGGGGATTGTCCCCTGCTTAGTGATCAATAATAAGTGATTTTGGTTAAATGTGTCAGCTATAAAACAAATTATTATTTAAGCTGGGGTAACTATCACTGCTGGTAACTGAACGCAATGGAGGGTAACACTATATAATAAGGTTACATGAATTGCCATCGACTAATGTAATTGTTAACAAACTAACTACCGAGAAATGAATCTGTACAGCTTTGCTTTTACATCTGCATATCATTAGTTAATCCCAATTCATACTGCATTGAAAAGTTAATGTATTTGTTAATGGTTAAGTAGTTATAAGTTCGTCCTATGGTTTACTAATGTTTAAATATTAATGTAACTAATAGATTAGTAAGTAGTTAACACATACCTGAACTAAAGAAACGGTAATTTCACGCTTAATTAATGTATTTGTACATGTGAACAACTACATTATTTAATGCCAGTTCATTCTTTACCCTTGTTGTAAAGTGTGACAAAATGGAGTCCCTACTCTTCAGAGAGTTAAAGCCATGGACGAGATCCTCCCTGGGCTCCCCAGCCCTTAACTGCCATAGCTCACCACCATAAAACAACGCGGGTCTTCTCTCCTGATCGCAGGCACTGTGACAGGAGGGAGGAACGTCATAACGAATGTGTCCTCCGAGCGTGGCATACGGCTTGAGGGTGGAGGGGGGGGGGGGGTGGGGAGTGATGTATGATTCAATAAGGTGTGAGGAAGGAAGGTGCAGAAATGAGAGACCCGCTCTAAACCCGAGCCGATCTCTACAGCTTGTCCACCGACGTTCCCCGTCTGCCTCCTGTGTTTGGGTTCATCTGCTGTTCTGTGGACATCCACAACGAGGAGAGACAACGCCACGAGGCAGCCTCACACCCCCCGTTTACCAACCAGGGATTTCAGAGAGTCACCGCGAGCTACTGTCCCATACAGGGAGTTCAGATCCTCAGGGGCCTGCAGGATTCGGGCTGATTGCACACCCTTGCTCAGCGGCGAAATCCCCGTGGGGTTGAGCCGAGGATCGGGCCAGTCTGATTTACTCACAGAGAGTGAGACCTTGCTCAGGAGCTGTTCCCATCGACAGGGGGGGGGGGGGTTGGATGATTGAACCTGAGGAGGAGGCAGCCTGTAGCCTAGTGGCTAAGGTGCTTGACCGGGACCTGGAAGGTTGGCGGCACAGTAAACTCTGTGCAGCCGCCAGGCCCTTGAGCAAGGCCCTTAACCCCACCCTGCTCCAGGGGGGATGGGCCCCTGCTCAGTGTAATCAGCTGTCGCTTGGGATAAAAGCATTAGCCAATTAACTGTAATGTAATGAGTGTGCTCCTTCATGGGCCTGCTCAATCTATTTGGGGAAGGGAGCAGTCATGAGCAGGAAGCACTCCACTTGACCCCGCTTTTACATTATTGGCATTTGGCAGACGCTTTTATCCATTTGTACAGTTGATTAGACTAAGTGGGAGACAATCCTCCCCTGGAGCAATGCAGGGTTAAGGGCCTTGCTCAAGGGCCCAACGGCTGTGCGGATCTTATTGTGGCTACACCGGGATTAGAACCACCGACCTTGCGTCTCCCAGTCATGTTCATTGGCTCAGGCAGTAAGAGCAGTTGTCTGGCAGTCTGGCGGGTTGCCGGTTCGATCCCCCGCCCGGGCTGTGTCGAAGTGTCCCTGAGCAAGACACCTAATCCCCAAATGCTCCTGACGAGCTGGTCGGCGCCTTGCATGGCAGCCAATCGCCGTCGGTGTGTGAGTGTGTGTATGAATGGGTGAATGAGAAGCATCAATTGTACAGCGCTTTGGATAAATGCGCTATATAAATGCCAGCCATTTACCATTTACCTTAACCGCTACGCTACAGGCCCCCTGCCCCCCATCCCAGAGCCTTGTCACTGGAGCCCCGGACCTGAGATTCTCCCACAGAGCCAGTTCAGGGACCTGAGATTGTCCCACAGAGCCAGTTCAGGGACCTGAGATTCTCCCACAGAGCCAGTTCTGCACTGTTTCCCTTCACTTTGCAGAGCTCTGTTTTTCTCCGAGTTCATATTTTCACTCGTGTTTGCTCAGAGGGGTGCGGTTACAGACGAGCAGCCCTGTCGAGCGCTGTGTGCAGGCTCCAGCTCCACCCCCCCCTCCCCACCGCCGTGTTTGCGAGCGTCGGGTAAATAACTCAAACGCTCGCCGGCAGAACGGGTAATTAAATTAGCGGCGCTAATGCGCTGGCTGCGTTTCGGGCCAGCGTCTGCCCGATGCTATCGGCGGCAACGAACGCGCGCTAATACGTCGGCAATTAATCCAGCGCTTTCCTGGAGGGAGGGGAAGGGAAGAGAACGACACACATCTGGACCGCCCCGCTCACCTGGACCGGCGTGCTCACCTGGGACGCTTTAACGGGCGGGGGGGGGTAACGGCACTTACCCGTGGAGGGACTCTGAGAGTGGTGATAACCGTTTACAGGTGTATGAGATCCGCAGGTCCAGGCGCAGGGGCGACGGCCTTCTGCCGAGCCTCCGACGGCTAGGTAAGGGGCTCAGCCCGTCTGCGTTGCCTGGAATCCCAGACGGAAACGGAGTCAGTCAATCAGTCAATCGGTTAATCAATCAGTCAAGATTCAGTATTCAAGATTCAAGATTCAGTCAGTCGGTTCAGGATTCAAGATTCAAGATTCGGGATTCCGGCCAGTGAGTCAATCGATCGAACAATCAATCTTATTTTCATATACGACAGTGCTTTTCCACGCTGAGGCGTCTCAGAGCGCCGAACAGTTAAAAATAGAAACGCAGGCAAATTACAGTTCAGCTCAGTCACATACTGTACAGATGCTTAAAAGGCACAATCTAAAAAAGCGGTTCCATCCGGCTTCTAAAAATGATCACCGTTTCCACAGAGATTTCAGCTGGGAAGAGAGTTCTGCAAAGTGTACAAGCTCAGGCAATTCCACACTCTTAGGAAAAAAAAATAAAAAAGGAAAAGAGGTTGGCTTGTCCCCACAGAAGGACCCTCTTTACTTCTTTCCGGAACCCTCCATGGTAGGTGTGAAAACTGTGAAAGCATCCCAGATTTAATCATTTTGCACAACAAAGAGCCCTTGAATTGGATAGGCTTCCTCTACGGAGACACAGAGGTTCCTTCTGGAGCTGTTTTTGTTCCGAGTGCACTAGTAGCCCCCCGCTGTCTGAATGCTAGGGCCTAACTTTTACTGCGGTATGTTTAAAACATGTGCGCCGCGTTGAAAACGTAACAACATATTTCACAGCAGCGTTTGTTCTAAAATGAATATAATTCAATATCTGAAAGTGTCATGCTATGAGTGGATGATGATAGGGTTTGTAGCACTGCATGCATGAAGTGTTTAGCAAATCTGTGTTTTCCGCTTTTGGATATCTGAAAATGGCAACAATTTGTATATTTAAGCAATAACTGACGACAGGCAGTGGTATATTGTGATTTTATCGCAGCTAATGGGCGTTGTTTGGCCTGACACACACCAGAGGGTCACTTAACTGGGATGAAATTACAATACATTACCACAGCCTGGAGTGGGTTATTGTTACTGGTATTATAAATGGTTACCAAATATGATAATATAGATATTATGGACACAGTCCAATTAAAAGTGTTTTCTCAATTAACAATGTCATCACAAAAAGAATTGACAAGAAAACATAGTTTCTGGCTTTCGCATCAAAATAAAATGTTACATGTTGTTGGGACTTATTTTTTGGTATTTATAGTGAAAGACTTGTGAAGGAAACCCACTGCCCTCCTGCAGACTGTTATTTCAGGTCTGTGCGCTTAACAGGGGTTCAGAAAGCCTACAAATCCCAGGATGCAAAGCAATCACACGCTTGACTCCTCTTTGTAGGCCTCATGCCGCGTCAGAACCGTGCGGTCCCACCGCTGCTGTCCGTCCTCACACCATCACTCCTCCAGCCAGCTCAGACCCTTCCTGCTGCAGGCTTTCTCTCTCTCTCTCCCTCTCTCTCTCCTCTCTCTCCCTCTCTTTCTCTCTCTCCCCTTCTCTCCTCTCTCTCTCCCTCTCTCTCTCCTCTCTCTCCCTCTCTTTCTCTCTCTCCCTTTCTCTCCTCTCTCTCTTCTCTCTCTTTCTCTCTCTCCCCCTCTCTCTCTCCTCTCTCTCTCCATCTCGCTCTCCCACTCTTCCCCTCTCTCTCCCTCTCTCTCTCCATCTCTGTCCCTCTCTCTCTCCTCTCCCTCTCTCTCTCTCTCTCTCTCTCACCCCCTAACTCTCTCCCTCTCCCTCTCTCTCTCTCTTTCTTTCCCCTTTTCTCCTGCCTGAATGCTGATGGGTGTCCGTCTGTGCCCAGACCTCTCAGTGCCTCCAGGCACAAAAAAAAAAGATCAATAACCACTTTTACTTCCAGCGAGAACATCACACTCGCTCTTCGGTGTTTTTATTTATATTTTCTGTGCAAGCCTCGTCCTGCCCCCGTACTCTCTTGACCGGCCTGGATGATCCCAGGGGGGGAGGCGTGGTGGGTCTCTGCCCTGCTCCTGGAGGATCCCAGGGGGGTTGTGTTGGGTCTCTGCCCTGCTCTGTGTGATCACAGCCGGTCCGGGCTGGAGTGTCCCGGGGGGTGTGTGCGGTGGGTCTCTGCCCTGCTCCGTGTGATCACAGCCGGTCCGGGCTGGAGTGTCCCGGGGGGTGTGTGGTGGTGGGTCTCTGCCCTGCTCCGTGTGATCACAGACGACCATTCGGGCCGGTCCTCTGGGCTCTGTCTCCGTGCGCTGGCTCGGTGACGCTGCCGGGCTGCTCCAGCTGACTGGACTTTGGCTCGGAGCGAGCCTCAGGGGCGGGTCCAGTAACGCATCGCCTGTCCGGAGCAGGGAGCGGAGCCGTCCCCCTGCGACAGGGGCCCCTCCCAAACAGCCCAATTCAGTCCACCGCCCCCCTTCCTGTCTGACAGGAATACAAATCTGTATGTACTCAATGTACACCTTTCCACAATGGAGGCCGTTAGCAGTCAGTTAGGTCCAACTATCAATGCTGTCTTTTAATTGTGTCTATTTGTCATTAGTTATAGATGGCAAATTGATTACCCGTAGCCCATAGCCTAGTGGCTAAGGTACATGACTGGCACTTGGAAGGTTGGTGGTTCAAGCCCGCAATGTAGCCACAATGAGATCCGTAACAGCCGTTGGGCCCTTGAGCAAGGCCCTTAACCCTGCATTGCTCCAGGGGAGGATTGTCTCCTGCTTAGTCGAATCAACTGTAAATCGCCTGGGAAGTGTCAGCTAAATAACAAACTATTATTATTATTGATTGTATTTAGGTTTTGGTTTTCATTGCAATATATTTTCTCTGTTCTGTTGTTCATTTCCATAAGCCGTCGTCGTTCTTGCGTTCTGTTCCTGGTGGAGGGCACCAAATCTGATTCTCTCACGGCCTCTCTCTCCATGGCCTTTCAAACTACATTTCCCATGAGTCCTCTGCCTGTTCCCTTTTGTGCTATTTGTGGCTCACCCCCCCCACCCCGCCATTTGTTCCCTGTGGATTCTCTGCATAGGTCGCAGATATATAATCAGGCTGTAACTGCTGGAATCGCTAGGCAACAGTGGGGGGGGGGGGGACATAAATAATTCAGCAATTCAGTATTTAACTCTAGTTTACAGAAATGCAATATTTCAAAGGCTTTTTCGAATGCAATGCCTTTCCTGCCATATCCACTAGCACACGGCGTTTCTCTCCTCCGTAGACCCCTCGTGACTCTCGAGAACAGACGAGGTTGTCATCTCTAACCCGAAACTGAGATAGCAAGGTGCCGCTATCTCCCCTCTTAGCGGAGTCATTACCCGGCTAATTCCCGCTAATGAGGGAACGGGAACGGGGGCCGGGGAAAAGCGGGAACCTCCCGGGATTGATTAGCGAGGCTGCCACCCCAGTCCGATATCTCTATGCGCGAGCTCCCAGCGGCCTCGCTGGCTGGACATCTGTCGCGCGCCGGGACGTCAGCCCATCCCGTCGCCCCGTCCCCCCCGCCGTGCCGGTACCTGCTGCGGGGAATCTGATTTATTTATTCATTCCTTTTTGTCTCGGCTTCAAAGTGAATGTGGATCTCTCCCTGGCTTCGCTTGCGTCATAGAGAGAAACAGAGGAGAGGTCCAACCTGGGGGCTAAATTGCTCCGCTGCGTTAAATTTATTATGTTTGTTTTTGGCGAAAATCACAACGATAACACAGAGGGGACTGTAACTTATCTCACAGTTGTTCACCTATGGGCATGTGCACAGTGTCTTGAAGTGAAACGCTTCCTCTGGCTTTTCTCAGAGAGGAACAGTGGACTTATGTACATTACATTACATTAATGGCATTTGGCAGACGCTCTTATCCAGAGTGAAGTACAGTTGATTAGACTAAGCAGGAGACAATCCTCCCATGGAGCAATGCAGGGTTAAGGGCCTTGCTCAAGGGCCCAATCAATGGCTGTGCGGACCTTATTATGGCTACACCGGGGATCGAACCACCAACCCTGCAGGTCCCAGTCGGTGGTTGCCTTAACCACTACGCGACAGGCCGCCCTATGTAACCACGCATGTTCCCGCCACTTCTTATGGCTAGGCAGACATGGAATAGGAGCTGATGGTTGAGTTCGAGATCTTTCTCCTTTACCATCTTTGCATACGTGGTGCGCACGTTTTTGGGCAAAGCCGACCCCTCCCTCCTCTGCCGATTGGGGCACCGTCCCGAGTGG
This sequence comes from Conger conger, assembly GCF_963514075.1. Classification (NCBI taxonomy): domain Eukaryota; kingdom Metazoa; phylum Chordata; class Actinopteri; order Anguilliformes; family Congridae; genus Conger; species Conger conger. The sequence continues at coordinate 7,917,373 of NC_083760.1, read as the reverse complement.
GTATGACCATGGGACCCACTCGTTTGGTTGTGGTGGGGAAGACAGACAGGTATTCCCCTTGTTAGAGCGTATAAGAGCCTCTGATTGGTTGTGCCGTGGCCAATCCGGGCCCTTGATTCGCACATGCGGGAGGCCTGCCTTAATGTGAGCCCTGCTTCTGTAACTGCCTCCATCTGCCTGAATTACTTCTTTTTTTTTTTCAATTTCTCAAACTATTGAGCTTTGACCCACTTTTCCACTATGATGGTATTTTCACTGTAATTCATTTAGGAGAAAAGGGGGGAAAAAGGAAAAACCTCATAGAGAAAACACGCGAGCCGTATTCGGGGAAGTGCTGCCCACATGCTGTGTGCTTAATGCTGATAAAAGGGCTTTGATTTCCCGCGCAGGTGAGGCTGGAGGTGAGGCCCAGCTGTGCTGTGCTGATCAGCTCCATTGTACAATCAGCCGGGCACATTACTTATTGATTTTCTTTTTTTTTTTTTTCGTTCGGAGAAAGGAGAAATGTCAGCTTCTCTCCCTGTGCTTCTGTTCCCTCTATGGGCCTTGCCCGCATTCGTCTCGGGGGGAGTCCAAAGACCACAGCACCTCAAGAGGCAGCTTTGACTCCTTCCATCCCTCTCCCCCACCACCGCAAAAATAAAATCACCATCTTAACAAGTGTTCAATATCAGCTTATTTTTGTGAAATTTTCTCACACCATTAGCAAACGTTGAGAAGTCAAACTGTCTCGTTTATTTTCTTATTTAAAGAAATAAGATTTTGCACCCCAAAACAAGGTTAAAAATACTTGTTGAGGCTGACTTATTTTGGGATTTTTTGCAGTGCCCATTCCCCTCCCCCCACGCCCGAATCATTGCTAAAATCACTTTTGCTGCCTTCGCGTTTCCCTCTCTCGGCAGTATCACGTGTGTAAATCTCTTCAGTAAACGCCGGCTTACCGAGATGCGATTGTCATACCGTCGCTGTCCCTGGGCCTAGCTCTAAGCCCTCCGTTCCGCCTGCTCATCACTTCCTGGATCCGACGTCCCGATTAACTGCGCTCCCGCGGATCACCCAATCAAGGCTTGATTCGAGCGCTTGTTTCAAGCGGACGGCTAAACGCGTCTGTTACGCGCGTCATCCGAGTCCAAGCGCGAGTGTTAGTCGTTTGCATGAATGACCTTAAGGTACCCGTTTAAAAAAAGAAAAGAAAAACCTGTGCTGATTTCTTTCTTCTTTTTTTTTTTTTATTCCCGCTTTCATAACTTCGTGTGATGAATGACAGTCGCGCGCCGCGCCGCAGAGACAGGTGTTATTGAAACGCGCGGCACATCCGCGCGCATAAATAAATAAATGGAAACGGCCCGCGTCCATTTCCCCGGAGTGAAATTTGATAACGGAGGATGAGTCGGCTCCTTTGAGCGACGAATCACAGCCCCCCCTGCCGCACGGGGGAGCGGAACCCCGCCCCGGCCAATCACACCGCTGCTTTCATCCCGACAGGGAGAAATCAAAACCCTTTTCAAAGACACGCGTCGGGGCCTTGATGCGTTTAATTCCCCGCCGGGGGCACGGGTTTAATGGGACCTAATGAACGAGTTCCTGGGTGCAGGTGTACGCCCACGGAGATGATGAATCTTTGGGGCTGTCTGGCCTGGGATATTGCCGCAGAAATCGGGCCTTCGCTGAGCTTATCTCCCGGTTCTCTCGGAGCTCGCCCTGGTCCCGGGTCTCAGATCCGAATGGATGCGACGCACATCAGAACCGGCGTGGCTTCAGTCGTCCGTACCTCTGCGAATGGGCAGAGGGATTAATCAAATGTTCATAGGTGAGCAAATCTGACCAGCATCTTTTTCTTTAAATCCCTTTTCCCTCGCAATGTACGACCATATTATTTCTTTTATCTGCATTTTATCTGCATATGGACAGGAGGATTATTCATATGTTGTAGGTGATCTGATCTGACCAGTATCTTTTTTCTTTAAATTGAATTTTCTTTTTTTCCCTTGGACCATATTTTTTAAATCTGCATTCAAAGCCTGTGATCTCAGCTGCTGATTCGTATCACACCACTGTTTGCATGTCAGCCTCGTGTAAACATACAGATTTAACCCTGTGAAGAGCAGGTCTTTTTGAATGTTTTTTTTTTTAAGTTCTACATCAGTGTTCTAGAACTCCATTGTTTTCAGTTGCCAGTAGCGATTGGTACATCTGCAGTAGAATCTTCAGTTCCAGTAAGAACATTCTAATCACCTATGTGTGACCTCACACCTTAAAGGGTTAACAGACATTCTGGGGGTGGCCTTATTGACCAGAGGGGGTGCTGGTATTCGGTGAGGTGCTGAAACTCTACCCTCCATGGGCCATGGGGCTACCACTGTTGACACAGACCGTGTCTGGATTAAAAACGAATAACATCCAGTGAGCAGCAGTTCTGCGGGCAAAAATGCCTTGTTAATGAGAGAGGTCAGAGGAGAAGGGCCAGACTGGTCGAAGCTGACAGGAAGGTGACAGTAACGCAAATAACCACACATTAAAACAGTGGTATGCAAAAGAGCATCTCTGAACACACAACGCATCATAACTCTCAGTGGATCGGCTACAGCAGCAGTAGACTTAATAAGTCTAAAAAATAAATCTAATAAATACTTAATAAAGTGCTCACTCAGTGTGTCTCACAACAGCGTATTTAAAAAGGTACAGTCTAAAACAGTTTGCATTTCTTTTCAATGTAATGCTTTTGAGTGGTAGTCCTGACTGCAGGTTGGGATCGATAGCATTTCCTATTTCCTATAGTTCCTGAAATTAATTGAAATTAAGTTTCTGAAAAGAATTATGCCAATAATTCTAATAAGCCTATGCTCAATGATGAATGAATTGGAATGGATTGACCACAGTTTGACTGTACTAGCACCAGCTATGGCCGGGAGCCCCTTAGGCTTGTGGGTAATTAACCCTGGTGCAGGTCAGGGGGCTTTCAGTCAAGTGCAGTCCTTGTGTGGTCATACAGGACTACCCTTGTGGCTTCACAGTGTTTGAATTCACAAGACGGCGTTGAACAGGAAGCGTTCATTTGCATTGCTGTTGACTGTTATCTGCGTTGACAGGCAAACAAATACTCAGATCATTTACACCTCTGTAATCCCTGGCAGCCTTGAAAAATCACCTTTCTTCCGAGGTCAGTAACTGTTGTGGAGTCTGAGGCGATTAAGTACACACTGATAATGTACTGTAATCATCAACAAGACATGTCTCAGACAGTGAACGCTTAAATGCTGTTCATTCAGCTAAAAACATTGTCTCTGTAAGAGGATTTGCGCGAATACGCTTAAATAGTCTTTCCTTCCCCGACATTTCTCACAGGGATTACGTTAAAAAAATAAAATAACGCGCTCGCCAAGATTTGGATTGATTCGGTTTGCAGTGCAATAGTGCTCTTGTTAGATTGCAACTGTAATGCTACATAGAAGAGAAAACAGAGCTCTCCAGTTTACCTTGAGTGTAACTATGGGTATGAGTGCGTGTTCATCTAGAAGCAGTATACACAGGAATAGATGGTTCCTGGTGTGCTTCATGGAAGAATTCCCTGCTGAAAAAAATGTCAAAGCTTAGGTGGTTGACTGGCTCATACCCAACTAGACCAGCTTTATGACCAGCTTGACTATGCAGGTCAATCAGATCATACCAAGCTCGACCAGCTCGATTTTCAAGCTGGTCAAGCTGGCATAGCTGGATTTTACAGCACCGTGTGCTGATATTCACATATAAGTCTGTATTGCTGAGCTACATGTAATAATGTGTTGTTGCGCTGTGTCAAAGCCGGAATATGCAGTGTGTAGAAATGTGTTGATAGGCTGCAGTACCTGCGCTGATGTGGTCCATGTAAGACAGTTTTGATCGGAGCCGTCCTATTAATTCTCCGGCCTTCCACAGTGGTTGGTGTCAGGCGTTGACTGGAAACAGCCAGACGAAGATTGTGCTTTAAGGAAACACTTCTCAAATCCATCAAGGAGGGTTATGGTTCTCTTGAAATAGCGCTTACATGCGGCAAAGCGTTTTTTTCCTGGCAGTTCTTTTTCCCATTAGCTGAAAGGGTCATTTTCTGCGCCGGCTAGACTGGAGCTGTCGAACAGTGAAGTGTGGTGGCACCTTGTCTCAGTCTTTCATCTTGGCAACCCAAATGCTATGGCCCCAGTCGGGTTCGGCCTCCTTATCCCCGCCCCAGAAGGTTCTCTCTACATACATCAGACCTGGGTCACGTGTGCCATTGTTTCGGATTCAAATACTTTCTCTGTTTTACTGAGCTTGTCTGGTGTATTGGAACCCATAAAATATTCTCAAAATGCGTGCGAATACTGTCCTTGTTTATCGATTGCGGAGACAATTGATAACATAAAATGTTTATGTTTGGGTTTGTTTATGGTTTTATTAAGTTTATTTACTTTAAAAAAAATTGTGAAATGATGAGCCAAGTAGGGCTTAATGGCCTGTTGCCGTCAATCCTTTTATGTTTATGTTTATGTTTATGAAATGATTTGACTCCAATTCAATGGTAAATGGACTGCATTTATGTCATGCTTTTATCCAAAGCGCTTTAGAATGGATGCCTCTCATTCACACACTCACACACCAACGGCAATAGGCTGCCATCCAAGGTACCAATCAGCTCGTCGGGAGCAATTGTGCGTTATGTATATTGCTCTGGGACACTTCAACACACTCACATACCAACGGCAATAGGCTGCCATGCAAGGTGCCAATCTGCTTGTCGGGAGCAATTTTGACACACCCAGGGCAGGGGATCGAACCAGTGGTAAATGGCAAATGGCCTGTATTTTTATAGCGATTATGTATTTTACTCAGGTCGGGTGCACTGCAGATGTCATGGTCACTATCAACAGTGACCCCACAGGTTACTGTATCTGTAAGAAGAGACATCCAGGCCTGTATTTGTATGCAGGGCGGCCTGTAGCATAGTGGTTAAGATAAAGGACTGGGACACGCGTGGTCGGTGGTTCTAATCCCAGTGTAGCCACAATACGATCCGCACAGCCGTTGGGCCCTTGAGCAAGGCCCTTAACCCTGCATTGCTCCAGGGGAGGATTATCTCCTGCTTAGTCTCATCAACTGTACGTCGCTCTGGATAAGAGCGTCTGCCAAATGGCAATAATGTACTGTAATGTAATGTATTTGCTGAACATCTATCTTTAATCTAAATAAAAAACCTGCTGCAAGCTCAGCTTTACTGAGCATGTTTATGTAGTGGTACGAAAGACTCGATCAATCACCCAAGGCCAGTTAGGTCAGATACTAACTGAAACCCAGGCCTTCGGACTGGGGTGAGCTGAGATGGGAACACTTGATCCCAAACATCTCGATATACAGTGAAGTACGAACGACAATAACTCACCACGTAAGAGAGATCCGTCCATCGTGAACAGTAAGGCTGAAACATTGTTTTTTTTCCCTCTCATTCCAGGTCCATACGCACATGTATACGTATGTATAATCGCAGGTCATTCATTTGTTTATTTATTTTGTACGGATGAAATTGCGCTTGTCTGCTCCTGCGGACATCAGAACAGAAACCCGAGGAGAGAAGAGCTCTTCCAGCCGGCGGTGTGAAATCGTGTAGGTGGGGTGCGCTCAAGCCTTCTGGAATTGCTTTTTACTCTCTCCGCCAAATTGTCTGGAGCCTCTGAGCATTGCGGGTAATGTAAATGGGCAGAGAGACGCGATGAAGCCAATCCGGACCAGAACTCGGCCCGCCTCCTCCCCCGCCGGAATAAAACGGCCATTTTAACAGAAGATAATTGCGAGGGGAAGAAAAAAAAAAGATCCTCTAACAGGAACAAGTGAGAAAATAATGAGAGGGATTAGCTCAGTTTTTCCACCCAATCGGGTGACTGAAGTGATTAGTGCTTCCTGTCTCTTTTTCAGCGATCCATGTACTCATCTACACTCTATGGTGTATGACCCCTGTGACCCCTCAGCTCTGTACAGCCCCACAGCCTCCAGGCACAGAGAGGCACGAAGCTCTCTCTATTCCTCTGTGTGCTGTGGGCTGGTTCTATTCCCTTTTCCTCTCTCTCCCCCTCTCTCTCCCTCTCTCCCTCTCTCTCTCCCACTCTCCCACTCTCTCTTTTCCCTCTGTCTTTCCTTCTCTCTGCCTCTCTCTCCCTCTCCCTCTCTCTCCCTCTCTCTCTAACTATCTCTCTCATTCTCTTTCTCTCTTTCTCCTTCTCTCTATTTCACTTCCTCTCTCCCTCTCTTTCTCTCTCCCCTCACTCTCACTCTGCCTTTCTCCTTCTCTCTCCCTCTCTTTCCCTTCTTCTCTCCCTCTTTTTCTCCCTCTCCCTCACACTCTCCCTCTCGCTCTCCTTCTCTCTCCCTCTATCTCTCCCTATCTCTCCCTCTCTCTTCCCTCTCTCTCACTATCTCTCTCATTCTCTGTCTTTCTCCGTCTCTCTCTTTCTCTTCCTCTCTCCCTCTCTCAGGCGCTCAGATTAAAATGAAAATACATCCAGATCTATTGGCAGTAGCTTGCAGATATTGCCAAAGGCAACGTCAAATGCATGTATTCATCAATTAATATTTTAATATAGATAAATATTTATAAGCGTTTAATAAATAGATAATAAAAGGTAATTATAGATAATAGATGTATAATAGATAATAATGAATAATAATAATAATGCAGATAAAAAAAAACATGAATCAGAACAATCCTCACTCTTTCTGTCATTCTCCATTTTATCACTCTTCACCCTGTCTTTCTCTTTCTCATGTCACTCTTGATCACTCTCACACACATCTCTCTCGCTCTGTCTCTCACAGACACACACATCTCTCTCGCTCTCTCTCCCCCCTCTCTCTCTCTCACACACACACCCCTTCACTGGCTCTCTCCCTGCCTCTCTCCCTCTCTCCCTCTCTCTATCCTGTCTCTCTCACTCTCTCTCCACCTCACTCTCCCTCTTGTCTCTCTCTCTTTCCCTCCTGTCTTTCTCCCTCTCCCTCTCTCTCTTCCCCTCTCTCTCCATTCCCGCGGTGCTGCCTCCTCTCCTAAGCTCATGGCTAAGCTCTGGGCAGTGCACAGATCCCTGCTCTGGGGTTGCCATGGGCGACCAGGTAAAGGTTGATCTCTCACCTGTACCTCCTGCCAGACGCAGCACCACCAGGCCGGGCCTCGGTTCGAACGGAGAAACAGAGCGAGGGAGAAAGAGAGGTGCGAAGAAAGGATGGAAACACCGGGGTTTTTCACTTACCGCTGGGCGGCGGAGCGCCAGTGTCATTCACAGGCAGCGGCAGGAAGGGGGGAGCCAGCAGGGGGCGCCGTTTCACACCGCTAATGTGCTCCATGCTACATGAGGTCTCCCCAGTGTCCCGCCGCACCGTTACATCAACGAGAAGCGCGCAGTCGTCTTCAGAGGCAGGAGATGAGTTTACCGCCTAATGAAGGTTTAAACGGCGCATCAGCTCCACACTCCGGGGTCACGCCTCGCGGCCGAGGGCTGGCGGAGGAATCGGGCTCGTTGTCATGCCGACAGCCGGGGCTCTCGACATGACGGCTCAGAGTTCCTGACGACCGGGGTGTTTTTCGCGATGCTTTTAAAATGAAAAATATCCTTCTTTTTTTTTTTTATTGTGCATCGTGCTGTCAATTAAGTGCCAAAAAAGTTATATAAAGTCACAAAGTTAGTGAAGTTGGTAAAGTTTGGTTTTTATCTGACTTATATAAATCAAGCTCCCCACAGACTGCTTCAGTGCTTTAAAATCCCGGTAGTAGAAGCAGTAGATTTTGCTTACTGCCAGGAAACAACGCTTGCGCATGTGTGCATCGTAGTGTGATATAATCCGTGCCGATCAGACACATTTCATTTTTGTCGTTCGCATGTGAGTCGTAAGACGTCTCGCCGTTAATATTTGGAGAGCTTAATGAGGTCGTATCTGACACCTGCTTGCGTGGTTTTATTTTTGACACGAGGCCTTTCCCCCTTCATAAGAGATGTAGGTATCACTGGGATGGTGTCAGCGGAGAGAGAGAGTGAGCGAGTGAGAGAGAGAGAAAGAGACAGAGAGAGAGAAAGAGAGAGAGAGAGAGAGAGGAAGTTTCACTGCAGCATTTGTGTTTACATTAAGTGATGTTGATCTTCCCTCTGGTCAAATTATCCCAAATGCCCCAGCGCAGTGATGGGGACACTGTGCTGTAGGAGACGCCGTCTTCCGGATGAGACGTTAAACCTCCTGACTCACTGCGGTCATTAAAGATCCCACGACACTCTTTACGAAGAGTAGGGGGTTCCTCGGTATCCTGGCTAAATTCCAAAACTGGCTCTCTCAACCTGCCACCTAATTGTCCCCCCGATTCAAGTCGCAAAAACGGTGTTCTCTCCCTCTCCACGTCAGCTGGTGTGTGGTGAACATTCTGGCACAAAATGGCTGCCGTTGCTTCAAAGCGCTTTGAGTGTGAGGAAGGCTCTATATAGATATAAGTATCTATCTGTCTGCATTATGTGTCCATTGGCAGATGTACTGGCCCTTTTACAGGCTCTGGAAAGACAGGTCCTTATCACAGTTTTTTTGTTTCCCTTCGGCGGTAATAAAGAAAGAGCTTGGCTGCAGCGTGACTGTGGAATGCTAATTTTTCCAATTTGTAAATCAAATTGAGATATTTATGTTTTGTGGGTCGCACTGAATTTTGAGAGCCTAGACATCCTGGGTAATAACCAGACCGGTGTCATAAGGAGTTTTGAGTCAATGTGTGACACGAACGTGTTTAGTGTTGCTAAACCTGTCTGCATGACCTCATCAGTGATGTTGGGGGGTGATATTGTTGTCCTCCCCCAATAACAGATACCCTTCCCTCCCGGAAATACGAGGGCATGTGGAAGAAAACGCATGCACCGTTCAACTATTTAGATTTTGTTTGGCCAGATGTCCGTCGTCGAGAACGTTGAGCCCCTGCCATGTAGAATGAAATCCTGGCAATGCCTCTGGCTCTTGGACTACGAACAAAATATGTGAAAAATCCTCATTCCTTCCCCGTACCGCTGCGCGAGGAAGGCCATTGGTTGTTCGTTACCTTGCTAACAGCCTGCTCGTGTCCGTGCTGCGCTTCTGCCTTCATCCGGGACGTTTCGTGTTCATTCATGTATGGAATCCTTGCATATGTTTCCACAGTGAGACATGACTTCTGGGCTTCCCCCCCCCCACCCTACTCTCCTTTACATAATGGGCACATTAAAGCAAGCGTTTCTTTTTTTCTTTTTTTTAAAGAAGGGAGCCTTTGTAGTTTTTCTTTATTTGATTTTTTTATCAAGCCTTGCTTCGCAGAAAGAAAAAAAATCCTGGTCGAGTGACCTCGATGAGAATGTAGGAGAGAGAGAGAGAGAGAGAGGGTTCGAAATCAAAGGCGTCAGACAAGGCTTTGATTCGGCCTTGCTGTTTTTCTAGCCCAGGCCCCGGGCTCCTTCGCCCGTGCGTTGGCACGCCGTTATGTGTGGCAGTGGCGGCCATTTTGTTGCTCATAATTAGTCATAGGCAGAAATGTCTACAGCAGACGGCACGCAGGCTGTTATCAGTAAATTAACTTTCATGATGAACGAGCTCTGCGTTTAGGGCCTTCCGCCGACTTTATCATTGCTGTTATTCTCTCCTCCGTGTTCTTGTTTTGCCGTTTGGTATTTTTCACCCCTATCTATTTATCGTCTGAATTTAACCTCTTCGTGAGAATAATGTTTATAACGGGCGGCCGTCGCGCGAGCGCTATTATAAACATCGAGGATAATCATATTCCCCGGCAGCGCGCTTGAGATTCCCGACGATGGATTCCCGACGCGCGGAACGCTTAATAACGCTCCGCGCCCGCGTCAGCCTCTGTCTTTTGACGGACGAAAGCGCCGGTTATTGAAAGTTCCCTTCGGTGCGCTCGCCTCCGACGGCGGCGGCTGTAATTACCGATGGATATTGATTCGGGGATGCATTCGACTCCGGGTGTGACCTGCAGAAGACACTCTTCCGTCAGGAAAGCGAACGCCCGGCGTCCCTGTGGGTGTGTTAGGGCTGAGCGCGATGTCATGGGTCCTTATCTGTTAGTGATGGTGTTATGGGCAGACACCCGAGGCCTGCTCTGAAGAATATTAAAATGCTTTATGCAGTGTTTGGCGTATTGTGCGACTTCTGTGATGTGTCAGTGTAATGTTATTGCGTTTGTTATGGACGTAATAAACCATGTTTAGATTCGGTCCTGCCTATCGCAGTTTCTATTTAGATAACAAATGGGCCACCTTCATGATAGCCTTATGGCACTTAACGCGGTGTGTTTATTTACGATCGGGCCTAAATTAAAGAAAGAACGGAAGGTAACTCACGTCAGGATCATTTAGACTCGGTGACGGGTGCTTGTGTGTATTAAATATTTGCGGGCAGAGCGGGGTAAGTTGTCACACTGCTCATTTCTCCAAGACAAGAGGCACTACCTCAACGATCGAGCCATTTTCTTTGACTTTGTGTTCTGAGGACAACTTCCTTCATGTTTGCATTTTGTCTCACTCACGCTAATCTGCGGTGAGGACACTTTGACAATTATGCCCCACTCTCCCATATTTGACGGATAAAAATGTAAAAAATCACTGGATTATATCACTTATATCGCTGAATTTAATGCAGTAATGGCACCTAGCAGTTATGTCGTCAATGTTATGTTGATTGACATGCACAGCCACTGGTACTCAAGAAGATAGTCAGGTATTAAACCTGTATATGAAATATTTACTTTAAGACGTGTCCGTATGGTTATGAAATATTGACAAAATTGAAGAAAAACTTAATTTTGAGTTCACCTCTGTGAATTTTAAGTGCTCATTTTCTGAACTCACCACTCTCCTTTTTTATATTTGTGATAATAGAGGAGAATTAAAAGTCTCTGTACCCTCTCTCTCTCTCTCCCTCTGTACAGGGCAGTTCCTGTGGGTGAACTCTTCGGCCCTGGGGGGCCCCTGGGTGCTGAGCCCGTGGCTGTGGGGGGGTTCCCACACGTGTGGCCTGGACATGGCCCTGTTCCTGCACCCCCAACAAAATGGCCGCTACGCCGTGTGGCTGTCGCCGCGAAACGGCCCTCCCATCACCCTCCTCTCCATGGACAAGCCGCGCCGCCCGGGGTAGGTCGCAATCGCAGCGTCCGATTGGGCGACGCCGGGCCGGGGGGTGGGGCTTGGGGAAGGCGGGGATGCATCACACCGGTAATGTGATTTAGATAGATCACCTCCCTCATCCCGCCCCCCCCCCCCCTCCTCCCCGAACGCATCGCCCGGGCCTTCCCGTTATTATCGTCATACCCCCCCCCCCCCCTCCCTCTTTTGCTGCCGTGCTGTTTTCCGTCTCTGCCAAGGTGGATCTGCGCTCTGAAGTGGGCCTGCTGACCGCCAATAAGGCGCATCATTATTCCCAATGAAAAGTTCATTACCCCGCCGCCTCCTTGGTTATTATTTCTGACCGGTCAGCCTTCCGAGAAATCCGCACGCCGGTGCCAAACTCCCAGCCTCTGCGGGGGGGCTGGTACAGGCCTGCTTCCCCACACACGCAGCACTGGGGTTATGCCAAACAACACAGAAACAGATACAGAGACGCACCTCTCACACTCACTGAAACTTTATGGTTCAGTCTGTGTCTATGTGTACTTATATACTGTAGATACATATTGTACCTTCATAAATACATACTTGGTAACATGCATACGTACATGCATACATTACATAAATACAGTATATGTGTATTTGTCAACTGTTATTTGATTTTAAATTAACGATATGGTTGACACTCTCTATCCGAGGTTGCTGTGGTCGACGGGTGTGTAATTAGCCTGTAGTAAAGCAGGTGTGTAACCCCAGTGTGTGTGTGCAATGATGTACATGGTGAAGCGTTGCTCTTCTGCAGCCGATGGTGTACACAAACCGATCTTTATCTGGACCACTGGTTCTAATCGGACTGGGACTGTAGCAATTTCTGTGGTTAGTGGCATCTGCTGTTAGCGGTTGATGATCTCTCATCGTCAGCGGGGTCTGATGGGAGTGCGCCGTTTGATAGAGTCGCTTGGAGTCACACGCCAGAGACACGGCCGTCTTTCAATGGGACCAGTTAGTGCGTGTCTGTGAGCTTCTCTCCAGCTGGAATAAACAGTCGCACCCCCTGCTTGGGAAACTCAGCTGCTGATGTGCGTCTTATCACCTGCGAGGGAAGATTTTAATATTGAGATATCTGTTGTAATTATACTGGATGTCAAAGGTGTATCCTTGTGTGTGTGTGTGTGTGTGTGTGTGCTTGTGTAAATGCGCATGTGTGTGCGAGTGGTTGTTTGAGTGTTCATTAAATGACTACAGAATGGGGTGACTTTGGCTCAGGCGGTACCCAGTCGGAGGGTTGCCAGTTCGATCACACCCCGTGTCGAAGTGTCCCTGAGCAGGACACCCCCAATTGCTCCTGACGAGCTGGTCGGTGCCTCGCATGGCAGCCAATCGCCGTTGGTCTGTGAGTGTGTGTGTATGAACGGCTGAATGAGAAGCATCAATTGTACAGCGCTTTGGTTAAAGGCGTTATACAAACCGACCATTTACCATAATTTACCAATACACTTGTACACTGTGTTACTATGGACAATCGTACATCGACTGTATTACAACACATACTCTCATCATATACCCCAAGCAATCCTACACCGGCTGAGCTGTGCAGTCATTGTGTCACATGAATACATTTAATTAACAGACTGTACAAGCAAAGGACTTAATTACTAACCAGTCAACTCAATAAGTAAGCACATTATATACAGTATATAGGTACGCACCAGGGTGCAGAACCAGGGTGCAGAACAATTAAAGACGATTCACGCGAAAAAGACAAGCTAGGCACAGTGCCCTAACTTAGCCTTCTGCCTGCAGTCACACTGGAGGTAATTATGCAGCTTCTGGGCTGTCAACGCTGGCAGAGGGGTTTTTCTGAGCCTTTGTTCCCCGCCCACAAAAAAAAGAAAAAAAAAACACCATAAATTCGAACAGTTGAAGAGCATTATCGCAACTCGACCCGGGTTAAACTAAGAACAAGGCAGCCGCTTAACTTGAAAGCAGGAAATCTGTTTCTTCTGATAAATTAATCACAATAAGTATTTTTAAAATGTACTAATCATTTTACAACACGGTGGCCACTCGAGTGCATTGTTTTAACCCAGCGTATTTCCCGTGGTCACCTGCGCCATACACTAGTCATTTATACTCTCATTAAGGCTCTGTGAAGTGTTTTGTTCAGTGCAAAACAATACCTCGAGGTGATTTTATCTATTAATTATCGCACTGCCGATGATTTCTTTTTTAATCACAATATTCTGCTGCATTTTTATGTTATATTTATGATGTGCAACTGAATATTTCAGATTTTAAAATATATTGCTCAGTTCCAATTCCTTATTGATGAAAAAAAAAACACTTCAGAAGAAAATGTCAGAATTCTTGTTTATTAACATTCAAAACCCATAACAAGCAACTTTAAATACTGCAGCAATGATTCATAAAACATTGCAATAATATAGCTTTTTTGTTTGCATTTTGTTTTGCATAAATATTGGCTTTATCTCTTAGATGAAACATTTTTAATTGCATTTTTAATGTCTTTATGTCTTACATATTGAATTAATTTGGGGCCCAATATGGGGCTGAAATTTGATAGATAGATAGATAGATAGATAGATAGATAGATAGATAGATACTTTATTCATCCCGAGGGAAATTTTAGGCATTCAGTAGCTTATACATACACAGATATACACACATATCTCACACACATAAAGATCAAAAGTTTAAAAATCAGAAACAAGGTGCTATGGTAATAAAAATAAGGTGCTATGTTAAATTAAATAAATGTGCAATGAAATAAATGTGCAATCGTGGTAGTGCAAAAAGTACAAAGTAAACAGTAAACAGTAGATGTGGTGGAAGGAGCAGAAAGAGACTCATGGTGAAAAGTCCAGTTATCTCCTCCCGTTTTGTGTATTGTATAAATGAATGGCCCATGGAACAAAGGACCTTCTTGACCTGTCTGTTGAACATGTCCGAGACAGGAGTCTGCTGCAGAAGATGCTCTTCTGTCGGTTTAGTGTGTTATATAGTGGGTGGCGGTCATTGTCCATGATTGCCAGCATCCTGTTCAGTGTAAATGAAACCCCCACTCCCAATTTTGAATGTCCAATTATCTGTAACTGTACTCGTTTTCATGCACAAACCCCACTGCCGATTCAGACTACAGCCGCACTCATACAGTTGAGTCAGAGGAAGACTTTTCATATGTGACTTTGAACAGCAGGGGTCACTAGAGAGTGATGAAACACAGACTCCTAACCCTCCCTGGGCGATGCAGTCCCCAAGTGTACATCACCCTATGCAGCTACAGACCACTGTGAGTACTGGCACAGTCTGGAGTTGATCAGAGTCCAAGGTACCTGTCTTGAAAGGAGGACTCTTTTTATCTCCAATCTGCCCTGCGCAGAGAAAAGGCTGGCGACTTCATAATAGCACTGACTGTAGTAATCAGCATCTCAGTGTGTGTCCGTTCATAATCAACACTGCGCTGAGTCCATGCAGGAATCCTGAACAGACATGCATTGTGATATTATGATGTGCGTGTCAGTCTGTGTGACTTTTTTCTGTGTGTGTGTGTACTATATGTGCATGTGTGAGTGTGTGCATGTGTGCAAGTATGTGAGTGTGTATGCGAGTGTGTGTATGTGTGTGTGCATGTGTGTGTATGTGTGTGTATGTGTGTATTTGTGTGTGTGTGTGTGAGTGAGTGTGTGTGTGTGTGTGTGTGTGTGCGCATGTGTGTGTAAGTGTGTGCGTGTGTGTGTGTGTGCGCATGTGTGTATGTGTGTGCGTGTGCATGCGTATGTGTATGTGTGTGTGTGTGTGTGCATGTGTATGTGTATGTGTATGCGTATGTGTATGTGTGTGTGTGTGTGTGCATGTGTATGTGTATGTGTATGCGTATGTGTATGTGTGTGTGTGTGTGTGTGTGTGTGTTCTTGTGCAGATCAGGTCAAAGGGGAGGCTTGTGGCTTGACTGCTGTTGAACTTGCCGCTGCCAAATTGCAGATATGACTTTACTCCTTCTCTGTGAGGAGTTCGATCTGTGCCAGTGTGCTCTTCCCTTTCTCTCTCTGCCAATATCTCTTCATTGCACTCAATGGTTCTCTCAGCATCGGCACCCGTGCCCAGAATGGGATACAGTGAGATTATCACTGGGATCTTCCGGTACAGAAACACGATTAGCTCAGCTAATGCTGCCCGTGTCACTTATGGGCGACTGCGTGTAATTGGCTTACTTGAATACCCTTTACACCAGGGGTCTCAGACTCCGGTCCTGGACGGCTGTTAGCTTTTGTGATTTTCTTTTCCGTCAGCAGCTCGTCAGGTTTCCAAGGTTGACAGCCTCCTTGGCTAATCAATTGCCTAAATTAAACGGTTCTTTAAGAGCACGGACACACCGAGACTCAGCAGAAACAGCAGCCCTCCAGGATTTCAGTTTGAGACCAGACCTGGGTCGCATACCGTACGTAATTGTTTGGGATTCAAATACTTTTCTGTGCTTGATTGATCTTGCCTGGTGCAATTGAGCCAACCAAGGGGACCTGAAGGTGGAAGTTTGCATTTTTGAGACTGTTGCTTGGGCTTCGACGCCCTAGATAATCTCAGTAAAGTGTAGAAAAGTATTTGAATCCAAATACAGTATGTAATTGACCCAGGTCTGTTTGAGATCTCTGCTTTGAATGTTGTTCCCTGCTAAATGATCCACACAGGATGCGTTTAGCCTTTACACTTTACCTACTGTCTGTGCCTCCACACCTGTTGAGGGATTCTTCTCATTCACCCATTCATACACACACTCACACACACCCATGGCGATTGGCTGCCAGGTAAGGCACCAACCAGCTCGTCAGGAGCATTTGGGGGTTAGGTGTCTGGCTTAGAGGCACTTCGACACACCCAGGGAAGGATCGAACCGGCAACCCTCCAACTGCCAGACGACTGCTCTTACTGCCTGAGCCATGTCACCCTTTTGGCAGATATGGCAGCAGGTCGAGTACTACACACATCTGAGAGATTTAAGGGCATGCAGATGAGAATAAAAATCCTTCAATCCCCGTGAAATCGCCTTTCCTTATAGAATTTATTACAATGGTGCCTCTGTGTACCCACCCCGACCCCACACACGCCTGCCCCACAGGAAAATGATACATTTACAGCTTATCGAAGTGATGAGAAGCTTTAGAATTCAAATTAAAATGATCGTTATTATTGACCAGGTTCCCCGCAATATAGAGGGCTCCTGGGAGGCGGGGCTGTGTTTTGTGCGTTGAGTCAGAGCTCAACTCTCAGGGAAAGATCACGGAAGAACGTTAAAAACTTGTGCTGGGGTGCACATGTAGCATGGTTAGCTCAGCTAGTTCGCTTGTAAGATGGTGCAGTGAAAGCGAAGGCTGGTAGCAGGTTATCGCGACAACACTCCCCGATGACGTAACCCTCAAATTCAAAAGAGCGTTGTTGCCCTTGGCTAGGGGCGAGTTCGTCTTTAGCTGACTGGTAACGCGTTCGTTCAACAAATAATTTGGACAAGTGAGAGGCCGGGGTTCAAATCCCACCTCGGACTCAGGCAATTACTCGCCTGTTACACACAACACAATCCAAACTGAAACGAAGAGGCTGGCCACGTTCAGTGCGAGGCAGACAGGGGCCTGAAATCTGTCCGATTTATTCAGGTTCCATGCTGTTCATTGACAACACACTTCTAAATTCAGATATGAGAATATTGCCTTAATAAGCACGTTAGCATAGCTCTGCCTTCGTACGCAAAAATACAAGACAGATTGATATTGTTCCAAAATCGCCGTTCCTAATATTTCAAGTGTTCATTAGGTCACAAGATGTAGACTTGCTTTTCTACAGATTCATGAATGGGAAAATCATATTTTTTTTGCTGTAAAGAATGAAATATCTGGAGACCAGGTCTGGTGTGGTGCCTGTTCTTAGTGGGTCATTACATTTCAGTTACATAATTTCTGCCTTTTTACACTGGGACAGCCAGCGGAGGATGGGCTCCCCGCCTGTAGCCGGGTTCCTCCTGAGATTTCTTCCCATCGGGGAGTTTTTTCTCACCACCCTTTGAGGGTTTTTCTCCCCACAGGAGAGGTTTTTTGTTGCCTCATGCACTTGCTATTTCAGGTTTCGGCATGTTTTTTCTCCCTTTTTTTGCCCTTCCGTTACTCTGTCAGGTCTCTTTGAGACGGTTTTCTGTAAAAGGCGCTGTACAAATAAAACGGACTGGACTGGATGTTCACTTCCAGTTCTCCGCTGGAGCTGATGAATGTTGACTTCACTTCTCTCAACTTCACTGAATGGCTGCGCTGCTGGTTACTGCGGCTCTTCAGTTTAACCGTGTCTGCACATGATCCGTACTCCTGTCTGCGGTGAAACTTTTACTGCCTGCATTTATTTATTAAAAAAGCATTTAAGCCGTTGTTACCGATTCAAAAAATGGCCTGGATGAAAGAGAACCTCATTTGAAGTCTCAACTGAACAGGCATAATAAAGTGTTGTCAATATTGTAATGCGGGAGTCAAAATAGCTGAGCGGAATATTGGAGTGGAAAAAATCAACACACATTATAAAAATGACAAACAGTGTGTGATCAGTTGAACAGAGAGATAAATGGATGTCGAGATCCTTCAAAAGGACCTTTAGTAAGGTCATTCAGATCAACCGTTCATTCCCATTCATTTCACTCAAAAGATAACATCTGCACAGGGATTTTGAAGAAATTGAAAGCCAAGTTAAGAGCTACTTCAATGGGTGACGTGGTTTTGCTAAGCTTAATGCGATCCACTGAGCCAGCATTTATATAAAAATCAAAGTGTCTGTTTTTAGCTTTCAGCAACAGGCTACTCACCTGTGTTTCACACTTTCATGTTGGCATTACTGCTAGTGATTCACCTTCAACCTCTTCACCTGCTGCTGCTGCTGCCACTGTGTTGCTTGTTGTGAATCCCCCTCCACCTCCATTTCACGTAGTCCCTGCTATTTATAACAGGGCCCTCCGTTGCGGAGAAGGCTTTTCAGAGCTCTAAGACTGTAATCCTCTGTGAAACTGTTCGGGAAGTCGAGCTGCCTTCCCATCAGGCCGTTCACCTGTGTCCGTCTCTGCACTTTCGCGGTGGTGCGTTTTTCCCGTCGATGTTGTCGAAAATGCAGAAGCTGTTCATTAGCGAAGTTAGCGTACGTGCTCACCTTTTCTGCTTCCTGTTCCTGTAAAAACAGGGCCGCTCTCCCAGGCTGATGCGTCTCAGGGCCCTTTATGCACGTATTGTTCTTCCGAGGCTCCAAAACTAATAAAATAGCGGAAAGACAATATATCACCCTCGCAAGGGCTAGAGCTTATTCTTTTAATAGAGAGAACCGGGTCGGTGAGGGAGAGAGAGAGAGAGTGAGAGAATGAGAGAGAGAGAGAGAGAGAGAGAGAGAGAGGGAGAGAGATAGATAGAGGGAGAGAGAGAGAGAGGGAGACACAGAGAGAGAGAATGAGAGAGAGACACAGAGAGAGTGAGAGAGAGACACAGAGAGAATGAAAGAGAGACACAGAGAGAGTGAGAGAGAGACAGACAGACAGAGAGAGACAGAGAGACAGAGAGAAATAGAGTGAGAGAGAGGGAGAGAGAGGGAGACAGAGAGAGACAGAGAGGGAGAGATAGATAGAGGGAGAGAGAGAGAAAGAGAGAGGGAAAATGAGATAGAGGGAGAGAGAGAAGGGGGGAGAGACAGACACAGAGAGAGAGTGGTGGTGAGTGGAATGCTCAGACTCTCTCAGGCGAGATACTTATAGAGCCCAGTAGGTTGATGATGGAGCAGATTTGTCCATCTAGCAGGTCTGAAAACAGGTCACAGAAGAAGAACAGTGGAGAAAAAACCCCCTGATATTCTTTCAGGGGTTTCCAAACACCTTCCCCTCGTGTGCATGCCTGACGGGGGGACGTGTCGCTGGAGCGTTTTTCTGTTGCTCGCTAACGACTGCCGGTGACAGGGGTTGAGGTGCAGAATTAAGCTGACAGCTTGTTAAAAGGACCGTACGAGGCGGAGATTGCGCCGTGAATACCAGTTAGGGCTGGGGGTGGATTGAGCTCTTTTGTTCGGTGAGAGACGGAGGGAAGCGCATGATTCACAAGCACTTCCTGAGCCCGCAGACATTCGTTTGAAGGGGAAATGATTGCGTCTTTGTTGCTTGTCTTTATTAGGATAAAAAATGATTATTATTAGTACTATTATTATGTCTGTTCTTTCTACCCATTGCACAACAACAACAGAATTGCATTACATTACTGGGAATTAACAGACATTGTTATGCAGAGTGTCTGATAAACACTGGTAATGCAATTTGTGCAATGCCAGTAATATAATGTACAGCGCCTCAATTTTTTTTATTTAAAGAATACACTCCCCATTTAAACTAGCTCAAGCTAGTTTTGAAATAGCTGGTTTGAAGCTGGTCATAGCTGGATTTTACAGCAGGGTACAGCTGAATATATACAGAAGCAATTCAAGTGGCGTAGTCAAAGATACAATGACCAAGACCTCCCTGGGAACTGAAGTTGCGACCATTCTCTGACTTTCTGTAGCCAGTTCTCTACCATTATACAACCTTTAGATCTGACCTTGTACTGTGATTGGCTGAGAGATATCCATAGAAGTGACATTATCTCACGATAAATCACTCCTAAATTAGCAAAACAAAACCGCTATGTTCGGTTGATTACGTTGTATCAGAGATATCATAAACACATCAGAAGCCCTTTGTTCTGTCGTTAAAACGGCATAATAAAAAAGTTTGAATCTGAGTTACTAAATCATTGTTTTTCGGTTTTTATTTGCATTTATAAGCGTGTTGTATAATTGCAGTAATACACTCAAAGTTGTGACTTATGAGACCATGACCGTGAGATAGTCTCTGCTGTACTGATCTACGGCACTCATCCTTCTCGTGAATTATTGCATAATTATACTACAGTGTTGTTCCAAATCTGAAAATGTATATTCTGTGTGATATAACAGCAACCCCCCCCCCACCCCCCCTTCCCTGCAGGTTATTTTTAATATTTCATTTTTGAAAATCTCCTCCACAGCAGCACCGGCTTAATTATAGGCCTGTCCGAATTTCAGCAGGTTCAGAGAGACATGTTTAACGCATACCAGAGGCACGCGTGAATAATGCCTTTGAGTGCCTTTGATCGCAGGTAAGCCTCGCAGAACAGCGTAGGTCGCACATGAAAGGAAATCCTCAGGAGCAAGAGCGAGAGCCTCTCTAACAGCTACAACCACCATCTACATTTTTAACAGGGACCTATAAACACTGTAGTACATTTTTTACTCTGTGTGAGGAGAGGGATTTGGGTTTTGATCTGGCAACAAATTGTATTTGGAACAGGAGGCTTTTGGTGTTGAAAGCGGAGTATCGCAGGTGATTTTGCACGTCTGATGGCTGAGGGTATTCCTGCTTGTTCCTCCGTTGCTCGGTGAGAGAGGAGAAGCACGTTTAGAGGGCAGGGGCCTTGGTGGACAAGAGCTGGTCGGTGATGAGAGGTTGCCAAATGGATAAGTAACTCCTCTATGGAGGGTATAGTCCTGGACCGCAGGTCGGGAGCTGAGGGTCGTACCGCTCGATTGAATTTGAAGCCCGCCGCTGTTGGCCACCAGAGCGGAGTGGAGAGGAGGGGTGGAGGCTAGATATACACTCTCAGAAATACAGAGAGAGAGGAGGTACATTTCTGCTCTTCATGGATCGCATTTCACAAACGTACTCTGCACTGAAAGTACTGTAATGCTCTCTTTAGGTACAAATTTGCTATTATGCTGTATATGGTAGAGTATTGCTGGCTAGGGGTACAATTTTATTCCCCAGCGAGAAGCATCTGTACCTTTATTTCTGGGGAGTGCACAGTGTAAAGAGTAAGCTGAGGAGGAGTAAGCTGGGAGTTAATGAACTCGGACCCAGAGGGCAGAGGCCATTGCTGGTTGAAAGGTCAATGTGGACTTTTAGGGCCAAAACCTCACTTATGCCACACAGTTCAGGCTGGAAATGTCTTTCTGTTTTTTTTTTATGGCCAGCCTATAGCCTAGTGGTTAAGGTACTGACTGAGACCCGCAAGGTTGGTGTTGGGCCCTCAAGCAACACCCTTAACCCCAACATTGCTCCAGGGGGGAATTATCCCCTGTGTTGTCTAATCAACTGTATGTCGCTTTGGATAACAGCATCAGCTAAATAACATGCGATGTTCATTGCGGCAGCTTGATTTTTGGATGCCAGTCAGGGTGACGGCAGAAGCCTCAGCTAAGTGACTGAATGAATTTTAATGAGACGGAAGCATGGGCATACTAACCTTGAGTTGGAGAACTCGTTAAAGACCAAGCAACTGTGAGATGAGAGAGCGGGGACTGGACGCAAAGCAGAGTTCTATTTAGTGAGGGCAGCATTAGATGTGATTGGCTCAATCAGGCACCCAATCAGAAAAAGGAGGTGTTATTTGCAGCAGGAAGTGTGAGCCTGATCGCCTGTCATGACGGAGATATATTATGCTTTCGGCAAACGACCCACTTTTATGTTTCGTTTGACGAGTGACATCGCTGAAATGAGAATAAATGAACAAAAATGAGGGAAAAAAGAGAAGGTGAGATTGCCTTCCCCCAAACCCCCTTCTCCTGGACTGAATTGAATAATATTTGATTGAACAATTCTGCCATTTATCTCCTTGCATTCATGCCAAGCGGCATGGTGAGTTATTGTGTAATTTATTTTTTTAAACGTGAGCGAGAAAAAGAAAAACAGGAAGCATCAGGTGAGCCTCAATCCGAGGTTTCCAGCAGGAGAGACCACTATGGTACACCCAGCCTACACAGCTCTTAAACTGCTTTCACACGATCGACGTCAAAACGCTCGACACGATGTCAAGCCATTAAATTCCTCTGGACTCCTATGTGTGCAAACTAAATAAGACTCCTCCGTGTAGACACTTAAATAAGACTCCTATGTGTGAACACTAAATAGGACTCCTATGTGTGCACACTAAATAAGACTCCTATGTGTGAACACTAAATAGGACTCCTATGTGTGCAAACTAAATAAGACTCCTCCGTGTAGACACTTAAATAAGACTCCTATGTGTGAACACTAAATAGGACTCCTATGTGTGCACACTAAATAAGACTCCTATGTGTGAACACTAAATAGGACTCCTATGTGTGCAAACTAAATAAGACTCCTCCGTGTAGACACTTAAATAAGACTCCTATGTGTGAACACTAAATAGGACTCCTATGTGTGCACACTAAATAAGACTCCTATGTGTGAACACTAAATAGGACTCCTATTTGTGCACGATAAATAAGACTCCTATATGTGAACACTAAATAGGACTCCTATTTGTGGACACTAAATAAGACTCCTTTGTGTGCACACTAAATAGGACTCCTATTTGTGGACACTAAATAAGACTCCTATGTGTGCACACTAAATAGGACTCCTATGCGTGCGCACTAAATAAGACTCCTGTATGTGGACACTAAATAAGATTCCTATGTGTGCACACTAAATAGGACTCCTATGCGTGCGCACTAAATAAGACTCCTGTATGTGGACACTGCATAAAACTCAATAACGTCAGCAGTTCTCTCTGGTGAGTGCAGCACCCTGCAGCTGCATCTCCAGTTGCACAGGTATGGCTCTGCACGTGATGTGGTCTCCGCATTGACCGTGGATCCGGGCGCGCTGTAGTTTAAGACGGTCGTAAATGATGGCAGTCTCATGCCTGGTCTCACAGCTGCCAGGATTAAACCGTATCTCATTTTATATTGACAGACAAAGAGGCGGGGCTACCTTCCTCCCGCCTGCGCTGTTTGTTCTTGATCAAATTAAGAACTCAGTCATGTTGTTTTTAAGCGTTCTTAAGATGTACCATTTCCCTGGCATGCTTCACGAAGTCAAATTGAAGTGTTTCGCTAAAAAGGATTTTTTTGGGAAGATGATTATTTTAAATTTGACAACGACCTGGTTTTGACACTATTGCCTGTTGGTGGGCCAATTTCACACATGCGGTGGAAAAAAGTTGGAAACAGGCAGTATTAATTTGGAATTAGACTGTGACTGTCTCTTCAACAGGATTATATGTAAGGCCATCAATGCCCTGCAGACCTCTAAATGAAGGAATGAATTAATGAATGAATGGATGGATGGATGGATGGACGAATGAAGGGATGAAGGAAGGAAGGGATGAATGAATACTCCTGGGATATGTCAGTGCTAAGATATGCTGTATAACACAATGATCACATGGCCAGATAATTATAATACTGAATGACAGTTTGCAATATAAGCAGATTTTACCCTCAAACGGATCAGAATAACTACCTAGCAATTATATGCAATCGCACAGCACACCAGCATATGTTCACATTACACGACCATATGCAAAATTGACAAAATGAGTTTCAATACTGAAAAAGACAATATCTTTATCTTATCTTTCAGTGTACTGTATGAAATAATAATAATAATTATTATTATAATTATTTCATACAGTACACTGAAAGTGATTCCCAAAAATGAACACAGAGCAGCAGACAAAATTAGAATGCATTGCAAAGTTTATATAAAAACATCGTATAAAAGTAAACACAATACGTAATTGCGCTGCCCAGATTAGGGTTTGTTATCTACTTGCAATGCAAACAAAATAAATATGTCAATTTTTGCGTATTGGATTTTTTTTTTCCATCGCTGTGTTTTCCGAATAGCTGTTTTGGGTTATTGTGAAACAGGCCATGAAATGAAAGTATCGTTTCTTTTGATCTGAGGTGTATTTCCGAGGTGAAATTGAACATTTAATTGCGGAAGGCGGTGGCGGCGGCGATGTCCTGAAAGAATCCCGCGCCAGGAATTACACTCGCCGGTATCCTTTATCCGAGATGAACTCCGCGTCGTTAAATATTCAAAGGCATTAAGCGCTCGTTCGGGGCCGGCGGTGTGCGGTGGGTGATAAGGGAGAGCTCCGGTGTTTTGGGGGGCGGAATGGGGTCCCCCCCCCCCGACGGAGGAGCTGTCAGACCCGGCGGAACAGCTTGGTGACGGAGAGACGGGGGCGCAGACAGACACCTCCGTACATTACTGAGCTGTCACTTCCCGTTACCCCTCAGTCTGAAGTCTGCCGTCATAATTCGGCATGACTGACTGGATCACATGGCCCGACATGCTCTCTACCAATGTGCCCGACACCAAACCAGACACCTTATCCCTAAACCACACTACACTGCCCTACACCAAACCAGACACCTTATCCCTAAACCACACTACACTGCCCTACACCAAACCAGACACCTTATCCCTAAACCACACTACACTGCCCTACACCAAACCAGACACCTTATCCCTAAACCACACTACACTGCCCGACACCAAACCAGACACCTTATCTGCCCTAAACCGCACTACACTGCCCTACACCAAACCAGATACCTTATCCCTAAACCACACTACACTGCCCGACACCAAACCAGACACCTTATCTGCCCTACACCACACTACACTGCCCGACACCAAACCAGACACCTTATCCCTAAACCACACTACACTGCCCTACACCAAACCAGACACCTTATCCCTAAACCACACTACACTGCCCGACACCAAACCAGACACCTTATCTGCCCTAAACCACACTACACTGCCCTACACCAAACCAGACACCTTATCTGCCCTATACCACACTACACTGCCCTACACCAAACCAGACACCTTATCCCTAAACCACACTACACTGCCCTACACCAAACCAGACACCTTATCTGCCCTAAACCACACTACACTGCCCTACACCAAACCAGACACCTTATCCCTAAACCACACTACACTGCCCTACACCAAACCAGACACCTTATCTGCCCTACACCACACTACACTGCCCTACACCAAACGAGACACCTTATCTGCCCTAAACCACACTACACTGCCCTACACCAAACCAGACACCTTATCTGCCCTATACCACACTACACTGCCCTACACCAAACCAGACACCTTATCTGCCCTATACCACACTACACTGCCCTACACCAAACCAGACACCTTATCTGCCCTATACCACACTACACTGCCCTACACCAAACCAGACACCTTATCTGCCCTACACCACACTACACTGCCCTACACCAAACCAGACACCTTATCTGCCCTATACCACACTACACTGCCCTACACCAAACCAGACACCTTATCTGCCCTATACCACACTACACTGCCCTACACCAAACCAGACACCTTATCTGCCCTATACCACACTACACTGCCCTACACCAAACCAGACACCTTATCTGCCCTATACCACACTACACTGCCCTACACCAAACCAGACACCTTATCTGCCCTATACCACACTACACTGCCCTACACCAAACCAGACACCTTATCTGCCCTATACCACACTACACTGCCCTACACCAAACCAGACACCTTCCCTGCCCTAAACCACACTACACTGCCCGACACCAAACCAGACACCTTCCCTGCCCTATACCAGATGAGAGAGCCCCTGTACTAATGTGCCCTGCAACAAGCACCAAACTCACACTACCTCCATCAGTCTACCCCAGACCTACATATACTGCCTCTATCAATCTACCCTAAACCAACTCCCTTTTCCTGGACTAATCTGCTGAAGACCAGGACAGGCCAGACTGCCGTATCAATCTCCCCTACACTAAACCAGAAGTGCAGGTTTCATGGTGTACGTTTCCACTTTC